>NW_028248166.1:0-381000 GCF_964263255.1 Lissotriton vulgaris
GCTGCATCTTTTGAGCGCAGTACAGAGCCTGAAAAATGTTTCCAACCCCACTTACAAGCAAAACTTGCTAGAATGTGCCTGGCTGCTCTTCACTGAAAAGCTCATTCTGCGTACATTTTTGGCATACATTTGCTCCTGCCGGGTCAGCTGAGCAGCGAATTTCTATTTAACTACCTGCTATCATGAGAGACCTCAGGGCTGCATGTTTTGAGCCCAGTACTGATCCTGAAAAGCGTTTCCAACCCCTCTTACAAGTAAAACTAGCTAAAATGTGCCTGGGTGCTATTCACTGAAAAGCTCATTCTGCTTACATTTTTGGCATACGTTTGCTCCTGCTGGGTCAGCCAAGTAGCAAATTTCTACTTAACCACCTGCTATCATGAGAGATCTCAGGGCTGCATCTTTTGAGCGCAGTACTGAGCCTGAAAAGCGTTTCCAACCCCACTTACAAGTAAAATTTGCTAGAAGGTTCCTGGCTGCTCTTCACTGAAAAACTCATTCTGCGTATTTTTTTGGCATACATTTGCTCCTACCGGGTCAGCTGAGCAGCGAATTTCTATTTAACCACCTGCTAACATGAGAGTCCTCAGGGCTGCATCTTTTGAGTGCAGTACTGAGCCTGAAAAGCGTTTCCAACCCCACTTACAAGTAAAACTTGCTAGCTAGAATGTGCCTGGCTGCTCTTCACTGAAAAGCTCATTCTGCGTACATTTTTGGCATACACTTGCTCCTGCCGGGTCAGCTGAGCAGCGAAGTTCTACTTAACTACCTCCTACCAGGAGAGACCTCAGAGCTGCATCTTTTGAGCCCAGTACTGAGCCTGAAAAGCATTTCCAACCCCACTTACAAGTAAAACTAGCTAAAATGTGCCTGGCTGCTATTCATTGAAAAGCTCATTCTGCTTACATTTTTGGCATACGTTTGCTCCTACCAGGTCAGCTGAGCAGCGAATTTCTATTTAACCACCTGCTATCATGAGAGACCTCAGGGCTGCATGTTTTGAGCCCAGTACTGATCCTGAAAAGCATTTCCGACCCCACTTACAAGTAAAACTAGCTAAAATGTGCCTGGCTGCTATTCACTGAAAAGCTCATTCTGTGTACATTTTTGGCTTACGTTTGCTCCTGCCGGGTCAGCCAAGTGGCACATTTCTACTTAACCACCTGCTATCATGAGAGACCTCAGGGCTGCATCTTTTGAGCGCAGTACTGAGCCTGAAAAGCGTTTCCAACCCCACTTACAAGTAAAGTTTGATAGAATGTGCCTGGCTGCTCTTCACTGAAAAGCTCATTCTGCGTACATTTTTGGCATACATTTGCTTCTGCCGGGTCAGCTGAGCAGCGAATTTCTATTTAACCATCTGCTATCATGAGAGACCTCAGGGCTGCCTGTTTTGAGCCCAGTACTGAGCCTGAAAAGCGTGTCCAACCCCACTTACAAGTAAAACTAGCTTAAAATGTGCCTGGCTGCTCTTCACCGAAAAGATCATACTGCGTACATTTTTGGCATACGTTTGCTCCTGCCGGGTCAGCTGAGCAGTGAATTTATATTTAACCACCTGCTATCATGAGAGACCTCAGAGTTGCATGTTTTGAGCCCAGTACTGAGCCTAAAAAGCGTTTCCAAACCCACTTACAAGTAAAATTAGCTAAAATGTGCCTGGCTGCTCTTCACTGAAAAGCGCATTCTGCGTACATTTTTGGCATACGTTTGCTCCTGCCGGGTCAGCTGAGCAGCAAATTTCTTTTTAACCACCTGCTATCATGAGAGACCTCAGGGCTGCATGTTTTGAGCCCAGTACTGATCCTGAAAAGCATTTCCAACCCCACTTATAAGTAAAACTAGCTAAAATGTGCCTGGCTGCTATTCACTGAAAAGTTCATTCTGTATACATTTTTGGCATACGTTTGCTCCTGCTGGGTCAGCCAAGTGGCAAATTTCTACTTAACCACCTGCTATCATGAGAGACCTCAGGGCTGCATCTTTTGAGCGCAGTACTGAGCCTGAAAAGCGTTTCCAACCCCACTTACAAGTAAAACTTCCTGGAATGTGCCTGGCTGCTCTTCACTGAAAAGCTCATTCTGCGTACATTTTTGGCATACATTTGCTCCTGCCGGGTCATCCAAGTGGCAAATTTCTACTTAACCACCTGCTATCACGAGAGACCTCAGGGCTGCATGTTTTGAGCACAGTACTGATCCTGAAAAAAGTTTCCAAACCCACTTACAAGTAAAACTAGCTAAAATGTGCCTGGCTGCTATTCACTGAAAAGCTCATTCTGCTTACATTCTTGGCATACGTTTGCTCCTATCGGGTCAGCTGAGCAGTGAATTTCTATTTAACCACCTGCTATCATGAGAGACCTCAGACCTGCATCTTTTGAGCCCAGTACTGAGCCTGAAAAGCCTTTCCAATCCCACTTACAAGTAAAACTAGCTAAAATGTGCCTGGCTGCTCTTCACTGAAAAGCTCATTCTGAGTACATTTTCGGCATACGTTTGCTCCTGCCGGGTCAGCTGAGCAGCGAATTTCTATTTAACCACCTGCTAACATGAGAGACCTCAGGGCTGCATCTTTTGAGCGCAGTACTGAGCCTGAAAAGCGTTTCCTACCCCACTTACAAGTAAAACTTGCTAGAATGTGCCTGGCTGCTCTTCACTGAAAAGCTCATTCTGCGTACATTTTTGGCATACATTTGCTCCTTCCGGGTCAGCTGAGCAGCGAAGTTCTTCCCTAACTACCTCCTATCAGGAGAGACCTCAGAGCTGCATCTTTTGAGCCCAGTACTTAGCCTGAAAAGCATTTCCAACCCCACTTACAAGTAAAACTAGCAAAAATGTGCCTGGCTGCTATTCACTGAAAAGCTCATTTTGCTTACATTTTTGGCATACGTTTGCTCCTATCGGGTCAGCTGAGCAGTGAATTTCTATTTAACCACCTGCTATCATGAGAGACCTCAGACCTGCATCTTTTGAGCCCAGTGCTGAGCCTGAAAAGCGTTTCCAATCCCACTTACAAGTAAAACTGGCTAAAATGTGCCTGGCTGCTCTTCACTGAAAAGCTCATTCTGCGTACATTTTTGGCATACGTTTGCTCCTACCGGGTCAGCTGAGCAGCAAATTTTTATCTAAACACCTGCTAACATGAGAGACCTCAGGGCTGCATCTTTTGAGTGCAGTACTGAGCCTGAAAAGCGTTTTCAACCCCTCTTACAAGTAAAACTTGCTAGAATGTGCCTGGCTGCTCTTCACTGAAAAGCTCATTCTACGTACATTTTTGGCATACATTTGCTCCTGCCGGGTCAGCTGAGCATCGAAGTTCTACTTAACTACCTCCTATCAGGAGAGACCTCAGAGCTGCATCTTTTGAGCCCAGTACTGAGCCTGAACCCCACTTACAAGTAAAACTAGCTAAAATGTGCCTGGCTGCTATTCACTGAAAAGCTCATTCTGCTTACATTTTTGGCATACGTTTGCTCCTATCGGGTCAGCTGAGCAGCGAATTTCTACTTAACCACCTGCTATCATGAGAGACCTCAGAGCTGCATCTTTTGAGCCCAGTACTGAGCCTGAAAAGCATTTCCAACCCCACTTACAAGTAAAACTAGCTAAAATGTGCCTTGCTGCTCTTCACTGAAAAGCTCATTCTGCGTACATTTTTGGCATACATTTGCTCCTGCCGGGTCAGCTGAGCAGCAAAGTTCTACTTAACTACCTCCTATCAGGAGAGACCTCAGGGCTGCATCTTTTGAGCGCAGTACTGAGCCTCAAAAGCGTTTCCAACCCCACTTACAAGTAAAACTAGCTAAAATGTGCCTGGCTGCTCTTCACTGAAAAGCTCATTCTGCTTACATTTTTGGCATACGTTTGCTCCTACCGGGTCAGCTGAGCAGCGAATTTCTATTTAACCACCTGCTATCATGAGAGACCTCAGGGCTGCATGTTTTGAGCCCAGTACTGAGCCTGAAAAGCGTTTCCAAACCCACTTACAAGTTAAATTAGCTAAAATGGGCCTGGCTGCTCTTCACTGAAAAGGGCATTCTGCGTACAATTTTGGCATACGTTTGCTCCTGCCGGGTCAGCTGAGCAGCAAATTTCTATTTAACCACCTGCTATCATGAGAGACCCCAGGGCTGCATGTTTTGAGCCCAGTACTGATCCTGAAAAGCATTTCCAACCCCACTTACAAGTAAAACTAGCTAAAATGTGCCTGGCTGCTATTCACTGAAAAGCTCATTCTGCGTACATTTTTGGCATACATTTGCTCCTGCTGGGTCAGCTGAGCAGCGAATTTCTATTTAACCCCCTGCTATCATAAGAGACCTCAGGGCTGCATGTTTTGAGCCCAGTACTGAGCCTGAAAAGTGTTTCCAACCCCACTTACAAGCAAAACTAGCTAAATGTGCCTGGCTGCTCTTCACTGAAAAGCTCATTCTGCGTACATTTTTGGCATACGTTTGCTCCTGCCGGGTCAGCTGAGCAGCAAATTTCTATTTAACCACCTGCTATCATGAGAGACCTCAGGGCTGCGTGTTTTGAGCCCAGTACTGATCCTGAAAAGCGTTTCCAACCCCACTTACAAGTAAAACTAGCTAAAATGTGCCTGGCTGCTATTCACTGAAAAGCTCATTCTGTGTACATTTTTGGCATACGTTTGCTCCTGCTGGGTCAGCCAAGTGGCAAATTTCTACTTAACCACCTGCTATCATGAGAGATCTCAGGGCTGCATCTTTTGAGCGCAGTACTGAGCCTGAAAAGCGTTTCCAACCCCACTTACAAGTAAAAATTGCTAGAAGGTTCCTGGCTGCTCTTCACTGAAAAACTCATTCTGCGTATTTGTTTGGCATACATTTGCTCCTACCGGGTCAGCTGAGCAGCGAATTTCTATTTAACCACCTGCTAACATGAGAGTCCTCAGGGCTGCATCTTTTGAGTGCAGTACTGAGCCTGAAAAGCGTTTCCAACCCCACTTACAAGTAAAACTTGCTAGAATGTGCCTGGCTGCTCTTCACTGAAAAGCTCATTCTGCGTACATTTTTGGCATACATTTGCTCCTGCCGGGTCAGCTGAACAGCGAAGTTCTACCTAACTACCTCCTACCAGGAGAGACCTCAGAGCTGCATCTTTTGAGCCCAGTACTGAGCCTGAAAAGCATTTCCAACCCCACTTACAAGTACAACTAGCTAAAATGTGCCTGGCTGCTATTCACTGAAAAGCTCATTCTGCTTACATTTTTGGCATACGCTTGCTCCTACCGGGTCAGCTGAGCAGCGAATTTCTATTTAACCACCTGCTATCATGAGAGACCTCAGGGCTGCATGTTTTGAGCCCAGTACTGATCCTGAAAAGCATTTCCGACCCCACTTACAAGTAAAACTAGCTAAAATGTGCCTGGCTGCTATTCACTGAAAAGCTCATTCTGTGTACATTTTTGGATTACGTTTGCTCCTGCTGGGTCAGCCAAGTGGCAAATTTCTACTTAACCACCTGCTATCATGAGTGACCTCAGGGCTGCATCTTTTGAGCGCAGTACTGAGCCTGAAAAGCGTTTCCAACCCCACTTACAAGTAAAACTTGATAGAATATGCCTGGCTGCTCTTCACTGAAAAGCTCATTCTGCGTACATTTTTGGCATACATTTGCTTCTGCCGGGTCAGCTGAGCAGCGAATTTCTATTTAACCATCTGCTATCATGAGAGACCTCAGGGCTGCATGTTTTGAGCCCAGTACTGAGCCTGAAAAGCGTGTCCAACCCCACTTACAAGTAAAACTAGCTTAAAATGTGCCTGGCTGCTCTTCACCGAAAAGATCATACTGCGTACATTTTTGGCATACGTTTGCTCCTGCCGGGTTAGCTGAGCAGTGAATTTCTATTTAACCACCTGCTATCATGAGAGACCTCAGGGCTGCATGTTTTGAGCCCAGTACTGAGCCTGAACCCCACTTACAAGTAAAACTAGCTAAAATGTGCCTGGCTGCTATTCACTGAAAAGCTCATTCTGCTTACATTTTTGGCATACGTTTGCTCCTATCGGGTCAGCTGAGCAGCGAATTTCTACTTAACCACCTGCTATCATGAGAGACCTCAGAGCTGCATCTTTTGAGCCCATTACTGAGCCTGAAAAGCATTTCCAACCCCACTTACAAGTAAAACTAGCTAAAATGTGCCTGGCTGCTCTTCACTGAAAAGCTCATTCTGCGTACATTTTTGGCATACATTTGCTCCTGCCGGGTCAGCTGAGCAGCAAAGTTCTAGTTAACTACCTCCTATTAGGAGAGACCTCAGGGCTGCATCTTTTGAGCGCAGTACTGAGCCTCAAAAGCGTTTCCAACCTCACTTACAAGTAAAACTAGCTAAAATGTGCCTGTCTGCTCTTCACTGAAAAGCTCATTCTGCTTACATTTTTGGCATACATTTGCTCCTGCTGGGTCAGCCAAGTGGCAAATTTCTACTTAACCACCTGCTATCATGAGTGACCTCAGGGCTGCATCTTTTGAGCGCAGTACTGAGCCTGAAAAGCGTTTCCAACCCCACTTACAAGTAAAACTTGATAGAATATGCCTGGCTGCTCTTCACTGAAAAGCTCATTCTGCGTACATTTTTGGCATACATTTGCTTCTGCCGGGTCAGCTGAGCAGCGAATTTCTATTTAACCATCTGCTATCATGAGAGACCTCAGGGCTGCATGTTTTGAGCCCAGTACTGAGCCTGAAAAGCGTGTCCAACCCCACTTACAAGTAAAACTAGCTTAAAATGTGCCTGGTTGCTCTTCACCGAAAAGATCATACTGCGTACATTTTTGGCATACGTTTGCTCCTGCCGGGTTAGCTGAGCAGTGAATTTATATTTAACCACCTGCTATCATGAGAGACCTCAGAGATGCATCTTTTGAGCCCAGTACTGAGCCTGAAAAGCATTTCCAACCTCACTTACAAGTAAAACTTACTAGAATGTGCCTGGCTGCTCTTCACTGAAAAGCTCATTCTGTGTACATTTTTGTTATACGTTTGCTCCTGCTGGGTCATCCAAGTGGCAAATTTCTACTTAACCACCTGCTATCACGAGAGACCTCAGGGCTGCATGTTTTGAGCCCAGTACTGATCCTGAAAAGCGTTTCCAACCCCACTTACAAGTAAAACTAGCTAAAATGTGCCTGGCTGCTATTCACTGAAAAGCTCATTCTGTGCACATTTTTGGCATACGTTTGCTCCTGCTGGGTCAGCCAAGTGGCAAATTTCTACTTAACCACCTGCTATCATGAGAGACCTCAGGGCTGCATCTTTTGAGCGCAGTACTGAGCCTGAAAAGCGTTTCCAACCCCACTTACAAGTAAAACTTGCTAGAATGTTCCTGACTGCTCTTCACTGAAAAACTCATTCTGCGTACATTTTTGGCATACATTTGCTCCTGCCGGGTCAGCTGAGCAGCGAAGTTCTACTTAACTACCTCCTATCAGGAGAGACCTCAGAGCTGCATCTTTTGAGCCCAGTACTGAGCCTGAAAAGCATTTCCAACCCCACTTACAAGTAAAACTAGCTAAAATGTGCCTGGCTGCTCTGCACTGAAAAGCTCATTCTGCGTACATTTTTGGCATACGTTTGCTCCTACCGGGTCAGCTGAGCAGCGAATTTCTATTTAACCACCTGCTAACATGAGAGACCTCAGGGCTGCATCTTTTGAGCACAGTACTGAGCCTGAAAAGCGTTTCCTACCCCACTTACAAGTAAAACTTGCTAGAATGTGCCTGGCTGCTCTTCACGGAAAAGCTCATTCTGCGTACATTTTTGGCATACATTTGCTCCTTCCGGGTCAGCTGAGCAGTGAAGTTCTACTTAACTACCTCCTATCAGGAGAGACCTCAGGGCTGCATGTTTTGAGCCCAGTACTGATCCTGAAAAGCCTTTCCAACCCTACTTACAAGTAAAACTAGCTAAAATGTGCCTGGCTGCTATTCACTGAAAAGCTCATTCTGTGCACATTTTTGGCATACGTTTGCTCCTGCTGGGTCAGCCAAGTGGCAAATTTCTACTTAACCACCTGCTATCATGAGAGACCTCAGGGCTGCATCTTTTGAGCGCAGTACAGAGCCTGAAAAGTGTTTCCAACCCCACTTACAAGCAAAACTTGCTAGAATGTGCCTGGCTGCTCTTCACTGAAAAGCTCATTCTGCGTACATTTTTGGCATACATTTGCTCCTGCCGGGTCAGCTGAGCAGCAAATTTCTATTTAACCATCTGCTATCATGAGAGACCTCAGGGCTGCATGTTTTGAGCCCATACTGAGCCTGAAAAGCGTTTCCAACCCCACTTACAAGTAAAACTATCTAAAATGTGCCTGGCTGCTCTTCACTTAAAAACTCATTCTGCGTACATTTTTGGCATACGTTTGCTCCTGCCGGGTCAGCTGAGCAGCGAATTTCTATTTAACCACCTGCTATCATGAGAGACCTCAGGGCTGCATGTTTTGAGCCCAGTACTGATCCTGAAAAGCGTTTCCAACCCCTCTTACAAGTAAAACTAGCTAAAATGTGCCTGGGTGCTATTCACTGAAAAGCTCATTCTGCTTACATTTTTGGCATACGTTTGCTCCTGCTGGGTCAGCCAAGTGGCAAATTTCTACTTAACCACCTGCTATCATGAGAGATCTCAGGGCTGCATCTTTTGAGCGCAGTACTGAGCCTGAAAAGCGTTTCCAACCCCACTTACAAGTAAAACTTGCTAGAAGGTTCCTGGCTGCTCTTCACTGAAAAACTCATTCTGCGTATTTTTTTGGCATACATTTGCTCCTACCGGGTCAGCTGAGCAGCGAATTTCTATTTAACCACCTGCTAACATGAGAGTCCTCAGGGCTGCATCTTTTGAGTGCAGTACTGAGCCTGAAAAGCGTTTCCAACCCCACTTACAAGTAAAACTTGCTAGCTAGAATGTGCCTGGCTGCTCTTCACTGAAAAGCTCATTCTGCGTACATTTTTGGCATACATTTGCTCCTGCCGGGTCAGCTGAGCAGCGAAGTTCTACTTAACTACCTCCTACCAGGAGAGACCTCAGAGCTGCATCTTTTGAGCCCAGTACTGAGCCTGAAAAGCATTTCCAACCCCACTTACAAGTAAAACTAGCTAAAATGTGCCTGGCTGCTATTCACTGAAAAGCTCATTCTGCTTACATTTTTGGCATACGTTTGCTCCTACCAGGTCAGCTGAGCAGCGAATTTCTATTTAACCACCTGCTATCATGAGAGACCTCAGGGCTGCATGTTTTGAGCCCAGTACTGATCCTGAAAAGCATTTCCAACCCCACTTACAAGTAAAACTAGCTAAAATGTGCCTGGCTGCTCTGCACTGAAAAGCTCATTCTGCGTACATTTTTGGCATACGTTTGCTCCTACCGGGTCAGCTGAGCAGCGAATTTCTATTTAACCACCTGCTAACATGAGAGACCTCAGGGCTGCATCTTTTGAGCGCAGTACTGATCCTGAAAAGCATTTCCAACCCCACTTACAAGTAAAACTAGCTAAAATGTGCCTGGCTGCTCTTCACTGAAAAGCGAATTCTGCGTACATTTTAGGCATATGTTTGCTCCTACCGGGTCAGCTGAGCAGCAAATTTCTATTTAACCACCTGCTATCATGAGAGACCTCAGGGCTGCATGTTTTGAGCCCAGTACTGATCCTGAAAAGCGTTTCGAACCCCACTTACAAGTAAAACTAGCTAAAATGTGCCTGGCTGCTATTCACTGAAAAGCTCATTCTGTGTACATTTTTGGCATACGTTTGCTCCTGGTGGGTCAGCCAAGTGGCAAATTTCTACTTAACCACCTGCTATCATGTGAGACCTCAGGGCTGCATCTTTTGAGCGCAGTACTGATCCTGAAAAGCGTTTCCAACCCCACTTACAAGTAAAACTAGCTAAAATGTGCCTGGCTGCTATTCACGAAAAAGCTCATTCTGTGTACATTTTTGGCATACATTTGCTCCTGCCGGGTCAGCTGAGCAGCGAATTTCTATTTAACCACCTGCTATCATGAGAGACCTCAGGGCTGCATGTTTTGAGCCCAGTACTGAGCCTGAAAAGCGTTTCCAACCCCACTTACAAGTAAAACTAGCTAAAATGTGCTTGGCTGCTCTTCACTGAAAAGCTCATTCTGCGTACATTTTTGGCATACGTTTGCTCCTGCCGGGTCAGCTGAGCAGCGAATTTCTATTTAACAACCTGCTATCATGAGAGAGCTCAGGGCTGCATATTTTGAGCCGAGTACTGATCCTGAAAAGCGTTTCCAACCCCACTTACAAGTAAAACTAGCTAAAATGTGCCTGGCTGCTATTCACTGAAAAGCTCATTCTGTATACATTTTTGGCATACGTTTGCTCCTGCTGGGTCAGCCAAGTGGCAAATTTCTACTTAACCACTTGCTATCATGAGAGACCTCAGGGCTGCATGTTTTGAGCCCAGTACTGATCCCGAAAAGCGTTTCCAACCCCACTTACAAGTAAAACTAGCTAAAATATTCCTGGCTGCTATTCACTGAAAAGCTCATTCTGTGTACATTTTTGGCATACGTTTGCTCCTGCTGGGTCAGCCAAGTGGCAAATTTCTACTTAACCACTTGCTATCATGAGAGACCTCAGGGCTGCATGTTTTGAGCCCAGTACTGATCCCGAAAAGCGTTTCCAACCCCACTTACAAGTAAAACTTGCTAGAATGTGCCTGGCTGCTCTTCACTGAAAAGCTCATTCTGCGTACATTTTTGGCATACATTTGCTCCTGCCGGGTCAGCTGAGCAGCGAAGTTCTACTTAATTACCTCCTATCAGGAGAGACCTCAGAGCTGCATCTTTTGAGCCCAGTACTGAGCCTGAAAAGCATTTCCAACCACACTTACAAGTAAAACTAGCTAAAATGTGCCTGGCTGCTCTTCACTGAAAAGCTCATTCTGCGTACCTTTTTGGCATACGTTTGCTCCTGCCGGGTCAGCTGAGCAGCGACTTTCTATTTAACCACCTGCTATCATGAGAGACCTCAGTGCTGCATGTTTTGAGCCCAGTACTGATCCTGAAAAGCATTTCCAACCCCACTTACAAGTAAAACTAGCTAAAATGTGCCTAGCTGCTATTCACTGAAAAGCTCATTCTGTGTACATTTTTGGCATACGTTTGCTCCTGCTGGGTCAGCCAAGTGGCAAATTTCTACTTAACCACCTGCTATCATGAGAGACCTCAGGGCTGCACTTTTGAGCGCAGTACTGAGCCTGAAAAGCGTTTCCAACCCCACTTACAAGTAAAACTTGCTAGAATGTGCCTGGCTGCTCTTCACTGAAAAGCTCATTCTGCGTACATTTTTGGCATACATTTGCTCCTGCCGGGTCAGCTGAGCAGCGAACTTCTACTTAACTACCTCCTATCAGGAGAGACCTCAGAGCTGAATCTTTTGAGCCCAGTACTGAGCCTGAAAAGCATTTCCAACCCCACTTATAAGTAAAACTAGCTAAAATGTGCCTGGCTGCTCTTCACTGAAAAGCTAATTCTGCGTACATTTTAGGCATACGTTTGCTCCTACCGGGTCAGCTGAGCAGCGAATTTCTATTTAACCACCTGCTATCATGAGAGACCTCAGGGCTGCATGTTTTGAGCCCAGTACTGAGCCTGAAAAGCGTTTCCAACCCCACTTACAAGTAAAACTAGCTAAATGTGCCTGGCTGCTCTTCACTGAAAAGCTCATTCTGCGTACATTTTTGGCATACGTTTGCTCCTGCCGGGTCAGCTGAGCAGCGAATTTCTATTTAACCACCTGCTATCATGAGAGACCTCAGGGCTGCATGTTTTGAGCCTAGTACTGAGCCTGAAAAGCGTTTCCAACCCCACTTACAAGTAAAACTAGCTAAATGTGCCTGGCTGCTCTTCACTGAAAAGCTCATTCTGCGTACATTTTTGGCATACGTTTGCTCCTGCCGGGTCAGCTGAGCAGCGAATTTCTATTTAACCACCTGCTATCATGGGAGACCTCAGGGCTGCATGTTTTGAGCCCAGTACTGATCCTGAAAAGCGTTTCCAACCCCACTTACAAGTAAAACTAGCTAAAATATGCCTGGCTGCTATTCACTGAAAAGCTCATTCTGTGTACATTTTTGGCATACGTTTGCTCCTGCTGGGTCAGCCAAGTAGCAAATTTCTACTTAACCACCTGCTATCATGAGAGACCTCAGGGCTGCATCTTTTGAGCCCAGTACTGAGCCTGAAAAGCGTTTCCAACCCCACTTACAAGTAAAACTAGCTAAATGTTCCTGGCTGCTCTTCACTGAAAAACTCATTCTGCGTATTTTTTTGACATACATTTGCTCCTGCCGGGTCAGCTGAGCAGCGAAGTTCTACTTAACTACCTCCTATCAGGAGAGACCTCAGAGCTGCATCTTTTGAGCCCAGTACTGAGCCTGAAAAGCATTTCCAACCCCACTTACAAGTAAAACTAGCTAAAATGTGCCTGGCTGCTCTTCAGTGAAAAGCTCATTCTGCATACATTTTTGGCATACGTTTGCTCCTACCATGTCAGCTGAGCAGTGAATTTCTATTTAACCACCTGCTAACATGAGAGACCTCAGGGCTGCATCTTTTGAGTGCAGTACTGAGCCTGAAAAGCGTTTCCAACCCCACTTACAAGTAAAACTTGCTAGAATGTGCCTGGCTGCTCTTCACCGAAAAGCTCATTCTGCGTACATTTTTGGCATACATTTTCTCCTGCCGGGTCAGCTGAGCAGCGAAGTTCTACTTAACTACCTCCTATCAGGAGAGACCTCAGAGCTGCATCTTTTTGAGCCCAACACTGAGCCTGAAAAGCATTTCCAACCCCACTTACAAGTAAAACTAGCTAAAATGTGCCTGGCTGCTATTCACTGAAAAGCTCATTCTGCTTACATTTTTGGCATACGTTTGCTCCTATCGGGTCAGCTGAGCAGCGAATTTCTACTTAACCACCTGCTATCATGAGAGACCTCAGAGCTGCATCTTTTGAGCCCAGTACTGAGCCTGAAAAGCATTTCCAACCCCACTTACAAGTAAAACTAGCTAAAATGTGCCTGGCTGCTATTCACTGAAAAGCTCATTCTGCTTACATTTTTGGCATACGTTTACTCCTACCGGGTCAGCTGAGCAGCGAATTTCTATTTAACCACCTGCTATCATGAGAGACCTCAGGGCTGCATGTTTTGAGCCCAGTACTGAGCCTGAAAAGCGTTTCCAACCCCACTTACAAGTAAAACTAGCTAAAATGTGCCTGGCTGCTCTTCACTGAAAAGCTCATTCTGTGTAAATTTTTGGCATACGTTTGCTCCTGCTGGGTCAGCCAAGTAGCAAATTTCTATTTAACCACCTGCTATCATGAGAGACCTCAGGGCTGCATCTTTTGAGCGCAGTACTGATCCTGAAAAGCATTTCCAACCCCACTTACAAGTAAAACTAGCTAAAATGTGCCTGGCTGCTCTTCACTGAAAAGCTCATTCTGCGTACATTTTTGGCATACGTTTGCTCCTGCCGGGTCAGCTGAGCAGCGACTTTCTATTTAACCACCTGCTATCATGAGAGACCTCAGTGCTGCATGTTTTGAGCCCAGTACTGATCCTGAAAAGCATTTCCAACCCCACTTACAAGTAAAACTAGCTAAAATGTGCCTAGCTGCTATTCACTGAAAAGCTCATTCTGTGTACATTTTTGGCATACGTTTGCTCCTGCTGGGTCAGCCAAGTGGCAAATTTCTACTTAACCACCTGCTATCATGAGAGACCTCAGGGCTGCACTTTTGAGCGCAGTACTGAGCCTGAAAAGCGTTTCCAACCCCACTTACAAGTATAACTAGCTAAAATGTGCCTGGCTGCTCTTCACTGAAAAGCGAATTCTGCGTACATTTTAGGCATACGTTTGCTCCTACCGGGTCAGCTGAGCAGCGAATTTCTATTTAACCACCTGCTATCTTGAGAGACCTCAGGGCTGCATGTTTTGAGCCCAGTACTGATCCTGAAAAGCGTTTCGAACCCCACTTACAAGTAAAACTAGCTAAAATGTGCCTGGCTGCTATTCACTGAAAAGCTCATTCTGTGTACATTTTTGGCATACGTTTGCTCCTGCTGGGTCAGCCAAGTGGCAAATTTCTACTTAACCACCTGCTATCATGTGAGACCTCAGGGCTGCATCTTTTGAGCGCAGTACTGATCCTGAAAAGCGTTTCCAACCCCACTTACAAGTAAAACTAGCTAAAATGTGCCTGGCTGCTATTCACGAAAAAGCTCATTCTGTGTACATTTTTGGCATACATTTGCTCCTGCCGGGTCAGCTGAGCAGCGAATTTCTATTTAACCACCTGCTATCATGAGAGACCTCAGGGCTGCATGTTTTGAGCCCAGTACTGAGCCTGAAAAGCGTTTCCAACCCCACTTACAAGTAAAACTAGCTAAAATGTGCTTGGCTGCTCTTCACTGAAAAGCTCATTCTGCGTACATTTTTAGCATACGTTTGCTCCTGTCAGGTCAGCTGAGCAGCGAATTTCTATTTAACAACCTGCTATCATGAGAGAGCTCAGGGCTGCATGTTTTGAGCCGAATACTGATCCTGAAAAGCGTTTCCAACCCCACTTACAAGTAAAACTAGCTAAAATGTGCCTGGCTGCTATTCACTGAAAAGCTCATTCTGTATACATTTTTGGCATACGTTTGCTCCTGCTGGGTCAGCCAAGTGGCAAATTTCTACTTAACCACTTGCTATCATGAGAGACCTCAGGGCTGCATGTTTTGAGCCCAGTAATGATCCCGAAAAGCGTTTCCAACCCCACTTACAAGTAAAACTAGCTAAAATATTCCTGGCTGCTATTCACTGAAAAGCTCATTCTGTGTACATTTTTGGCATACGTTTGCTCCTGCTGGGTCAGCCAAGTGGCAAATTTCTACTTAACCACTTGCTATCATGAGAGACCTCAGGGCTGCATGTTTTGAGCCCAGTACTGATCCCGAAAAGCGTTTCCAACCCCACTTACAAGTAAAACTTGCTAGAATGTGCCTGGCTGCTCTTCACTGAAAAGCTCATTCTGCGTACATTTTTGGCATACATTTGCTCCTGCCGGGTCAGCTGAGCAGCGAAGTTCTACTTAACTACCTCCTATCAGGAGAGACCTCAGAGCTGCATCTTTTGAGCCCAGTACTGAGCCTGAAAAGCATTTCCAACCACACTTACAAGTAAAACTAGCTAAAATGTGCCTGGCTGCTCTTCACTGAAAAGCTCATTCTGCGTACATTTTTGGCATACGTTTGCTCCTGCCGGGTCAGCTGAGCAGCGACTTTCTATTTAACCACCTGCTATCATGAGAGACCTCAGTGCTGCATGTTTTGAGCCCAGTACTGATCCTGAAAAGCATTTCCAACCCCACTTACAAGTAAAACTAGCTAAAATGTGCCTAGCTGCTATTCACTGAAAAGCTCATTCTGTGTACATTTTTGGCATACGTTTGCTCCTGCTGGGTCAGCCAAGTGGCAAATTTCTACTTAACCACCTGCTATCATAAGAGACCTCAGGGCTGCACTTTTGAGCGCAGTACTGAGCCTGAAAAGAGTTTCCAACCCTACTTACAAGTAAAACTTGCTAGAATGTGCCTGGCTGCTCTTCACTGAAAAGCTCATTCTGCGTACATTTTTGGCATACATTTGCTCCTGCCGGGTCAGCTGAGCAGCGAACTTCTACTTAACTACCTCCTATCAGGAGAGACCTCAGAGCTGAATCTTTTGAGCCCAGTACTGAGCCTGAAAAGCATTTCCAACCCCACTTACAAGTAAAACTAGCTAAAATGTGCCTGGCTGCTCTTCACTGAAAAGCTAATTCTGCGTACATTTTAGGCATACGTTTGCTTCTGCCGGGTCAGCTGAGCAGCGAATTTCTATTTAACCACCTGCTATCATGAGAGACCTCAGGGCTGCATGTTTTGAGCCCAGTACTGAGCCTGAAAAGCGTTTCCAACCCCACTTACAAGTAAAACTAGCTAAATGTGCCTGGCTGCTCTTCACTGAAAAGCTCATTCTGCGTACATTTTTGGCATACGTTTGCTCCTGCCGGGTCAGCTGAGCAGCGAATTTCTATTTAACCACCTGCTATCATGAGAGACCTCAGGGCTGCATGTTTTGAGCCCAGTACTGATCCTGAAAAGCGTTTCGAACCCCACTTACAAGTAAAACTAGCTAAAATGTGCCTGGCTGCTATTTACTGAAAAGCTCATTCTGTGTACATTTTTGGCATACGTTTGCTCCTGCTGGGTCAGCCAAGTGGCAAATTTCTACTTAACCTCCTGCTATCATGAGAGACCTCAGGGTTGCATCTTTTGAGCGCAGTACTGAGCCTGAAAAGCGTTTCCAACCCCACTTACAAGTAAAACTAGCTAAAATGTGCCTGGCTGCTCTTCACTGAAAAGCTCATTCTGCGTACATTTTTGTCATACGTTTGCTCCTACCGGGTCAGCTGAGCAGCAAATTTCTATTTAACCACCTGCTAGCATGAGAGACCTCAGGGCTGCATCTTTTGAGCGCAGTACTGAGCCTGAAAAGCGTTTCCAACCCCACTTACAAGTAAAACTTGCTAGAATGTGCCTGGCTGCTCTTCACTGAAAAGCTCATTCTGCGTACATTTTTGGCATACATTTGCTCCTGCCGGGTCAGCTGAGCAGCGAAGTTCTACTTAACTACCTCCTATCAGGAGAGACCTCAGAGCTGCATCTTTTGAGCCCAGTACTGAGCCTGAAAAGCATTTCCAACCCCACTTACAAGTAAAACTAGCTAAAATGTGCCTGGCTGCTATTCACTGAAAAGCTCATTCTGCTTACATTTTTGGCATACGTTTGCTCCTACCGGGTCAGCTGAGCAGCGAATTTCTATTTAACCACCAGCTATCATGAGAGACCTCAGGGCTGCATGTTTTGAGCCCAGTACTGAGCCTGAAAATCGTTTCCAACCCCACTTACAAGTAAACCTAGCTAAAATGTGCCTGGCTGCTCTTCACTGAAAAGCTCATTCTGCGTACATTTTTGGCACACGTTTGCTCCTGCCGGGTCAGCTGAGCAGCGAATTTCTATTTAACCACCTGCTATCATGGGAGACCTCAGGGCTGCATGTTTTGAGCCCAGTACTGATCCTGAAAAGCGTTTCCAACCCCACTTGCAAGTAAAACTAGCTAAAATATGCCTGGCTGCTATTCACTGAAAAGCTCATTCTGTGTACATTTTTGGCATACGTTTGCTCCTGCTGGGTCAGCCAAGTAGCAAATTTCTACTTAACCACCTGCTATCATGAGAGATCTCAGGGCTGCATCTTTTGAGCGCAGTACTGAGCCTGAAAAGCGTTTCCAACCCCACTTACAAGTAAAACTTGCTAGAATGTTCCTGGCTTCTCTTCACTGAAAAACTCATTCTGCGTACATTTTTGGCATACAGTTGCTCCTGCCGGGTCAGCTGAGCAGCGAAGTTCTACTTAACTACCTCCTATCAGGAGGAACCTCAGAGCTGCATCTTTTGAGCCTGAAAAGCATTTCCAACCCCACTTACAAGTAAAACTAGCTAAAATGTGCCTGGCTGCTATTCACTGAAAAGCTCATTCTGCTTACATTTTTTGCATACGTTTGCTCCTACCGGGTAGGCTGAGCAGCGAATTTCTATTTAACCACCTGCTATCATGAGAGACCTCAGGGCTGCATGTTTTGAGCCCAGTACTGAGCCTGAAAAGCGTTTCCAACCCCACTTACAAGTAAAACTAGCTAAAATGTGCCTGGCTGCTATTCGCTGAAAAGCTCATTCTGTGTACATTTTTGGCATACGTTTGCTCCTGCTGGGTCAGCCAAGTGGCAAATTTCTACTTAACCATTTGCTATCATGAGAGACCTCAGGGCTGCATCTTTTGAGCGCAGTACTGAGCCTGAAAAGCGTTTCCAACCCTACTTACAAGTAAAACTTGCTAGAATGTGCCTGGCTGCTCTTCACTGAAAAGCTCATTCTGCGTACATTTTTGGCATACAATGGCTCCTGCCGAGTCAGCTGAGCAGCGAATTTCTATTTAACCACCTGCTATCATGAGAGACCTCAGGGCTGCATGTTTTGAGCCCAGTACTGAGCCTGAAACGCGTTTCCAACCCCACTTACAAGTAAAACTAGCTAAATGTGCCTGGCTGCTCTTCACTGAAAAGCTCATTCTGCGTACATTTTTGGCATACGTTTGCTCCTGCTGGGTCAGCCAAGTGGCAAATTTATACTTAACCACCTGCTATCATGGGAGACCTCAGGGCTGCATGTTTTGAGCCCAGTACTGATCCTGAAAAGCGTTTCCAACCCCACTTACAAGTAAAACTAGCTAAAATGTGCCTGGCTGCTATTCACGGAAAAGCTCATTCTGTGTACATTTTTGGCATACATTTGCTCCTGCCGGGTCAGCTGAGCAGCGAAGTTCTACTTAACTACCATCAGGAGAGACCTCAGAGCTGCATCTTTTGAGCCCAGTACTGAGCATGAAAAGCATTTCCAACCCCACTTACAAGTAAAACTAGCTAAAATGTGCCTGGCTGCTATTCACTGAAAAGCTCATTCTGCTTACATTTTTGGCATAAGTTTGCTCCTACCGGGTCAGCTGAGCAGCAAATTTCTATTTAACCACCTGCTATCATGAGAGACCTCAGGGCTGCATGTTTTGAGCCCAGCACTGATCCTGAAAAGCGTTTCCAACCCCTCTTACAAGTAAAACTAGCTAAAATGTGCCTCGCTGCTATTCACTGAAAAGCTCATTCTGCTTACATTTTTGGCATACGTTTGCTCCTGCTGGGTCAGCCAAGTGGCAAATTTCTACTTAACCACCGGCTATCATGAGAGATCTCAGGGCTGCATCTTTTGAGCGCAGTACTGAGCCTGAAAAGCGTTTCCAACCCCACTTACAAGTAAAACTTGCTAGAATGTTCCTGGCTGCTCTTCACTGAAAAACTCGTTCTGCGTACATTTTTGGCATACGTTTGCTCCTACCGGGTCAGCTGAGCAGCGAATTTCTATTTAACCACCTGCTAACATGAGAGACCTCAGGGCTGCATCTTTTGAGTGCAGTACTGAGCCTAAAAGCGTTTCCAACCCCACTTACAAGTAAAACTTGCTAGAATGTGCCTGGCTGCTCTTCACTGCAAAGCTCATTCTGCGTACATTTTTGGCATACATTTGCTCCGGCCGGGTCAGCTGAACAGCGAAGTTCTATTTAACTACCTCCTATCAGGAGAGACCTCAGAGCTGCATCTTTTGATCCCAGTACTGAGCCTGAAAAGCATTTCCAACCCCGCTTACAAGTAAAACTAGCTAAAATGTGCCTGGCTGCTATTCACTGAAATGCTCATTCTGCGTACATTTTTGGCATACGTTTGCTCCTACCGGGTCAGCTGAGCAGCGAATTTCTATTTAACCACCTGCTATCATGAGAGACCTCAGGGCTGCATGTTTTGAGCCCAGTACTGAGCCTGAAAAGCGTTTCCAACCCCACTTACAAGTAAAACTAGCTAAATGTGCCTGGCTGCTCTTCACTGAAAAGCTCATTCTGCGTACATTTTTGGCATACGTTTGCTCCTGCCGGGTCAGCTGAGCAGCGAATTTCTAATTAACCACCTGCTATCATGAGAGACCTCAGGGCTGCATGTTTTGAGCCCAGTACTGATTCTGAAAAGCGTTTCCAACCCCACTTACAAGTAAAACTAGCTAAATGTGCCTGGCTGCTATTCACTGAAAAAGGTCATTCTGTGTACATTTTTGGCATACGTTTGCTCCTGCTGGGTCAGCCAAGTGGCAAATTTCTACTTAACCATTTGCTATCATGAGAGACCTCAGGGCTGCATCTTTTGAGCGCAGTACTGAGCCTGAAAAGCGTTTCCAACCCCACTTACAAGTAAAACTTGCTAGAATGTGCCTGGCTGCTCTTCACTGAAAAGCTCATTCTGCGTACATTTTTGGCATACATTTGCTCCTGCCGGGTCAGCTGAGCAGCGAAGTTCTACTTAACTACCTCCTATCAGGAGAGACCTCAGAACTGCATCTTTTGAGCCCAGTACTGAGCCTGAAAAGCATTTCCAACCCCACTTACAAGTAAAACTAGCTAAAATGTGCCTGGCTGCTATTAACTGAAAAGCTCATTCTGTGTACATTTTTGGCATACGTTTGCTCCTGCTGGGTCAGCCAAGTGGCAAATTTATACTTAACCACCTGCTATCATGGGAGACCTCAGGGCTGCATGTTTTGAGCCCAGTACTGATCCTGAAAAGCGTTTCCAACCCCACTTACAAGTAAAACTAGCTAAAATGTGCCTGGCTGCTATTCACGGAAAAGCTCATTATGTGTACATTTTTGGCATACATTTGCTCCTGCCGGGTCAGCTGAGCAGCGAAGTTCTACTTAACTACCATCAGGAGAGACCTCAGAGCTGTATCTTTTGAGCCCAGTACTGAGCATGAAAAGCATTTCCAACCCCACTTACAAGTAAAACTAGCTAAAATGTGCCTGGCTGCTATTCACTGAAAAGCTCATTCTGCTTACATTTTTGGCATAAGTTTGCTCCTACCGGGTCAGCTGAGCAGCAAATTTCTATTTAACCACCTGCTATCATGAGAGACCTCAGGGCTGCATGTTTTGAGCCCAGCACTGATCCTGAAAAGCGTTTCCAACCCCTCTTACAAGTAAAACTAGCTAAAATGTGCCTCGCTGCTATTCACTGAAAAGCTCATTCTTCTTACATTTTTGGCATACGTTTGCTCCTGCTGGGTCAGCCAAGTGGCAAATTTCTACTTAACTACCTCCTATCAGGAGAGACCTCAGAGCTGCATCTTTTGAGCCCAGTACTGAGCCTGAAAAGAGTTTCCAACCCCACTTACAAGTAAAACTTGCTAGAATGTGTCTGGCTGCTCTTCACTGAAAAGCTCATTCTGCGTACATTTTTGGCATACATTTGCTCCTGCCGGGTCAGCTGAGCAGCGAACTTCTACTTAACTACCTCCTATCAGGAGAGACCTCAGAGCTGAATCTTTTGAGCCCAGTACTGAGCCTGAAAAGCATTTCCAACCCCACTTACAAGTAAAACTAGCTAAAATGTGCCTGGCTGCTCTTCACTGAAAAGCTAATTCTGCGTACATTTTAGGCATACGTTTGCTCCTACCGGGTCAGCTGAGCAGCGAATTTCTATTTAACCACCTGCTATCATGAGAGACCTCAGGGCTGCATGTTTTGAGCCCAGTACTGAGCCTGAAAAGCGTTTCCAACCCCACTTACAAGTAAAACTAGCTAAATGTGCCTGGCTGCTCTTCACTGAAAAGCTCATTCTGCGTACATTTTTGGCATACGTTTGCTCCTGCCGGGTCAGCTGAGCAGCGAATTTCTATTTAACCACCTGCTATCATGAGAGACCTCAGGGCTGCATGTTTTGAGCCCAGTACTGATCCTGAAAAGCGTTTCGAACCCCACTTACAAGTAAAACTAGCTAAAATGTGCCTGGCTGCTATTTACTGAAAAGCTCATTCTGTGTACATTTTTGGCATACGTTTGCTCCTGCTGGGTCAGCCAAGTGGCAAATTTCTACTTAACCACCTGCTATCATGAGAGACCTCAGGGTTGCATCTTTTGAGCGCAGTACTGAGCCTGAAAAGCGTTTCCAACCCCACTTACAAGTAAAACTAGCTAAAATGTGCCTGGCTGCTCTTCACTGAAAAGCTCATTCTGCGTACATTTTTGTCATACGTTTGCTCCTACCGGGTCAGCTGAGCAGCAAATTTCTATTTAACCACCTGCTAGCATGAGAGACCTCAGGGCTGCATCTTTTGAGCGCAGTACTGAGCCTGAAAAGCGTTTCCAACCCCACTTACAAGTAAAACTTGCTAGAATGTGCCTGGCTGCTCTTCACTGAAAAGCTCATTCTGCGTACATTTTTGGCATACATTTGCTCCTGCCGGGTCAGCTGAGCAGCGAAGTTCTACTTAACTACCTCCTATCAGGAGAGACCTCAGAGCTGCATCTTTTGAGCCCAGTACTGAGCCTGAAAAGCATTTCCAACCCCACTTACAAGTAAAACTAGCTAAAATGTGCCTGGCTGCTATTCACTGAAAAGCTCATTCTGCTTACATTTTTGGCATACGTTTGCTCCTACCGGGTCAGCTGAGCAGCGAATTTCTATTTAACCACCAGCTATCATGAGAGACCTCAGGGCTGCATGTTTTGAGCCCAGTACTGAGCCTGAAAATCGTTTCCAACCCCACTTACAAGTAAACCTAGCTAAAATGTGCCTGGCTGCTCTTCACTGAAAAGCTCATTCTGCGTACATTTTTGGCACACGTTTGCTCCTGCCGGGTCAGCTGAGCAGCGAATTTCTATTTAACCACCTGCTATCATGGGAGACCTCAGGGCTGCATGTTTTGAGCCCAGTACTGATCCTGAAAAGCGTTTCCAACCCCACTTACAAGTAAAACTAGCTAAAATATGCCTGGCTGCTATTCACTGAAAAGCTCATTCTTTGTACATTTTTGGCATACGTTTGCTCCTGCTGGGTCAGCCAAGTAGCAAATTTCTACTTAACCACCTGCTATCATGAGAGATCTCAGGGCTGCATCTTTTGAGCGCAGTACTGAGCCTGAAAAGCGTTTCCAACCCCACTTACAAGTAAAACTTGCTAGAATGTTCCTGGCTTCTCTTCACTGAAAAACTCATTCTGCGTACATTTTTGGCATACAGTTGCTCCTGCCGGGTCAGCTGAGCAGCGAAGTTCTACTTAACTACCTCCTATCAGGAGGAACCTCAGAGCTGCATCTTTTGAGCCCAGTACTGAGCCTGAAAAGCATTTCCAACCCCACTTACAAGTAAAACTAGCTAAAATGTGCCTGGCTGCTATTCACTGAAAACCTCATTCTGCTTACATTTTTCGCATACGTTTGCTCCTACCGGGTAGGCTGAGCAGCGAATTTCTATTTAACCACCTGCTATCATGAGAGACCTCAGGGCTGCATGTTTTGAGCCCAGTACTGAGCCTGAAAAGCGTTTCCAACCCCACTTACAAGTAAAACTAGCTAAAATGTACCTGGCTGCCCTTCACTGAAAAGCTCATTCTGCGTAAATTTTTGGCATACGTTTGCTCCTGCCGGGTCAGTTGAGCAGCAAATTTCTATTTAACCACCTGCTATCATGAGAGACCTCATCGCTGCATGTTTTGAGCCCAGTAATGATCCAGAAAAGCATTTCCAACCCCAACTACAAGTAAAACTAGCTAAAATGTGCCTAGCTGCTATTCACTGAAAAGCTCATTCTGTGTACATTTTTGGCATACGTTTGCTCCTGCTGGGTCAGCCAAGTGGCAAATTTCTACTTAACCATTTGCTATCATGAGAGACCTCAGGGCTGCATGTTTTGAGCCCAGTACTGATTCTGAAAAGCGTTTCCAACCCCACTTACAAGTAAAACTAGCTAAAATGTGCCTGGCTGCTATTCGCTGAAAAGCTCATTCTGTGTACATTTTTGGCATACGTTTGCTCCTGCTGGGTCAGCCAAGTGGCAAATTTCTACTTAACCATTTGCTATCATGAGAGACCTCAGGGCTGCATCTTTTGAGCGCAGTACTGAGCCTGAAAAGCGTTTCCAACCCCACTTACAAGTAAAACTTGCTAGAATGTGCCTGGCTGCTCTTCACTGAAAAGCTCATTCTGCGTACATTTTTGGCATACAATGGCTCCTGCCGAGTCAGCTGAGCAGCGAATTTCTATTTAACCACCTGCTATCATGAGAGACCTCAGGGCTGCATGTTTTGAGCCCAGTACTGAGCCTGAAACGCGTTTCCAACCCCACTTACAAGTAAAACTAGCTAAATGTGCCTGGCTGCTCTTCACTGAGAAGCTCATTCTGCGTACATTTTTGGCATACGTTTGCTCCTGCCGAGTCAGCTGAGCAGCGAATTTCTATTTAACCACCTGCTATCATGAGAGACCTCAGGGCTGCATGTTTTGAGCCCAGTACTGATTCTGAAAAGCGTTTCCAACCCCACTTACAAGTAAAACTAGCTAAAATGTGCCTGGCTGCTATTCGCTGAAAAGCTCATTCTGTGTACATTTTTGGCATACATTTGCTCCTGCTGGGTCAGCCAAGTGGCAAATTTCTACTTAACCATTTGCTATCATGAGAGACCTCAGGGCTGCATCTTTTGAGCGCAGTACTGAGCCTGAAAAGCGTTTCCAACCCTACTTACAAGTAAAACTTGCTAGAATGTGCCTGGCTGCTCTTCACTGAAAAGCTCATTCTGCGTACATTTTTGGCATACATTTGCTCCTGCTGGGTCAGCTGAGCAGAGAAGTTCTACTTAACTACCTCCTATCAGGAGAGACCTCAGAGCTGCATCTTTTGAGCCCAGTACTGAGCCTAAAAAGCATTTCTAACCCCACTTACAAGTAAAACTAGCTAAAATGTGCCTGGCTGCTATTAACTGAAAAGCTCATTTTGTGAACATTTTTGGCATACGTTTGCTCCTGCTGGGTCAGCCAAGTGGCAAATTTATACTTAACCACCTGCTATCATGGGAGACCTCAGGGCTGCATGTTTTGAGCCCAGTACTGATCCTGAAAAGCGTTTCCAACCCCACTTACAAGTAAAACTAGCTAAAATGTGCCTGGCTGCTATTCACGGAAAAGCTCATTCTGTTTACATTTTTGGCATACATTTGCTCCTGCCGGGTCAGCTGAGCAGCGAAGTTCTACTTAACTACCATCAGGAGAGACCTCAGAGCTGCATCTTTTGAGCCCAGTACTGAGCATGAAAAGCATTTCCAACCCCACTTACAAGTAAAACTAGCTAAAATGTGCCTGGCTGCTATTCACTGAAAAGCTCATTCTGCTTACATTTTTGGCATAAGTTTGCTCCTACCGGGTCAGC
This sequence comes from Lissotriton vulgaris, assembly GCF_964263255.1. NCBI lineage: Eukaryota > Metazoa > Chordata > Amphibia > Caudata > Salamandridae > Lissotriton > Lissotriton vulgaris. The sequence continues at coordinate 24,922 of NW_028248166.1, forward strand.
TGAGCAGCAAATTTCTATTTAACCGCCTGCTATCATGAGACACCTCAGGGCTGCATGTTTTGAGCCCAGCACTGATCCTGAAAAGCGTTTCCAACCCCTCTTACAAGTAAAACTAGCTAAAATGTGCCTCGCTGCTATTCACTGAAAAGCTCATTCTGCTTACATTTTTGGCATACGTTTGCTCCTGCTGGGTCAGCCAAATGGCAAATTTCTACTTAACCACCGGCTATCATGAGAGATCTCAGGGCTGCATCTTTTGAGCGCAGTACTGAGCCTGAAAAGCGTTTCCAACCCCACTTACAAGTAAAACTTGCTAGAATGTTCCTGGCTGCTCTTCACTGAAAAACTCGTTCTGCGTACATTTTTGGCATACGTTTGCTCCTACCGGGTCAGCTGAGCAGCGAATTTCTATTTAACCACCTGCTAACATGAGAGACCTCAGGGCTGCATCTTTTGAGTGCAGTACTGAGCCTAAAAGCGTTTCCAACCCCACTTACAAGTAAAACTTGCTAGAATGTGCCTGGCTGCTCTTCACTGCAAAGCTCATTCTGCGTACATTTTTGGCATACATTTGCTCCGGCCGGGTCAGCTGAACAGCGAAGTTCTATTTAACTACCTCCTATCAGGAGAGACCTCAGAGCTGGATCTTTTGATCCCAGTACTGAGCCTGAAAAGCATTTCCAACCCCGCTTACAAGTAAAACTAGCTAAAATGTGCCTGGCTGCTATTCACTGAAATGCTCATTCTGCGTACATTTTTGGCATACGTTTGCTCCTACCGGGTCAGCTGAGCAGCGAATTTCTATTTAACCACCTGCTATCATGAGAGACCTCAGGGCTGCATGTTTTGAGCCCAGTACTGAGCCTGAAAAGCGTTTCCAACCCCACTTACAAGTAAAACTAGCTAAATGTGCCTGGCTGCTCTTCACTGAAAAGCTCATTCTGCGTACATTTTTGGCATACGTTTGCTCCTGCCGGGTCAGCTGAGCAGCGAATTTCTATTTAACCACCTGCTATCATGAGAGACCTCAGGGCTGCATGTTTTGAGCCCAGTACTGATTCTGAAAAGCGTTTCCAACCCCACTTACAAGTAAAACTAGCTAAAATGTGCCTGGCTGCTATTCACTGAAAAGGTCATTCTGTGTACATTTTTAGCATACGTTTGCTCCTGCTGGGTCAGCCAAGTGGCAAATTTCTACTTAACCATTTGCTATCATGAGAGACCTCAGGGCTGCATCTTTTGAGCGCAGTACTGAGCCTGAAAAGCGTTTCCAACCCCACTTACAAGTAAAACTTGCTAGAATGTGCCTGGCTGCTCTTCACTGAAAAGCTCATTCTGCGTACATTTTTGGCATACATTTGCTCCTGCCGGGTCAGCTGAGCAGCGAAGTTCTACTTAACTACCTCCTATCAGGAGAGACCTCAGAGCTGCATCTTTTGAGCCCAGTACTGAGCCTGAAAAGCATTTCCAACCCCACTTATAAGTAAAACTAGCTAAAATGTGCCTGGCTGCTATTAACTGAAAAGCTCATTCTGTGTACATTTTTGGCATACGTTTGCTCCTGCTGGGTCAGCCAAGTGGCAAATTTATACTTAACCACCTGCTATCATGGGAGACCTCAGGGCTGCATGTTTTGAGCCCAGTACTGATCCTGAAAAGCGTTTCCAACCCCACTTACAAGTAAAACTAGCTAAAATGTGCCTGGCTGCTATTCACGGAAAAGCTCATTATGTGTACATTTTTGGCATACATTTGCTCCTGCCGGGTCAGCTGAGCAGCGAAGTTCTACTTAACTACCATCAGGAGAGACCTCAGAGCTGTATCTTTTGAGCCCAGTACTGAGCATGAAAAGCATTTCCAACCCCACTTACAAGTAAAACTAGCTAAAATGTGCCTGGCTGCTATTCACTGAAAAGCTCATTCTGCTTACATTTTTGGCATAAGTTTGCTCCTACCGGGTCAGCTGAGCAGCAAATTTCTATTTAACCACCTGCTATCATGAGAGACCTCAGGGCTGCATGTTTTGAGCCCAGCACTGATCCTGAAAAGCGTTTCCAACCCCTCTTACAAGTAAAACTAGCTAAAATGTGCCTCGCTGCTATTCACTGAAAAGCTCATTCTGCTTACATTTTTGGCATACGTTTGCTCCTGCTGGGTCAGCCAAGTGGCAAATTTCTACTTAACCACCTGCTATCATGAGAGATCTCAGGGCTGCATCTTTTGAGCGCAGTACTGAGCCTGAAAAGCGTTTCCAACCCCACTTACAAGTAAAACTTGCTAGAATGTTCCTGGTTGCTCTTCACTGAAAAACTCATTCTGCGTAGATTTTTGGCATACATTTGCTCCTGCCGGGTCAGCTGAGCAGCGAAGTTCTACTTAACTACCTCCTATCAGGAGAGACCTCAGAGCTGCATCTTTTGAGCCCAGTACTGAGCCTGAAAAGCATTTCCAACCCCACTTACAAGTAAAACTAGCTAAAATGTGCCTGGCTGCTCTTCACTGAAAAGCTCATTCTGCGTACATTTTTGGCATACGTTTGCTCCTGCTGCGTATGCCAAGTGGCAAATTTCTACTTAACCACCTGCTATCATGAGAGACCTCAGCTGCATCTTTTGAGCGCAGTACTGAGACTGAAAAGCGTTTCCAACCCCACTTACAAGTAAAACTTGCTAGAATGTGCCTGGTTGCTCTTCACTGAAAAGCTCTTTCTGCGTACATTTTTGGCATACATTTGCTCCTGCCGGGTCAGCTGAGCAGCGAAGTTCTACTTAACTACCTCCTATCAGGAGAGACCTCAGAGCTGCATCTTTTGAGCCCAGTACTGAGCCTGAAAAGCATTTCCAACCCCACTTACAAGTAAAACTAGCTAAAATGTGCCTGGCTGCTATTCACTGAAAAGCTCATTCTGCTTACATTTTTGGCATAAGTTTGCTCCTACCGGGTCAGCTGAGCAGCAAATTTCTATTTAACCACCTGCTATCATGAGAGACCTCAGGGCTGCATGTTTTGAGCCCAGCACTGATCCTGAAAAGCGTTTCCAACCCCTCTTACAAGTAAAACTAGCTAAAATGTGCCTGGCTGCTATTAACTGAAAAGCTCATTCTGTGTACATTTTTGGCATACGTTTGCTCCTGCTGGGTCAGCCAAGTGGCAAATTTATACTTAACCACCTGCTATCATGGGAGACCTCAGGGCTGCATGTTTTGAGCCCAGTACTGATCCTGAAAAGCGTTTCCAATCCCACTTACAAGTAAAACTAGCTAAAATGTGCCTGGCTGCTATTCACGGAAAAGCTCATTCTGTGTACATTTTTGGCATACATTTGCTCCTGCCGGGTCAGCTGAGCAGCGAAGTTCTACTTAACTACCTCCTATCAGGAGAGACCTCAGAGCTGCATCTTTTGAGCCCAGTACTGAGCCTGAAAAGCATTTCCAACCCCACTTACAAGTAAAACTAGCTAAAATGTGCCTGGCTGCTATTCACTGAAAAGCTCATTCTGCTTACATTTTTGGCATACGTTTGCTCCTACCGGGTCAGCTGAGCAGCGAATTTCTATTTAACCACAAGCTATCATGAGAGACCTCAGGGCTGCATGTTTTGAGCCCAGTACTGAGCCTGAAAATCGTTTCCAACCCCACTTACAAGTAAACCTAGCTAAAATGTGCCTGGCTGCTCTTCACTGAAAAGCTCATTCTGCGTACATTTTTGGCACACGTTTGCTCCTGCCGGGTCAGCTGAGCAGCGAATTTCTATTTAACCACCTGCTATCATGGGAGACCTCAGGGCTGCATGTTTTGAGCCCAGTACTGATCCTGAAAAGCGTTTCCAACCCCACTTACAAGTAAAACTAGCTAAAATATGCCTGGCTGCTATTCACTGAAAAGCTCATTCTGTGTACATTTTTGGCATACGTTTGCTCCTGCTGGGTCAGCCAAGTAGCAAATTTCTACTTAACCACCTGCTATCATGAGAGATCTCAGGGCTGCATCTTTTGAGCGCAGTACTGAGCCTGAAAAGCGTTTCCAACCCCACTTACAAGTAAAACTTGCAAGAATGTTCCTGGCTGCTCTTCACTGAAAAACTCATTCTGCGTACATTTTTGGCATACATTTGCTCCTGCCGGGTCAGCTGAGCAGCGAACTTCTACTTAACTACCTCCTATCAGGAGAGACCTCAGAGCTGAATCTTTTGAGCCCAGTACTGAGCCTGAAAAGCATTTCCAACCCCACTTACAAGTAAAACTAGCTAAAATGTGCCTGGCTGCTCTTCACTGAAAAGCTAATTCTGCGTACATTTTAGGCATACGTTTGCTCCTACCGGGTCAGCTGAGCAGCGAATTTCTATTTAACCACCTGCTATCATGAGAGACCTCAGGGCTGCATGTTTTGAGCCCAGTACTGAGCCTGAAAAGCGTTTCCAACCCCACTTACAAGTAAAACTAGCTAAATGTGCCTGGCTGCTCTTCACTGAAAAGCTCATTCTGCGTACATTTTTGGCATACGTTTGCTCCTGCCGGGTCAGCTGAGCAGCGAATTTCTATTTAACCACCTGCTATCATGAGAGACCTCAGGGCTGCATGTTTTGAGCCCAGTACTGATCCTGAAAAGCGTTTCGAACCCCACTTACAAGTAAAACTAGCTAAAATGTGCCTGGCTGCTATTTACTGAAAAGCTCATTCTGTGTACATTTTTGGCATACGTTTGCTCCTGCTGGGTCAGCCAAGTGGCAAATTTCTACTTAACCACCTGCTATCATGAGAGACCTCAGGGTTGCATCTTTTGAGCGCAGTACTGAGCCTGAAAAGCGTTTCCAACCCCACTTACAAGTAAAACTAGCTAAAATGTGCCTGGCTGCTCTTCACTGAAAAGCTCATTCTGCGTACATTTTTGTCATACGTTTGCTCCTACCGGGTCAGCTGAGCAGCAAATTTCTATTTAACCACCTGCTAGCATGAGAGACCTCAGGGCTGCATCTTTTGAGCGCAGTACTGAGCCTGAAAAGCGTTTCCAACCCCACTTACAAGTAAAACTTGCTAGAATGTGCCTGGCTGCTCTTCACTGAAAAGCTCATTCTGCGTACATTTTTGGCATACATTTGCTCCTGCCGGGTCAGCTGAGCAGCAAAGTTCTACTTAACTACCTCCTATCAGGAGAGACCTCAGAGCTGCATCTTTTGAGCCCAGTACTGAGCCTGAAAAGCATTTCCAACCCCACTTACAAGTAAAACTAGCTAAAATGTGCCTGGCTGCTATTCACTGAAAAGCTCATTCTGCTTACATTTTTGGCATACGTTTGCTCCTACCGGGTCAGCTGAGCAGCGAATTTCTATTTAACCACCAGCTATCATGAGAGACCTCAGGGCTGCATGTTTTGAGCCCAGTACTGAGCCTGAAAATCGTTTCCAACCCCACTTACAAGTAAACCTAGCTAAAATGTGCCTGGCTGCTCTTCACTGAAAAGCTCATTCTGTGTACATTTTTGGCACACGTTTGCTCCTGCCGGGTCAGCTGAGCAGCGAATTTCTATTTAACCACCTGCTATCATGGGAGACCTCAGGGCTGCATGTTTTGAGCCCAGTACTGATCCTGAAAAGCGTTTCCAACCCCACTTACAAGTAAAACTAGCTAAAATATGCCTGGCTGCTATTCACTGAAAAGCTCATTCTGTGTACATTTTTGGCATACGTTTGCTCCTGCTGGGTCAGCCAAGTAGCAAATTTCTACTTAACCACCTGCTATCATGAGAGATCTCAGGGCTGCATCTTTTGAGCGCAGTACTGAGCCTGAAAAGCGTTTCCAACCCCACTTACAAGTAAAACTTGCTAGAATGTTCCTTGCTTCTCTTCACTGAAAAACTCATTCTGCGTACATTTTTGGCATACAGTTGCTCCTGCCGGGTCAGCTGAGCAGCGAAGTTCTACTTAACTACCTCCTATCAGGAGGAACCTCAGAGCTGCATCTTTTGAGCCCAGTACTGAGCCTGAAAAGCATTTCCAACCCCACTTACAAGTAAAACTAGCTAAAATGTGCCTGGCTGCTATTCACTGAAAAGCTCATTCTGCTTACATTTTTCGCATACGTTTGCTCCTACCGGGTAGGCTGAGCAGCGAATTTCTATTTAACCACCTGCTATCATGAGAGACCTCAGGGCTGCATGTTTTGAGCCCAGTACTGAGCCTGAAAAGCGTTTCCAACCCCACTTACAAGTAAAACTAGCTAAAATGTACCTGGCTGCCCTTCACTGAAAACCTCATTCTGCGTAAATTTTTGGCATACGTTTGCTCCTGCCGGGTCAGTTGAGCAGCAAATTTCTATTTAACCACCTGCTATCATGAGAGACCTCATCGCTGCATGTTTTGAGCCCAGTAATGATCCAGAAAAGCATTTCCAACCCCAACTACAAGTAAAACTAGCTAAAATGTGCCTAGCTGCTATTCACTGAAAAGCTCATTCTGTGTACATTTTTGGCATACGTTTGCTCCTGCTGGGTCAGCCAAGTGGCAAATTTCTACTTAACCATTTGCTATCATGAGAGACCTCAGGGCTGCATGTTTTGAGCCCAGTACTGATTCTGAAAAGCGTTTCCAACCCCACTTACAAGTAAAACTAGCTAAAATGTGCCTGGCTGCTATTCGCTGAAAAGCTCATTCTGTGTACATTTTTGGCATACGTTTGCTCCTGCTGGGTCAGCCAAGTGGCAAATTTCTACTTAACCATTTGCTATCATGAGAGACCTCAGGGCTGCATCTTTTGAGCGCAGTACTGAGCCTGAAAAGCGTTTCCAACCCCACTTACAAGTAAAACTTGCTAGAATGTGCCTGGCTGCTCTTCACTGAAAAGCTCATTCTGCGTACATTTTTGGCATACAATGGCTCCTGCCGAGTCAGCTGAGCAGCGAATTTCTATTTAACCACCTGCTATCATGAGAGACCTCAGGGCTGCATGTTTTGAGCCCAGTACTGAGCCTGAAACGCGTTTCCAACCCCACTTACAAGTAAAACTAGCTAAATGTGCCTGGCTGCTCTTCACTGAAAAGCTCATTCTGCGTACATTTTTGGCATACGTTTGCTCCTGCCGAGTCAGCTGAGCAGCGAATTTCTATTTAACCACCTGCTATCATGAGAGACCTCAGGGCTGCATGTTTTGAGCCCAGTACTGATTCTGAAAAGCGTTTCCAACCCCACTTACAAGTAAAACTAGCTAAAATGTGCCTGGCTGCTATTCGCTGAAAAGCTCATTCTGTGTACATTTTTGGCATACATTTGCTCCTGCTGGGTCAGCCAAGTGGCAAATTTCTACTTAACCATTTGCTATCATGAGAGACCTCAGGGCTGCATCTTTTGAGCGCAGTACTGAGCCTGAAAAGCGTTTCCAACCCTACATACAAGTAAAACTTGCTAGAATGTGCCTGGCTGCTCTTCACTGAAAAGCTCATTCTGCGTACATTTTTGGCATACATTTGCTCCTGCTGGGTCAGCTGAGCAGAGAAGTTCTACTTAACTACCTCCTATCAGGAGAGACCTCAGAGCTGCATCTTTTGAGCCCAGTACTGAGCCTAAAAAGCATTTCTAACCCCACTTACAAGTAAAACTAGCTAAAATGTGCCTGGCTGCTATTAACTGAAAAGCTCATTTTGTGAACATTTTTGGCATACGTTTGCTCCTGCTGGGTCAGCCAAGTGGCAAATTTATACTTAACCACCTGCTATCATGGGAGACCTCAGGGCTGCATGTTTTGAGCCCAGTACTGATGCTGAAAAGCGTTTCCAACCCCACTTACAAGTAAAACTAGCTAAAATGTGCCTGGCTGCTATTCACGGAAAAGCTCATTCTGTTTACATTTTTGGCATACATTTGCTCCTGCCGGGTCAGCTGAGCAGCGAAGTTCTACTTAACTACCATCAGGAGAGACCTCAGAGCTGCATCTTTTGAGCCCAGTACTGAGCATGAAAAGCATTTCCAACCCCACTTACAAGTAAAACTAGCTAAAATGTGCCTGGCTGCTATTCACTGAAAAGCTCATTCTGCTTACATTTTTGGCATAAGTTTGCTCCTACCGGGTCAGCTGAGCAGCAAATTTCTATTTAACCGCCTGCTATCATGAGAGACCTCAGGGCTGCATGTTTTGAGCCCAGCACTGATCCTGAAAAGCGTTTCCAACCCCTCTTACAAGTAAAACTAGCTAAAATGTGCCTCGCTGCTATTCACTGAAAAGCTCATTCTGCTTACATTTTTGGCATACGTTTGCTCCTGCTGGGTCAGCCAAGTGGCAAATTTCTACTTAACCACCGGCTATCATGAGAGATCTCAGGGCTGCATCTTTTGAGCGCAGTACTGAGCCTGAAAAGCGTTTCCAACCCCACTTACAAGTAAAACTTGCTAGAATGTTCCTGGCTGCTCTTCACTGAAAAACTCGTTCTGCGTACATTTTTGGCATACGTTTGCTCCTACCGGGTCAGGTGAGCAGCGAATTTCTATTTAACCACCTGCTAACATGAGAGACCTCAGGGCTGCATCTTTTGAGTGCAGTACTGAGCCTAAAAGCGTTTCCAACCCCACTTACAAGTAAAACTTGCTAGAATGTGCCTGGCTGCTCTTCACTGCAAAGCTCATTCTGCGTACATTTTTGGCATACATTTGCTCCGGCCGGGTCAGCTGAACAGCGAAGTTCTATTTAACTACCTCCTATCAGGAGAGACCTCAGAGCTGGATCTTTTGATCCCAGTACTGAGCCTGAAAAGCATTTCCAACCCCGCTTACAAGTAAAACTAGCTAAAATGTGCCTGGCTGCTATTCACTGAAATGCTCATTCTGCGTACATTTTTGGCATACGTTTGCTCCTACCGGGTCAGCTGAGCAGCGAATTTCTATTTAACCACCTGCTATCATGAGAGACCTCAGGGCTGCATGTTTTGAGCCCAGTACTGAGCCTGAAAAGCGTTTCCAACCCCACTTACAAGTAAAACTAGCTAAATGTGCCTGGCTGCTCTTCACTGAAAAGCTCATTCTGCGTACATTTTTGGCATACGTTTGCTCCTGCCGGGTCAGCTGAGCAGCGAATTTCTATTTAACCACCTGCTATCATGAGAGACCTCAGGGCTGCATGTTTTGAGCCCAGTACTGATTCTGAAAAGCGTTTCCAACCCCACTTACAAGTAAAACTAGCTAAAATGTGCCTGGCTGCTATTCACTGAAAAGGTCATTCTGTGTACATTTTTAGCATACGTTTGCTCCTGCTGGGTCAGCCAAGTGGCAAATTTCTACTTAACCATTTGCTATCATGAGAGACCTCAGGGCTGCATCTTTTGAGCGCAGTACTGAGCCTGAAAAGCGTTTCCAACCCCACTTACAAGTAAAACTTGCTAGAATGTGCCTGGCTGCTCTTCACTGAAAAGCTCATTCTGCGTACATTTTTGGCATACATTTGCTCCTGCCGGGTCAGCTGAGCAGCGAAGTTCTACTTAACTACCTCCTATCAGGAGAGACCTCAGAGCTGCATCTTTTGAGCCCAGTACTGAGCCTGAAAAGCATTTCCAACCCCACTTACAAGTAAAACTAGCTAAAATGTGCCTGGCTGCTATTAACTGAAAAGCTCATTCTGTGTACATTTTTGGCATACGTTTGCTCCTGCTGGGTCAGCCAAGTGGCAAATTTATACTTAACCACCTGCTATCATGGGAGACCTCAGGGCTGCATGTTTTGAGCCCAGTACTGATCCTGAAAAGCGTTTCCAACCCCACTTACAAGTAAAACTAGCTAAAATGTGCCTGGCTGCTATTCACGGAAAAGCTCATTATGTGTACATTTTTGGCATACATTTGCTCCTGCCGGGTCAGCTGAGCAGCGAAGTTCTACTTAACTACCATCAGGAGAGACCTCAGAGCTGTATCTTTTGAGCCCAGTACTGAGCATGAAAAGCATTTCCAACCCCACTTACAAGTAAAACTAGCTAAAATGTGCCTGGCTGCTATTCACTGAAAAGCTCATTCTGCTTACATTTTTGGCATAAGTTTGCTCCTACCGGGTCAGCTGAGCAGCAAATTTCTATTTAACCACCTGCTATCATGAGAGACCTCAGGGCTGCATGTTTTGAGCCCAGCACTGATCCTGAAAAGCGTTTCCAACCCCTCTTACAAGTAAAACTAGCTAAAATGTGCCTCGCTGCTATTCACTGAAAAGCTCATTCTGCTTACATTTTTGGCATACGTTTGCTCCTGCTGGGTCAGCCAAGTGGCAAATTTCTACTTAACCACCTGCTATCATGAGAGATCTCAGGGCTGCATCTTTTGAGCGCAGTACTGAGCCTGAAAAGCGTTTCCAACCCCACTTACAAGTAAAACTTGCTAGAATGTTCCTGGTTGCTCTTCACTGAAAAACTCATTCTGCGTACATTTTTGGCATACATTTGCTCCTGCCGGGTCAGCTGAGCAGCGAAGTTCTACTTAACTACCTCCTATCAGGAGAGACCTCAGAGCTGCATCTTTTGAGCCCAGTACTGAGCCTGAAAAGCATTTCCAACCCCACTTACAAGTAAAACTAGCTAAAATGTGCCTGGCTGCTCTTCACTGAAAAGCTCATTCTGCGTACATTTTTGGCATACGTTTGCTCCTACCGGGTCAGCTGAGCAGCGAATTTCTATTTAACCACCTGCTAACATGAGAGACCTCAGGGCTGCATCTTTTGAGTGCAGTACTGAGCCTGAAAAGCGTTTCCAACCCCACTTACAAGTAAAACTTGCTAGAATGTGCCTAGCTGCTCTTCACTGAAAAGCTCATTCTGCGTAAATTTTTGGCATACATTTGCTCCTGCCGGGTCAGCTGAGCAGCGAAGTTCTACTTAACTACCTCCTATCAGGAGAGACCTCAGAGCTGCATCTTTTGGGCCCAGTACTGAGCCTGAAAAGCGTTTCCACCCCACTTACAAGTAAAACTAGCTAAAATATGCCTGGCTGCTATTCACTGAAAAGCTCATTATGTGTACATTTTTGGCATACGTTTGCTCCTGCTGCGTATGCCAAGTGGCAAATTTCTACTTAACCACCTGCTATCATGAGAGACCTCAGCTGCATCTTTTGAGCGCAGTACTGAGACTGAAAAGCGTTTCCAACCCCACTTACAAGTAAAACTTGCTAGAATGTGCCTGGTTGCTCTTCACTGAAAAGGTCTTTCTGCGTACATTTTTGGCATACATTTGCTCCTGCCGGGTCAGCTGAGCAGCGAAGTTCTACTTAACTACCTCCTATCAGGAGAGACCTCAGAGCTGCATCTTTTGAGCCCAGTACTGAGCCTGAAAAGCATTTCCAACCCCACTTACAAGTAAAACTAGCTAAAATGTGCCTGGCTGCTATTCACTGAAAAGCTCATTCTGCTTACATTTTTGGCATAAGTTTGCTCCTACCGGGTCAGCTGAGCAGCAAATTTCTATTTAACCACCTGCTATCATGAGAGACCTCAGGGCTGCATGTTTTGAGCCCAGCACTGATCCTGAAAAGCGTTTCCAACCCCTCTTACAAGTAAAACTAGCTAAAATGTGCCTGGCTGCTATTAACTGAAAAGCTCATTCTGTGTACATTTTTGGCATACGTTTGCTCCTGCTGGGTCAGCCAAGTGGCAAATTTATACTTAACCACCTGCTATCATGGGAGACCTCAGGGCTGCATGTTTTGAGCCCAGTACTGATCCTGAAAAGCGTTTCCAATCCCACTTACAAGTAAAACTAGCTAAAATGTGCCTGGCTGCTATTCACGGAAAAGCTCATTCTGTGTACATTTTTGGCATACATTTGCTCCTGCCGGGTCAGCTGAGCAGCGAAGTTCTACTTAACTACCTCCTATCAGGAGAGACCTCAGAGCTGCATCTTTTGAGCCCAGTACTGAGCCTGAAAAGCATTTCCAACCCCACTTACAAGTAAAACTAGCTAAAATGTGCCTGGCTGCTATTCACTGAAAAGCTCATTCTGCTTACATTTTTGGCATACGTTTGCTCCTACCGGGTCAGCTGAGCAGCGAATTTCTATTTAACCACAAGCTATCATGAGAGACCTCAGGGCTGCATGTTTTGAGCCCAGTACTGAGCCTGAAAATCGTTTCCAACCCCACTTACAAGTAAACCTAGCTAAAATGTGCCTGGCTGCTCTTCACTGAAAAGCTCATTCTGCGTACATTTTTGGCACACGTTTGCTCCTGCCGGGTCAGCTGAGCAGCGAATTTCTATTTAACCACCTGCTATCATGGGAGACCTCAGGGCTGCATGTTTTGAGCCCAGTACTGATCCTGAAAAGCGTTTCCAACCCCACTTACAAGTAAAACTAGCTAAAATATGCCTGGCTGCTATTCACTGAAAAGCTCATTCTGTGTACATTTTTGGCATACGTTTGCTCCTGCTGGGTCAGCCAAGTAGCAAATTTCTACTTAACCACCTGCTATCATGAGAGATCTCAGGGCTGCATCTTTTGAGCGCAGTACTGAGCCTGAAAAGCGTTTCCAACCCCACTTACAAGTAAAACTTGCAAGAATGTTCCTGGCTGCTCTTCACTGAAAAACTCATTCTGCGTACATTTTTGGCATACATTTGCTCCTGCCGGGTCAGCTGAGCAGCGAAGTTCTACTTAACTACCTCCTATCAGGAGAGACCTCAGAGCTGCATCTTTTGAGCCCAGTACTGAGCCTAAAAAGCATTTCCAACCCCACTTACAAGTAAAACTAGCTAAAATGTGCCTGGCTGCTCTTCACTGAAAAGCTCATTCTGCGTACATTTTTGGCATACGTTTGCTCCTACTGGGTCAGCTGAGCAGCGAATTTCTATTTAACCACCTGCTAACATGAGAGACCTCAGGGCTGCATCTTTTGAGTGCAGTACTGAGCCTGAAAAGCGTTTCCAACCCCACTTACAAGTAAAACTTGCTAGAATGTGCCTGGCTGCTCTTCACTGAAAAGCTCATTCTGCGTACATTTTTGGCATACATTTGCTCCTGCCGGGTCAGCTGAGCAGCGAAGTTCTACTTAACTACCTCCTATCAGGAGAGACCTCAGAGCTGCATCTTTTGAGCCCAGTACTGAGCCTGAAAAGCATTTCCAACCCCACTTACAAGTAAAACTAGCTAAAATGTGCCTGGCTGCTATTCACTGAAAAGCTCATTCTGCTTACATTTTTGGCATACGTTTGCTCCTACCGGGTCAGCTGAGCAACGAATTTCTATTTAACCACCAGCTATCATGAGAGACCTCAGGGCTGCATGTTTTGAGCCCAGTACTGAGCCTGAAAATCGTTTCCAACCCCACTTACAAGTAAACCTAGCTAAAATGTGCCTGGCTGCTCTTCACTGAAAAGCTCATTCTGCGTACATTTTTGGCACACGTTTGCTCCTGCCGGGTCAGCTGAGCAGCGAATTTCTATTTAACCACCTGCTATCATGGGAGACCTCAGGGCTGCATGTTTTGAGCCCAGTACTGATCCTGAAAAGCGTTTCCAACCCCACTTACAAGCAAAACTAGCTAAAATATGCCTGGCTGCTATTCACTGAAAAGCTCATTCTGTGTACATTTTTGGCATACGTTTGCTCCTGCTGGGTCAGCCAAGTAGCACATTTCTACTTAACCACCTGCTATCATGAGAGACCTCAGGGCTGCATCTTTTGAGCGCAGTACTGATTCTGAAAAGCGTTTCCAACCCACCTCACAAGTAAAACTTGCTAGAATGTGCCTGGCTGCTATTCACGAAAAAGCTCATTCTGCGTATTTTTTTGACATACATTTGCTCCTGCCGGGTCAGCTGAGCAGCGAAGTTCTACTTAACTACCTCCTATCAGGAGAGACCTCAGAGCTGCATCTTTTGAGCCCAGTACTGAGCCTGAAAAGCGTTTCCAACCCCACTTACAAGTAAAACTAGCTAAAATGTGCTTGGCTGCTCTTCACTGAAAAGCTCATTCTGCGTACATTTTTGGCATACGTTTGCTCCTGCCGGGTCAGCTGAGCAGCGAATTTCTATTTAACAACCTGCTATCATGAGAGAGCTCAGGGCTGCATGTTTTGAGCCGAGTACTGATCCTGAAAAGCGTTTCCAACCCCACTTACAAGTAAAACTAGCTAAAATGTGCCTGGCTGCTATTCACTGAAAAGCTCATTCTGTATACATTTTTGGCATACGTTTGCTCCTGCTGGGTCAGCCTAGTGGCAAATTTCTACTTAACCACTTGCTATCATGAGAGACCTCAGGGCTGCATGTTTTGAGCCCAGTACTGATCCCGAAAAGCGTTTCCAACCCCACTTACAAGTAAAACTAGCTAAAATATTCCTGGCTGCTATTCACTGAAAAGCTCATTCTGTGTACATTTTTGGCATACGTTTGCTCCTGCTGGGTCAGCCAAGTGGCAAATTTCTACTTAACCACTTGCTATCATGAGAGACCTCAGGGCTGCATGTTTTGAGCCCAGTACTGATCCCGAAAAGCGTTTCCAACCCCACTTACAAGTAAAACTTGCTAGAATGTGCCTGGCTGCTCTTCACTGAAAAGCTCATTCTGCGTACATTTTTGGCATACATTTGCTCCTGCCGAGTCAGCTGAGCAGCGAAGTTCTACTTAACTACCTCCTATCAGGAGAGACCTCAGAGCTGCATCTTTTGAGCCCAGTACTGAGCCTGAAAAGCATTTCCAACCACACTTACAAGTAAAACTAGCTAAAATGTGCCTGGCTGCTCTTCACTGAAAAGCTCATTCTGCGTACATTTTTGGCATACGTTTGCTCCTGCCGGGTCAGCTGAGCAGCGACTTTCTATTTAACCACCTGCTATCATGAGAGACCTCAGTGCTGCATGTTTTGAGCCCAGTACTGATCCTGAAAAGCATTTCCAACCCCACTTACAAGTAAAACTAGCTAAAATGTGCCTAGCTGCTATTCACTGAAAAGCTCATTCTGTGTACATTTTTGGCATACGTTTGCTCCTGCTGGGTCAGCCAAGTGGCAAATTTCTACTTAACCACCTGCTATCATGAGAGACCTCAGGGCTGCACTTTTGAGTGCAGTACTGAGCCTGAAAAGCGTTTCCAACCCCACTTACAAGTAAAACTTGCTAGAATGTGCCTGGCTGCTCTTCACTGAAAAGCTCATTCTGCGTACATTTTTGGCATACATTTGCTCCTGCCGGGTCAGCTGAGCAGCGAACTTCTACTTAACTACCTCCTATCAGGAGAGACCTCAGAGCTGAATCTTTTGAGCCCAGTACTGAGCCTGAAAAGCATTTCCAACCCCACTTACAAGTAAAACTAGCTAAAATGTGCCTGGCTGCTCTTCACTGAAAAGCTAATTCTGCGTACATTTTAGGCATACGTTTGCTCCTACCGGGTCAGCTGAGCAGCGAATTTCTATTTAACCACCTGCTATCATGAGAGACCTCAGGGCTGCATGTTTTGAGCCCAGTACTGAGCCTGAAAAGCGTTTCCAACCCCACTTACAAGTAAAACTAGTTAAATGTGCCTGGCTGCTCTTCACTGAAAAGCTCATTCTGCGTACATTTTTGGCATACGTTTGCTCCTGCCGGGTCAGCTGAGCAGCGAATTTCTATTTAACCAGCTGCTATCATGAGAGACCTCAGGGCTGCATGTTTTGAGCCCAGTACTGATCCTGAAAAGCGTTTCGAACCCCACTTACAAGTAAAACTAGCTAAAATGTGCCTGGCTGCTATTTACTGAAAAGCTCATTCTGTGTACATTTTTGGCATACGTGTGCTCCTGCTGGGTCAGCCAAGTGGCAAATTTCTACTTAACCACCTGCTATCATGAGAGACCTCAGGGTTGCATCTTTTGAGCGCAGTCCTGAGCCTGAAAAGCGTTTCCAACCCCACTTACAAGTAAAACTAGCTAAAATGTGCCTGGCTGCTCTTCACTGAAGAGCTCATTCTGCGTACATTTTTGGCATACGTTTGCTCCTACCGGGTCAGCTGAGCAGCAAATTTCTATTTAACCACCTGCTATCATGAGAGACCTCAGGGCTGCATGTTTTGAGCCCAGTACTGAGCCTGAAAAGCGTTTCCAACCCCACTTACAAGTAAAACCAGCTAAATGTGCCTGGCTGCTCTTCACTGAAAAGCTCATTCTGCGTACATTTTTGGCATACGTTTGCTCCTGCCGGGTCAGCTGAGCAGCAAATTTCTATTTAACCACGTGCTATCATGGGAGACCTCAGGGCTGCATGTTTTGAGCCCAGTACTGATCCTGAAAAGCGTTTCCAACCCCACTTACAAGTAAAACTTGCTAGAATGTTCCTGGCTGCTCTTCACTGAAAAACTCATTCTGCGTAATTTTTTGACATACATTTGCTCCTGCCGGGTCAGCTGAGCAGCGAAGTTCTACTTAACTACCTCCTATCAGGAGAGACCTCAGAGCTGCATCTTTTGAGCCCAGTACTGAGCCTGAAAAGCATTTCCAACCCCACTTACAAGTAAAACTAGCTAAAATGTGCCTGGCTGCTCTTCACTGAAAAGCTCATTCTGCGTACATTTTTGGCATACGTTTGCTCCTACCATGTCAGCTGAGAAGTGAATTTCTATTTAACCACCTAACATGAGAGACCTCAGGGCTGCATCTTTTGAGTGCAGTACTGAGCCTGAAAAGCGTTTCCAACCCCACTTACAAGTAAAACTTGCTAGAATGTGCCTGGCTGCTCTTCACTGAAAAGCTCATTCTGCGTACATTTTTGGCATACATTTTCTCCTGCCGGGTCAGCTGAGCAGCGAAGTTCTACTTAACTACCTCCTATCAGGAGAGACCTCAGAGCTGCATCTTTTTGAGCCCAACACTGAGCCTGAAAAGCATTTCCAACCCCACTTACAAGTAAAACTAGCTAAAATGTGCCTGGCTGCTATTCACTGAAAAGCTCATTCTGCTTACATTTTTGGCATACGTTTGCTCCTATCGGGTCAGCTGAGCAGCGAATTTCTACTTAACCACCTGCTATCATGGGAGACCTCAGGGCTGCATGTTTTGAGCCCAGTACTGATCCTGAAAAGCGTTTCCAACCCCACTTACAAGCAAAACTAGCTAAAATATGCCTGGCTGCTATTCACTGAAAAGCTCATTCTGTGTACATTTTTGGCATACGTTTGCTCCTGCTGGGTCAGCCAAGTAGCAAATTTCTACTTAACCACCTGCTATCATGAGAGACCTCAGGGCTGCATCTTTTGAGCGCAGTACTGATTCTGAAAAGCGTTTCCAACCCCACTCACAAGTAAAACTTGCTAGAATGTGCCTGGCTGCTATTCACGAAAAAGCTCATTCTGCGTATTTTTTTGACATACATTTGCTCCTGCCGGGTCAGCTGAGCAGCGAAGTTCTACTTAACTACCTCCTATCAGAAGAGACCTCAGAGCTGCATCTTTTGAGCCCAGTACTGAGCCTGAAAAGCGTTTCCAACCCCACTTACAAGTAAAACTAGCTAAAATGTGCTTGGCTGCTCTTCACTGAAAAGCTCATTCTGCGTACATTTTTGGCATACGTTTGCTCCTGCCGGGTCAGCTGAGCAGCGAATTTCTATTTAACAACCTGCAATCATGAGAGAGCTCAGGGCTGCATGTTTTGAGCCGAGTAATGATCCTGAAAAGCGTTTCCAACCCCACTTACAAGTAAAACTAGCTAAAATGTGCCTGGCTGCTATTCACTGAAAAGCTCATTCTGTATACATTTTTGGCATACGTTTGCTCCTGCTGGGTCAGCCTAGTGGCAAATTTCTACTTAACCACTTGCTATCATGAGAGACCTCAGGGCTGCATGTTTTGAGCCCAGTACTGATCCCGAAAAGCGTTTCCAACCCCACTTACAAGTAAAACTAGCTAAAATATTCCTGGCTGCTATTCACTGAAAAGCTCATTCTGTGTACATTTTTGGCATACGTTTGCTCCTGCTGGGTCAGCCAAGTGGCAAATTTCTACTTAACCACTTGCTATCATGAGAGACCTCAGGGCTGCATGTTTTGAGCCCAGTACTGATCCCGAAAAGCGTTTCCAACCCCACTTACAAGTAAAACTTGCTAGAATGTGCCTGGCTGCTCTTCACTGAAAAGCTCATTCTGCGTACATTTTTGGAATACATTTGCTCCTGCCGGGTCAGCTGAGCAGCGAAGTTCTACTTAACTACCTCCTATCAGGAGAGACCTCAGAGCTGCATCTTTTGAGCCCAGTACTGAGCCTGAAAAGCATTTCCAACCACACTTACAAGTAAAACTAGCTAAAATGTGCCTGGCTGCTCTTCACTGAAAAGCTCATTCTGCGTACATTTTTGGCATACGTTTGCTCCTGCCGGGTCAGCTGAGCAGCGACTTTCTATTTAACCACCTGCTATCATGAGAGACCTCAGTGCTGCATGTTTTGAGCCCAGTACTGATCCTGAAAAGCATTTCCAACCCCACTTACAAGTAAAACTAGCTAAAATGTGCCTAGCTGCTATTCACTGAAAAGCTCATTCTGTGTACATTTTTGGCATACGTTTGCTCCTGCTGGGTCAGCCAAGTGGCAAATTTCTACTTAACCACCTGCTATCATGAGAGACCTCAGGGCTGCACTTTTGAGTGCAGTACTGAGCCTGAAAAGCGTTTCCAACCCCACTTACAAGTAAAACTTGCTAGAATGTGCCTGGCTGCTCTTCACTGAAAAGCTCATTCTGCGTACATTTTTGGCATACATTTGCTCCTGCCGGGTCAGCTGAGCAGCGAACTTCTACTTAACTACCTCCTATCAGGAGAGACCTCAGAGCTGAATCTTTTGAGCCCAGTACTGAGCCTGAAAAGCATTTCCAACCCCACTTACAAGTAAAACTAGCTAAAATGTGCCTGGCTGCTCTTCACTGAAAAGCTAATTCTGCGTACATTTTAGGCATACGTTTGCTGCTATCATGAGAGACCTCAGGGCTGCATGTTTTGAGCCCAGTACTGAGCCTGAAAAGCGTTTCCAACCCCACTTACAAGTAAAACTAGTTAAATGTGCCTGGCTGCTCTTCACTGAAAAGCTCATTCTGCGTACATTTTTGGCATACGTTTGCTCCTGCCGGGTCAGCTGAGCAGCGAATTTCTATTTAACCACCTGCTATCATGAGAGACCTCAGGGCTGCATGTTTTGAGCCCAGTACTGATCCTGAAAAGCGTTTCGAACCCCACTTACAAGTAAAACTAGCTAAAATGTGCCTGGCTGCTATTTACTGAAAAGCTCATTCTGTGTACATTTTTGGCATACGTTTGCTCCTGCTGGGTCAGCCAAGTGGCAAATTTCTACTTAACCACCTGCTATCATGAGAGACCTCAGGGTTGCATCTTTTGAGCGCAGTCCTGAGCCTGAAAAGCGTTTCCAACCCCACTTACAAGTAAAACTAGCTAAAATGTGCCTGGCTGCTCTTCACTGAAGAGCTCATTCTGCGTACATTTTTGGCATACGTTTGCTCCTACCGGGTCAGCTGAGCAGCAAATTTCTATTTAACCACCTGCTATCATGAGAGACCTCAGGGCTGCATGTTTTGAGCCCAGTACTGAGCCTGAAAAGCGTTTCCAACCCCACTTACAAGTAAAACCAGCTAAATGTGCCTGGCTGCTCTTCACTGAAAAGCTCATTCTGCGTACATTTTTGGCATACGTTTGCTCCTGCCGGGTCAGCTGAGCAGCGAATTTCTATTTAACCACGTGCTATCATGGGAGACCTCAGGGCTGCATGTTTTGAGCCCAGTACTGATCCTGAAAAGCGTTTCCAACCCCACTTACAAGTAAAACTTGCTAGAATGTTCCTGGCTGCTCTTCACTGAAAAACTCATTCTGCGTATTTTTTTGACATACATTTGCTCCTGCCGGGTCAGCTGAGCAGCGAAGTTCTACTTAACTACCTCCTATCAGGAGAGACCTCAGAGCTGCATCTTTTGAGGCCAGTACTGAGCCTGAAAAGCATTTCCAACCCCACTTACAAGTAAAACTAGCTAAAATGTGCCTGGCTGCTCTTCACTGAAAAGCTCATTCTGCGTACATTTTTGGCATACGTTTGCTCCTACCATGTCAGCTGAGAAGTGAATTTCTATTTAACCACCTGCTAACATGAGAGACCTCAGGGCTGCATCTTTTGAGTGCAGTACTGAGCCTGAAAAGCGTTTCCAACCCCACTTACAAGTAAAACTTGCTAGAATGTGCCTGGCTGCTCTTTACTGAAAAGCTCATTCTGCGTACATTTTTGGCATACATTTTCTCCTGCCGGGTCAGCTGAGCAGCAAAGTTCAACTTAACTACCTCCTATCAGGAGAGACCTCAGAGCTGCTTCTTTTTGAGCCCAACACTGAGCCTGAAAAGCATTTCCAACCCCACTTACAAGTAAAACTAGCTAAAATGTGCCTGGCTGCTATTCACTGAAAAGCTCATTCTGCTTACATTTTTGGCATACGTTTGCTCCTATCGGGTCAGCTGAGCAGCGAATTTCTACTTAACCACCTGCTATCATGAGAGACCTCGGAGCTGCATCTTTTGAGCCCAGTACTGAGCCTGAAAAGCATTTCCAACCCCACTTACAAGTAAAACTAGCTAAAATGTGCCTGGCTGCTATTCACTGAAAAGCTCATTCTGCTTACATTTTTGGCATAAGTTTACTCCTACCGGGTCAGCTGAGCAGCGAATTTCTATTTAACCACCTGCTATCATGAGAGACCTCAGGGCTGCATGTTTTGAGCCCAGTACTGAGCCTGAAAAGCGTTTCCAACCCCACTTACAAGTAAAACTAGCTAAAATGTGCCTGGCTGCTCTTCACTGAAAAGCTCATTCTGTGTAAATTTTTGGCATACGTTTGCTCCTGCTGGGTCAGCCAAGTAGCAAATTTCTATTTAACCACCTGCTATCATGAGAGACCTCAGGGCTGCATCTTTTGAGCGCAGTACTGATCCTGAAAAGCATTTCCAACCCCACTTACAAGTAAAACTAGCTAAAATGTGCCTGGCTGCTCTTCACTGAAAAGCTCATTCTGCGTACATTTTTGGCATACGTTTGCTCCTGCCGGGTCAGCTGAGCAGCGACTTTCTATTTAACCACCTGCTATCATGAGAGACCTCAGTGCTGCATGTTTTGAGCCCAGTACTGATCCTGAAAAGCATTTCCAACCCCACTTACAAGTAAAACTAGCTAAAATGTGCCTAGCTGCTATTCACTGAAAAGCTCATTCTGTGTACATTTTTGGCATACGTTTGCTCCTGCTGGGTCAGCCAAGTGGCAAATTTCTACTTAACCACCTGCTATCATGAGAGACCTCAGGGCTGCACTTTTGAGCGCAGTACTGAGCCTGAAAAGCGTTTCCAACCCCACTTACAAGTATAACTAGCTAAAATGTGCCTGGCTGGTCTTCACTGAAAAGCGAATTCTGCGTACATTTTAGGCATACGTTTGCTCCTACTGGGTCAGCTGAGCAGCGAATTTCTATTTAACCACCTGCTATCATGAGAGTCCTCAGGGCTGCATGTTTTGAGCCCAGTACTGATCCTGAAAAGCGTTTCGAACCCCACTTACAAGTAAAACTAGCTAAAATGTGCCTGGCTGCTATTCACTGAAAAGCTCATTCTGTGTACATTTTTGGCATACGTTTGCTCCTGCTGGGTCAGCCAAGTGGCAAATTTCTACTTAACCACCTGCTATCATGTGAGACCTCAGGGCTGCATCTTTTGAGCGCAGTACTGATCCTGAAAAGCGTTTCCAACCCCACTTACAAGTAAAACTAGCTAAAATGTGCCTGGCTGCTATTCACGAAAAAGCTCATTCTGTGTACATTTTTGGCATACATTTGCTCCTGCCGGGTCAGCTGAGCAGCGAATTTCTATTTAACCACCTGCTATCATGAGAGACCTCAGGGCTGCATGTTTTGAGCCCAGTACTGAGCCTGAAAAGCGTTTCCAACCCCACTTACAAGTAAAACTAGCTAAAATGTGCCTGGCTGCTATTCACTGAAAAGCTCATTCTGTGTACATTTTTGGCATACGTTTGGTCCTGCTGGGTCAGCCAAGTGGCAAATTTCTACTTAACCACCTGCTATCATGTGAGACCTCAGGGCTTAATCTCTTGAGCGCAGTACTGATCCTGAAAAGCGTTTCCAACCCCACTTACAAGTAAAACTAGCTAAATTGTGCCTGGCTGCTATTTACGGAAAAGCTCATTCTGTGTATATTTTGGCATACATTTGCTCCTGCCGGGTCAGCTGAGCAGCGAATTTCTATTTAACCACCTGCTATCATGAGAGACCTCAGGGCTGCATCTTTTGAGCCCAGTACTGAGCCTGAAACGCATTTCCAACCCCACTTACAAGTAAAACTAGCTAAAATGTGCCTGGCTGCTATTCACTGAAAAGCTCATTCTGTGTACATTTTTGGCTTACGTTTGCTCCTGCTGGGTCAGCCAAGTGCCAAATTTCTACTTAACCACCTGCTATCATGAGAAACCTCAGGGCTGCATCTTTTGAGCGCAGTACTGAGCCTGAAAAGCGTTTCCAACCCCACTTACAAGTAAAACTTGCTAGAATGTGCCTGGCTGCTCTTCACTGAAAAGCTCATTCTGCGTACATTTTTGGCATACATTTGCTTCTGCCGGGTCAGCTGAGCAGCGAATTTCTATTTAACCATCTGCTATCATGAGAGACCTCAGGGCTGCATGTTTTGAGCCCAGTACTGAGCCTGAAAAGCGTGTCCAACCCCACTTACAAGTAAAACTAGCTTAAAATGTGCCTGGCTGCTCTTCACCGAAAAGATCATACTGCGTAAATTTTTGGCATACGTTTGCTCCTGCCGGGTCAGCTGAGCAGTTAATTTATATTTAACCACCTGCTATCATGAGAGACCTCAGAGTTGCATGTTTTGAGCCCAGTACTGAGCCTGAAAAGCGTTTCCAAACCCACTTACAAGTAAAATTAGCTAAAACGTGCCTGGCTGCTCTTCACTGAAAAGCACATTCTGCGTACATTTTTGGCATACGTTTGCTCCTGCCGGTCAGCTGAGCAGCAAATTTCTTTTTAACCACCTGCTATCATGAGAGACCTCAGGGCTGCATCTTTTGAGCGCAGTACTGAGCCTGAAAAGCATTTCCAACCCCACTTACAAGTAAAACTTGCTAGAATGTTCCTGGCTGCTCTTCACTGAAAAACTCATTCTGCGTACATTTTTGGCATACATTTGCTCCTGCCGGGTCAGCTGAGCAGCGAAGTTCTACTTAACTACCTCCTATCAGGAGAGACCTCAGAGCTACATCTTTTGAGCCCAGTACTGAGCCTGAAAAGCATTTCCAACCCCACTTACAAGTAAAACTAGCTAAAATGTGCCTGGCTGCTCTTCACTGAAAAGCTCATTCTGCGTACATTTTTGGCATACGTTTGCTCCTACCGGGTCAGCTGAGCAGCGAATTTCTATTTAACCACCTGCTAACATGAGAGACCTCAGGGCTGTATCTTTTGAGCGCAGTACTGAGCCTGAAAGGCGTTTCCTACCCCACTTACAAGTAAAACTTGCTAGAATAAGCCTGGCTGCTCTTCACTGAAAAGCTCATTCTGCGTACATTTTTGGCATACATTTGCTCCTTCCGGGTCAGCTGAGCAGCGAAGTTCGACTTAACTACCTCCTATCAGGAGAGAATTCAGAGCTGCATCTTTTGAGCCCAGTACTTAGCCTGAAAAGCATTTCCAACCCCACTTACAAGTAAAACTAGCAAAAATGTGCCTGGCTGCTATTCACTGAAAAGCTCATTCTGCTTACATTTTTGGCATACGTTTGCTCCTATCGGGTCAGCTGAGCAGTGAATTTTTATTTAACCACCTGCTATCACGAGAGACCTCAGACCTGCATTTTTTGAGCCCAGTACTGAGCCTGAAAAGCATTTCAAACCCCACTTACAAGTAAAACTAGCTAAAATGTGCCTGGCTGCTATTCACTAAAAAGCTCATTCTGCTTACATTTTTGGCATACGTTTACTCCTACTAGGTCAGCTGAGCAGCGAATTTCTATTTAACCACCTGCTATCATGAGAGACCTCAGGGCTGCATGTTTTGAGCCCAGTACTGAGCCTGAAAAGCGTTTCCAATCCCACTTACAAGTAAAACTAGCTAAAATGTGCCTGGCTGCTCTTCACTGAAAAGCTCATTCTGAGTACATTTTCGGCATACGTTTGCTCCTGCCGGGTCAGCTGAGCAGCGAATTTCTATTTAACCACCTGCTATCATGGGAGACCTCAGGGCTGCATGTTTTGAGCCCAGTACTGATCCTGAAAAGCGTTTCCAACCCCACTTACAAGTAAAACTAGCTAAAATATGCCTGGCTGCTATTCACTGAAAAGCTCATTCTGTGTACATTTTTGGCATACGTTTGCTCCTGCTGGGTCAGCCAAGTAGCAAATTACTACTTAACCACCTGCTATCATGAGAGACCTCAGGGCTGCATCTTTTGAGCGCAGTACTGAGCCTGAAAAGCGTTTCCAACCCCACTTACCAGTCAAACTTGCTAGAATGTGCCTGGCTGCTCTTCACTGAAAAGCTCATTCTGCGTACATTTTTGGAATACATTTGCTCCTGCTGGGTCAGCTGAGCAGCGAAGTTCTATTTAAACACCTGCTAACATGAGAGACCTCAGGGCTGCATCTTTTGAGCGCAGTACTGAGCCTGAAAAGCATTTCCAACCCCACTTACAAGTAAAACTAGATAAATGTGCCTGGCTGCTCTTCACTGAAAAGCTCATTCTGCGTACATTTTTGGCATACGTTTGCTCCTACCAGGTCAGCTGAGCAGCGAATTTCTATTTAACCACCTGCTAACATGAGAGACCTCAGGGCTGCATCTTTTGAGCGCAGTACTGAGCCTGAAAAGCGTTTCCAACCCCACTTACAAGTAAAACTTGCCAGAATGTGCCTGGCTGCTCTTCACTGAAAAGCTCATTCTGCGTACATTTTTGGCATACATTTGCTCCTGCCAGGTCAGCTGAGCAGCGAAGTTCTACTTAACTACCTCCTATCAGGAGAGACATTAGAGCTGCATCTTTTGAGCCCAGTACTGAGCCTGAAAAGCATTTCCAACCCCACTTACAAGTAAAACTAGCTAAAATGTGCCTGGCTGCTATTCACTGAAAAGCTCATTCTGCTTACATTTTTGGCATACGTTTGCTCCTATCGGGTCAGCTGAGCAGTGAATTTCAATTTAACCACCTGCTATCATGAGAGACCTCAGAGCTGCATCTTTGAGCCCAGTACTGAGCCTGAAAAGCATTTCCAACCCCACTTACAAGTAAAACTAGCTAAAATGTGCCTGGCTGCTCTTCACTGAAAAGCTCATTCTGCTTACATTTTTGGCATACGTTTGCTCCTACCGGGTCAGCTGAGCAGCGAATTTCTATTTAACCACCAGCTATCATGAGAGACCTCAGGGCTGCATGTTTTGAGCCCAGTACTGAGCCTGAAAAGCGTTTCCAACCCCACTTACAAGTAAACCTAGCTAGAATGTTCCTGGCTGCTCTTCACTGAAAAACTCATTCTGCATATTTTTTTGGCATACATTTGCTCCTGCCGGGTCAGCTGAGCAGCGAAGTTCTACTTAACTACCTCCTATCAGGAGAGACCTCAGAGCTGCATCTTTTGAGCCCAGTACTGAGCCTGAAAAGCATTTCCAACCCCACTTACAAGTAAAACTAGCTAAAATGTGCCTGGCTGCTCTTCACTGAAAAGCTAATTCTGCGTACATTTTTGGCATACGTTTGCTCCTACCAGGTCAGCTGAGCAGCGAATTTCTATTTAACCACCTGCTAACATGAGAGACCTCAGGGCTGCATCTTTTGAGCGCAGTACTGAGCCTGAAAAGCATTTCCAACCCCACTTACAAGTAAAACTAGATAAATGTGCCTGGCTGCTCTTCACTGAAAAGCTCATTCTGCGTACATTTTTGGCATACGTTTGCTCCTACCGGGTCAGCTGACCAGCGAATTTCTATTTAACCACCTGCTAACATGAGAGACCTCAGGGCTGCATCTTTTGAGCGCAGTACTGAGCCTGAAAAGCGTTTCCAACCCCACTTACAAGTAAAACTTGCCAGAATGTGCCTGGCTGCTCTTCACTGAAAAGCTCATTCTGCGTACATTTTTGGCATACATTTGCTCCTGCCAGGTCAGCTGAGCAGCGAAGTTCTACTTAACTACCTCCTATCAGGAGAGACATTAGAGCTGCATCTTTTGAGCCCAGTACTGAGCCTGAAAAGCATTTCCAACCCCACTTACAAGTAAAACTAGCTAAAATGTGCCTGGCTGCTATTCACTGAAAAGCTCATTCTGCTTACATTTTTGGCATACGTTTGCTCCTATCGGGTCAGCTGAGCAGTGAATTTCAATTTAACCACCTGCTATCATGAGAGACCTCAGAGCTGCATCTTTGAGCCCAGTACTGAGCCTGAAAAGCATTTCCAACCCCACTTACAAGTAAAACTAGCTAAAATGTGCCTGGCTGCTCTTCACTGAAAAGCTCATTCTGCGTACATTTTTGGCATACGTTTGCTCCTGCCGGGTCAGCTGAGCAGCGAATTTCTATTTAACCACCTGCTATCATGGGAGACCTCAGGGCTGCATGTTTTGAGCCCAGTACTGATCCTGAAAAGCGTTTCCAACCCCACTTACAAGTAAAACTAGCTAAAATGTGCCTGGCTGCTATTCACTGAAAAGCTCATTCTGCTTACATTTTTGGCATACGTTTGCTCCTACCGGGTCAGCTGAGCAGCGAATTTCTATTTAACCACCAGCTATCATGGGAGACCTCAGGGCTGCATGTTTTGAGCCCAGTACTGAGCCTGAAAATCGTTTCCAACCCCACTTACAAGTAAACCTAGCTAGAATGTTCCTGGCTGCTCGTCACTGAAAAACTCATTCTGCATATTTTTTTGGCATACATTTGCTCCTGCCGGGTCAGCTGAGCAGCGACGTTGTACTTAACTACCTCCTATCAGGAGAGACCTCAGAGCTGCATCTTTTGAGCCCAGTACTGAGCCTGAAAAGCATTTCCAACCCCACTTACAAGTAAAACTAGCTAAAATGTGCCTGGCTGCTCTTCACTGAAAAGCTCATTCTGCGTACATTTTTGGCATACGTTTGCTCCTACCAGGTCAGCTGAGCAGCGAATTTCTATTTAACCACCTGCTAACATGAGAGACCTCAGGGCTGCATCTTTTGAGTGCAGTACTGAGCCTGAAAAGCGTTTTCAACCCCACTTACAAGTAAAACTTGCTAGAATGTGCCTGGCTGCTCTTCACTGAAAAGCTCATTCTGCGTACATTTTTGGCATACATTTGCTCCTGCCGGTTCAGCTGAGCAGCGAAGTTCTACTTAACAACCTCCTATCAGGAGAGACCTCAGGGCTGCATCTTTTGAGCGCAGTACTGAGCCTGAAAAGCGTTTCCAACCCCACTTACAAGTAAAACTTGCTAGAATGTGCCTGGCTGCTCTTCACTGAAAAGCTCATTCTGCGTACATTTTTGGCATACATTTGCTCCTGCCGGGTCAGCTGAGCAGCGAAGTTCTACTTAACTACCTCCTATCAGGAGAGACCTCAGAGCTGCATCTTTTGAGCCCAGTACTGAGCCTGAAAAGCGTTTCCAACCCCACTTACAAGTAAAACTTGCTAGAATGTGCCTTGCTGCTCTTCACTGAAAAGCTCATTCTGCGTACATTTTTGGCATACGTTTGCTCCTACCGGGTCAGCTGAGCAGCGAATTTCTATTTAACCACCTGCTATCATGAGAGACCTCAGGGCTGCATGTTTTGAGCCCAGTACTGAGCCTGAAAAGCGTTTCCAATCCTACTTAAAAGTAAAACTAGCCAAAATTTGCCTGGCTGCTCTTCACTAAAAAGCTCATTCTGCGTACATTTTTGGCATACGTTTGCTCCTGCAGTCAGCTAAGCAGCGAATTTCTATTTAACCACGTGCTATCATGAGAGACCTCAGGGCTGCATGTTTTGAGCCCAGTACTGATCCTGGAAAGCGTTTCCAACCTCACTTACAAGTAAAACTAGCTAAAATGTGCCTGGCTGCTATTCACTGAAAAGCTCATTCTGTGTACATTTTTGGCATACGTTTGCTCCTGCTGGGTCAGCCAAGTGGCAAATTTCTACTTAAACACCTTCTATCATGAGGGACCTCAGGGCTGCATGTTTTGAGCCCAGTACTGATCCTGAAAAGCGTTTCCAACCCCACTTACAAGTAAAACTAGCTAAAATGTGCCTGGCTGCTATTCATTGAAAAGCTCATTCTGCTTACATTTTTGGCATACGTTTGCTCCTACCGGGTCAGCTGAGCAGCGAATTTCTATTTAACCACCAGCTATCATGAGAGACCTCAGGGCTGCATGTTTTGAGCCCAGTACTGAGCCTGAAAAGCGTTTCCAACCCCACTTACAAGTAAACCTAGCTAGAATGTTCCTGGCTGCTCTTCACTTAAAAACTCATTCTGCATATTTTTTTGGCATACATTTGCTCCTGCCGGGTCAGCTGAGCAGCGAAGTTCTACTTAACTACCTCCTATCAGGAGAGACCTCAGAGCTGCATCTTTTGAGCCCAGTACTGAGCCTGAAAAGCATGTCCAACCCCACTTACAAGTAAAACTAGCTAAAATGTGCCTGGCTGCTCTTCACTGAAAAGCTCATTCTGCGTACATTTTTGGCATACGTTTGCTCCTACCAGGTCAGCTGAGCAGCGAATTTCTATTTACCCACCTGCTAACATGAGAGACCTCAGGGCTGCATCTTTTGAGTGCAGTACTGAGCCTGAAAAGCGTTTTCAACCCCACTTACAAGTAAACCTAGCTAGAATGTGCCTGGCTGCTCTTCACTGAAAAGCTCATTCTGCGTACATTTTTGGTATACATTTGCTCCTGCCGGTTCAGCTGAGCAGCGAAGTTCTACTTAACAACCTCCTATCAGGAGAGACCTCAGGGCTGCATCTTTTGAGCGCAGTACTGAGCCTGAAAACCGTTTCCAACCCCACTTACAAGTAAAACTAGCTAAATTGTGCCTGGCTGCTCTTCACTGAAAAGCTCATTCTGCTTACATTTTTGGCATACGTTTGCTCCTACCGGGTCAGCTGAGCAGCGAATTTCTATTTAACCACCTGCTATCATGAGAGACCTCAGGGCTGCATCTTTTGAGCGCAGTACTGAGCCTGAAAAGCATTTCCAACCCCACTTACAAGTAAAACTTGCTAGAATGTTCCTGGCTGCTCTTCACTGAAAAACTCATTCTGCGTACATTTTTGGCATACATTTGCTCCTGCCGGGTCAGCTGAGCAGCGAAGTTCTACTTAACTACCTCCTATCAGGTCAGACCTCAGAGCTACATCTTTTGAGCCCAGTACTGAGCCTGAAAAGCATTTCCAACCCCACTTACAAGTAAAACTAGCTAAAATGTGCCTGGCTGCTCTTCACTGAAAAGCTCATTCTGCGTACATTTTTGGCATACGTTTGCTCCTACCGGGTCAGCTGAGCAGCGAATTTCTATTTAACCACCTGCTAACATGAGAGACCTCAGGGCTGTATCTTTTGAGCGCAGTACTGAGCCTGAAAGGCGTTTCCTACCCCACTTACAAGTAAAACTTGCTAGAATAAGCCTGGCTGCTCTTCACTGAAAAGCTCATTCTGCGTACATTTTTGGCATACATTTGCTCCTTCCGGGTCAGCTGAGCAGCGAAGTTCGACTTAACTACCTCCTATCAGGAGAGAACTCAGAGCTGCATCTTTTGAGCCCAGTACTTAGCCTGAAAAGCATTTCCAACCCCACTTACAAGTAAAACTAGCAAAAATGTGCCTGGCTGCTATTCACTGAAAAGCTCATTCTGCTTACATTTTTGGCATACGTTTGCTCCTATCGGGTCAGCTGAGCAGTGAATTTCTATTTAACCACCTGCTATCACGAGAGACCTCAGACCTGCATTTTTTGAGCCCAGTACTGAGCCTGAAAAGCATTTCCAACCCCACTTACAAGTAAAACTAGCTAAAATGTGCCTGGCTGCTATTCACTGAAAAGCTCATTCTGCTTACATTTTTGGCATACGTTTACTCCTACCAGGTCAGCTGAGCAGCGAATTTCTATTTAACCACCTGCTATCATGAGAGACCTCAGGGCTGCATGTTGTGAGCCCAGTACTGAGCCTGAAAAGCGTTTCCAATCTCACTTACAAGTAAAACTAGCTAAAATGTGCCTGGCTGCTCTTCACTGAAAAGCTCATTCTGAGTACATTTTCGGCATACGTTTGCTCCTGCCGGGTCAGCTGAGCAGCGAATTTCTATTTAACCACCTGCTATCATGGGAGACCTCAGGGCTGCATGTTTTGAGCCCAGTACTGATCCTGAAAAGCGTTTCCAACCCCACTTACAAGTAAACCTAGCTAGAATGTGCCTGGCTGCTCTTCACTGAAAAGCTCATTCTGCGTACATTTTTGGCATACATTTGCTCCTGCCGGTTCAGCTGAGCAGCGAAGTTCTACTTAACAACCTCCTATCAGGAGAGACCTCAGGGCTGCATCTTTTGAGCGCAGTACTGAGCCTGAAAAGCGTTTCCAACCCCACTTACAAGTAAAACTAGCTAAAATGTTCCTGGCTGCTCTTCACTGAAAAGCTCATTCTGCTTACATTTTTGGCATACGTTTGCTCCTACCGGGTCAGCTGAGCAGCAAATTTCTATTTAACCACCTGCTATCATGAGAGACCTCAGGGCTGCATCTTTTGAGCGCAGTACTGAGCCTGAAAAGCATTTCCAACCCCACTTACAAGTAAAACTTGCTAGAATGTTCCTGGCTGCTCTTCACTGAAAAACTCATTCTGCGTACATTTTTGGCATACATTTGCTCCTGCCGGGTCAGCTGAGCAGCGAAGTTCTACTTAACTACCTCCTATCAGGAGAGACCTCAGAGCTACATCTTTTGAGCCCAGTACTGAGCCTGAAAAGCATTTCCAACCCCACTTACAAGTAAAACTAGCTAAAATGTGCCTGGCTGCTCTTCACTGAAAAGCTCATTCTGCGTACATTTTTGGCATACGTTTGCTCCTACCGGGTCAGCTGAGCAGCGAATTTCTATTTAACCACCTGCTAACATGAGAGACCTCAGGGCTGTATCTTTTGAGCGCAGTACTGAGCCTGAAAGGCGTTTCCTACCCCACTTACAAGTAAAACTTGCTAGAATAAGCCTGGCTGCTCTTCACTGAAAAGCTCATTCTGAGTACATTTTCGGCATACGTTTGCTCCTGCCGGGTCAGCTGAGCAGCGAATTTCTATTTAACCACCTGCTATCATGGGAGACCTCAGGGCTCCATGTTTTGAGCCCAGTACTGATCCTGAAAAGCGTTTCCAACCCCACTTACAAGTAAAACTAGCTAAAATATGCCTGGCTGCTATTCACTGAAAAGCTCATTCTGTGTACATTTTTGGCATACGTTTGCTCCTGCTGGGTCAGCCAAGTAGCAAATTACTACTTAACCACCTGCTATCATGAGAGACCTCAGGGCTGCATATTTTGAGCGCAGTACTGAGCCTGAAAAGCGTTTCCAACCCCACCTACCAGTCAAACTTGCTAGAATGTGCCTGGCTGCTCTTCACTGAAAAGCTCATTCTGCGTACATTTTTGGAATACATTTGCTCCTGCTGGGTCAGCTGAGCAGCGAAGTTCTACTTAACTACCTCCTATCAGGGGAGACCTCAGAGCTGCATCTTTTGAGCCCAGTACTGAGCCTGAAAAGCATTTCCAACCCCACTTACAAGTAAAACTAGCTAAAATGTGCCTGGCTGCTCTTCACTGAAAAGCTCATTCTGCGTACATTTTTGGCATACGTTTGCTCCTACCGGGTCAGCTGAGCAGCGAATTTCTATTTAAACACCTGCTAACATGAGAGACCTCAGGGCTGCATCTTTTGAGCGCAGTACTGAGCCTGAAAAGCATTTCCAACCCCACTTACAAGTAAAACTAGATAAATGTGCCTGGCTGCTCTTCACTGAAAAGCTCATTCTGCGTACATTTTTGGCATACGTTTGCTCCTACCGGGTCAGCTGAGCAGCGAATTTCTATTTAACCACCTGCTAACATGAGAGACCTCAGGGCTGCATCTTTTGAGCGCAGTACTGAGCCTGAAAAGCGTTTCCAACCCCACTTACAAGTAAAACTTGCCAGAATGTGCCTGGCTGCGCTTCACTGAAAAGCTCATTCTGCGTACATTTTTGGCATACATTTGCTCCTGCCGGGTCAGCTGAGCAGCGAAGTTCTACTTAACTACCTCCTATCAGGAGAGACATTAGAGCTGCATCTTTTGAGCCCAGTACTGAGCCTGAAAGCATTTCCAACCCCACTTACAAGTAAAACTAGCTAAAATGTGCCTGGCTGCTCTTCACTGAAAAGCTCATTCTGCGTACATTTTTGGCATACGTTTGCTCCTACCAGGTCAGCTGAGCAGCGAATTTCTATTTAACCACCTGCTAACATGCGAGACCTCAGGGCTGCATCTTTTGAGCGCAGTACTGAGCCTGAAAAGCATTTCCAACCCCACTTACAAGTAAAACTAGATAAATGTGCCTGGCTGCTCTTCACTGAAAAGCTCATTCTGCGTACATTTTTGGCATACGTTTGCTCCTACCGGGTCAGCTGAGCAGCGAATTTCTATTTAACCACCTGCTAACATGAGAGACCTCAGGGCTGCATCTTTTGAGCGCAGTACTGAGCCTGAAAAGCGTTTCCAACCCCACTTACAAGTAAAACTTGCCAGAATGTGCCTGGCTGCTCTTCACTGAAAAGCTCATTCTGCGTACATTTTTGGCATACATTTGCTCCTGCCGGGTCAGCTGAGCAGCGAAGTTCTACTTAACTACCTCCTATCAGGAGAGACATTAGAGCTGCATCTTTTTAGCCCAGTACTGAGCCTGAAAAGCGTTTTCAACCCCACTTACAAGTAAAACTTGCTAGAATGTGCCTGGCTGCTCTTCACTGAAAAGCTCATTCTGAGTACATTTTCGGCATACGTTTGCTCCTGCCGGGTCAGCTGAGCAGCGAATTTCTATTTAACCACCTGCTATCATGGGAGACCTCAGGGCTGCATGTTTTGAGCCCAGTACTGATCCTGAAAAGCGTTTCCAACCCCACTTACAAGTAAACCTAGCTAGAATGTGCCTGGCTGCTCTTCACTGAAAAGCTCATTCTGCGTACATTTTTGGCATACATTTGCTCCTGCCGGTTCAGC
This sequence comes from Lissotriton vulgaris, assembly GCF_964263255.1. Lineage (NCBI taxonomy): Eukaryota > Metazoa > Chordata > Amphibia > Caudata > Salamandridae > Lissotriton > Lissotriton vulgaris. The sequence continues at coordinate 58,132 of NW_028248166.1, forward strand.
TGAGCAGCGAAGTTCTACTTAACTACCTCCTATCAGGAGAGACCTCAGAGCTGCATCTTTTGAGCCCAGTACTGAGCCTGAAAAGCGTTTCCAACCCCACTTACAAGTAAAACTTGCTAGAATGTGCCTTGCTGCTCTTCACTGAAAAGCTCATTCTGCGTACATTTTTGGCATACGTTTGCTCCTACCGGGTCAGCTGAGCAGCGAATTTCTATTTAACCACCTGCTATCATGAGAGACCTCAGGGCTGCATGTTTTGAGCCCAGTACTGAGCCTGAAAAGCGTTTCCAATCCCACTTAAAAGTAAAACTAGCCAAAATTTGCCTGGCTGCTCTTCACTAAAAAGCTCATTCTGCGTACATTTTTGGCATACGTTTGCTCCTGCAGTCAGCTAAGCAGCGAATTTCTATTTAACCACGTGCTATCATGAGAGACCTCAGGGCTGCATGTTTTGAGCCCAGTACTGATCCTGGAAAGCGTTTCCAACCTCACTTACAAGTAAAACTAGCGAAAATGTGCCTGGCTGCTATTCACTGAAAAGCTCATTCTGTGTACATTTTTGGCATACGTTTGCTCCTGCTGGGTCAGCCAAGTGGCAAATTTCTACTTAAACACCTTCTATCATGAGAGACCTCAGGGCTGCATGTTTTGAGCCCAGTACTGATCCTGAAAAGCGTTTCCAACCCCACTTACAAGTAAAACTAGCCAAAATGTGCCTGGCTGCTATTCATTGAAAAGCTCATTCTGCTTACATTTTTGGCATACGTTTGCTCCTACCGGGACAGCTGAGCAGCACATTTCTATTTAACCACCAGCTATCATGAGAGACCTCAGGGCTGCATGTTTTGAGCCCAGTACTGAGCCTGAAAAGCGTTTCCAACCCCACTTACAAGTAAACCTAGCTAGATTGTTCCTGGCTGCTCTTCACTTAAAAACTCATTCTGCATATTTTTTTGGCATACATTTGCTCCTGCCGGGTCAGCTGAGCAGCGAAGTTCTACTTAACTACCTCCTATCAGGAGAGACCTCAGAGCTGCATCTTTTGAGCCCAGTACTGAGCCTGAAAAGCATTTCCAACCCCACTTACAAGTAAAACTAGCTAAAATGTGCCTGGCTGCTCTTCACTGAAAAGCTCATTCTGCGTACATTTTTGGCATACGTTTGCTCCTACCAGGTCAGCTGAGCAGCGAATTTCTATTTACCCACCTGCTAACATGAGAGACCTCAGGGCTGCATCTTTTGAGTGCAGTACTGAGCCTGAAAAGCGTTTTCAACCCCACTTACAAGTAAACCTAGCTAGAATGTGCCTGGCTGCTCTTCACTGAAAAGCTCATTCTGCGTACATTTTTGGCATACATTTGCTCCTGCCAGTTCAGCTGAGCAGCGAAGTTCTACTTAACAACCTCCTATCAGGAGAGACCTCAGGGCTGCATCTTTTGAGCGCAGTACTGAGCCTGAAAAGCGTTTCCAACCCCACTTACAAGTAAAACTAGCTAAAATGTGCCTGGCTGCTCTTCACTAAAAAGCTCATTCTGCTTACATTTTTGGCATACGTTTGCTCCTACCGGGTCAGCTGAGCAGCGAATTTCTATTTAACCACCTGCTATCATGAGAGACCTCAGGGCTGCATCTTTTGAGCGCAGTACTGAGCCTGAAAAGCATTTCCAACCCCACTTACAAGTAAAACTTGCTAGAATGTTCCTGGCTGCTCTTCACTGAAAAACTCATTCTGCGTACATTTTTGGCATACATTTGCTCCTGCCGGGTCAGCTGAGCAGCGAAGTTCTACTTAACTACCTCCTATCAGGAGAGACCTCAGAGCTACATCTTTTGAGCCCAGTACTGAGCCTGAAAAGCATTTCCAACCCCACTTACAAGTAAAACTAGCTAAAATGTGCCTGGCTGCTCTTCACTGAAAAGCTCATTCTGCGTACATTTTTGGCATACGTTTGCTCCTACCGGGTCAGCTGAGCAGCGAATTTCTATTTAACCACCTGCTAACATGAGAGACCTCAGGGCTGTATCTTTTGAGCGCAGTACTGAGCCTGAAAGGCGTTTCCTACCCCACTTACAAGTAAAACTTGCTAGAATAAGCCTGGCTGCTCTTCACTGAAAAGCTCATTCTGCATACATTTTTGGCATACATTTGCTCCTTCCGGGTCAGCTGAGCAGCGAAGTTTGACTTAACTACCTCCTATCAGGAGAGAACTCAGAGCTGCATCTATTGAGCCCAGTACTTAGCCTGAAAAGCATTTCCAACCCCACTTACAAGTAAAACTAGCAAAAATGTGCCTGGCTGCTATTCACTGAAAAGCTCATTCTGCTTACATTTTTGGCATACGTTTGCTCCTATCGGGTCAGCTGAGCAGTGAATTTCTATTTAACCACCTGCTATCACGAGAGACCTCAGACCTGCATTTTTTGAGCAGAGTACTGAGCCTGAAAAGCATTTCCAATCCCACTTACAAGTAAAACTAGCTAAAATGTGCCTGGCTGCTATTCACTGAAAAGCTCATTCTGCTTACATTTTTGGCATACGTTTACTCCTACCAGGTCAGCTGAGCAGCGAATTTCTATTTAACCACCTGCTATCATGAGAGACCTCAGGGCTGCATGTTTTGAGCCCAGTACTGAGCCTGAAAAGCGTTTCCAATCCCACTTACAAGTAAAACTAGCTAAAATGTGCCTGGCTGCTCTTCACTGAAAAGCTCATTCTGAGTACATTTTCGGCATACGTTTGCTCCTGCCGGGTCAGCTGAGCAGCGAATTTCTATTTAACCACCTGCTATCATGGGAGACCTCAGGGCTGCATGTTTTGAGCCCAGTACTGATCCTGAAAAGCGTTTCCAACCCCACTTACAAGTAAAACTAGCAAAAATATGCCTGGCTGCTATTCACTGAAAAGCTCATTCTGTGTACATTTTTGGCATACGTTTGCTCCTGCTGGGTCAGCCAAGTAGCAAATTACTACTTAACCACCTGCTATCATGAGAGACCTCAGGGCTGCATCTTTTGAGCGCAGTACTGAGCCTGAAAAGCGTTTCCAACCCCACTTACCAGTCAAACTTGCTAGAATGTGCCTGGCTGCTCTTCACTGAAAAGCTCATTCTGCGTACATTTTTGGAATACATTTGCTCCTGCTGGGTCAGCTGAGCAGCGAAGTTCTACTTAACTACCTCCTATCAGGGGAGACCTCAGAGCTGCATCTTTTGAGCCCAGTACTGAGCCTGAAAAGCATTTCCAACCCCACTTACAAGTAAAACTAGCTAAAATGTGCCTGGCTGCTCTTCACTGAAAAGCTCATTCTGCGTACATTTTTGGCATACGTTTGCTCCTACCGGGTCAGCTGAGCAGCGAATTTCTATTTAAACACCTGCTAACATGAAAGACCTCAGGGCTGCATCTTTTGAGCGCAGTACTGAGCCTGAAAAGCATTTCCAACCCCACTTACAAGTAAAACTAGATAAATGTGCCTGGCTGCTCTTCACTGAAAAGCTCATTCTGCGTACATTTTTGGCATACGTTTGCTCCTACCGGGTCAGCTGAGCAGTGAATTTCTATTTAACCACCTGCTAACATGAGAGACCTCAGGGCTGCATCTTTTGAGCGCAGTACTGAGCCTGAAAAGCGTTTCCAACCCCACTTACAAGTAAAACTTGCCAGAATGTGCCTGGCTGCGCTTCACTGAAAAGCTCATTCTGCGTACATTTTTGGCATACATTTGCTCCTGCCGGGTCAGCTGAGCAGCGAAGTTCTACTTAACTACCTCCTATCAGGAGAGACATTAGAGCTGCATCTTTTGAGCCCAGTACTGAGCCTGAAAAGCATTTCCAACCCCACTTACAAGTAAAACTAGCTAAAATGTGCCTGGCTGCTATTCACTGAAAAGCTCATTCTGCTTACATTTTTGGCATACGTTTGCTCCTATCGGGTCAGCTGAGCAGTGAATTTCAATTTAACCACCTGCTATCATGAGAGACCTCAGAGCTGCATCTTTGAGCCCAGTACTGAGCCTGAAAAGCATTTTCAACCCCACTTACAAGTAAAACTAGCTAAAATGTGCCTTGCTGCTCTTCACTGAAAAGCTCATTCTGCGTACATTTTTGGCATACGTTTGCTCCTGCCGGGTCAGCTGAGCAGCGAATTTCTATTTAACCAACTGCTATCATGGGAGACCTCAGGGCTGCATGTTTTGAGCCCAGTACTGATCCTGAACAGCGTTTCCAACCCCACTTACAAGTAAAACTAGCTAAAATGTGCCTGGCTGCTCTTCACTGAAAAGCTCATTCTGCGTACATTTTTGGCATACGTTTGCTCCTACCAGGTCAGCTGAGCAGCGAATTTCTATTTAACCCCCTGCTAACATGAGAGACCTCAGGGCTGCATCTTTTGAGCGCAGTACTGAGCCTGAAAAGCATTTCCAACCCCACTTACAAGTAAAACTAGATAAATGTGCCTGGCTGCTCTTCACTGAAAAGCTCATTCTGCGTACATTTTTGGCATACGTTTGCTCCTACCGGGTCAGCTGAGCAGCGAATTTCTATTTAACCACCTGCTAACATGAGAGACCTCAGGGCTGCATCTTTTGAGCGCAGTACTGAGCCTGAAAAGCGTTTCCAACCCCACTTACAAGTAAAACTTGCCAGAATGTGCCTGGCTGCGCTTCACTGAAAAGCTCATTCTGCGTACATTTTTGGCATACATTTGCTCCTGCCGGGTCAGCTGAGCAGCGAAGTTCTACTTAACTACCTCCTATCAGGAGAGACATTAGAGCTGCATCTTTTGAGCCCAGTACTGAGCCTGAAAAGCATTTCCAACCCCACTTACAAGTAAAACTAGCTAAAATGTGCCTGGCTGCTATTCACTGAAAAGCTCATTCTGCTTACATTTTTGGCATACGTTTGCTCCTATCGGGTCAGCTGAACAGTGAATTTCAATTTAACCACCTGCTATCATGAGAGACCTCAGAGCTGCATCTTTGAGCCCAGTACTGAGCCTGAAAAGCATTTTCAACCCCACTTACAAGTAAAACTAGCTAAAATGTGCCTGGCTGCTCTTCACTGAAAAGCTCATTCTGCGTACATTTTTGGCATACGTTTGCTCCTGCCGGGTCAGCTGAGCAGCGAATTTCTATTTAACCACCTGCTATCATGGGAGACCTCAGGGCTGCATGTTTTGAGCCCAGTACTGATCCTGAAAAGCGTTTCCAACCCCACTTACAAGTAAAACTAGCTAAAATGTGCCTGGCTGCTATTCACTGAAAAGCTCATTCTGCTTACATTTTTGGCATACGTTTGCTCCTACCGGGTCAGCTGAGCAGCGAATTTCTATTTAACCACCAGCTATCATGAGAGACCTCAGGGCTGCATGTTTTGAGCCCAGTACTGAGCCTGAAAAGCGTTTCCAACCCCACTTACAAGTAAACCTAGCTAGAATGTTCCTGGCTGCTCTTCACTGAAAAACTCATTCTGCATATTTTTTTGGCATACATTTGCTCCTGCCGGGTCAGCTGAGCAGCGAAGTTCTACTTAACTACCTCCTATCAGGAGAGACCTCAGAGCTGCATCTTTTGAGCCCAGTACTGAGCCTGAAAAGCATTTCCAACCCCACTTACAAGTAAAACTAGCTAAAATGTGCCTGGCTGCTCTTCACTGAAAAGCTCATTCTGCGTACATTTTTGGCATACGTTTGCTCCTACCAGGTCAGCTGAGCAGCGAATTTCTATTTAACCACCTGCCAACATGAGAGACCTCAGGGCTGCATCTTTTGAGCGCAGTACTGAGCCAGAAAAGCATTTCCAACCCCACTTACAAGTAAAACTAGATAAATGTGCCTGGCTGCTCTTCACTGAAAAGCTCATTCTGCGTACATTTTTGGCATACGTTTGCTCCTACCGGGTCAGCTGAGCAGCGAATTTCTATTTAACCACCTGCTAACATGAGAGACCTCAGGGCTGCATCTTTTGAGCGCAGTACTGAGCCTGAAAAGCGTTTCCAACCCCACTTACAAGTAAAACTTGCCAGAATGTGCCTGGCTGCTCTTCACTGAAAAGCTCATTCTGCGTACATTTTTGGCATACATTTGCTCCTGCCGGGTCAGCTGAGCAGCGAAGTTCTACTTAACTACTTCCTATCAGGAGAGACATTAGAGCTGCATCTTTTGAGCCCAGTACTGAGCCTGAAAAGCATTTCCAACCCCACTTACAAGTAAAACTAGCTAAAATGTGCCTGGCTGCTCTTCACTGAAAAGCTCATTCTGCGTACATTTTTGGCATATGTTTGCTCCTGCCGGGTCAGCTGAGCAGCGAATTTCTATTTAACCACCTGCTATCATGGGAGACCTCAGGGCTGCATGTTTTGAGCCCAGTACTGATCCTGAAAAGCGTTTCCAACCCCACTTACAAGTAAAACTAGCTAAAATGTGCCTGGCTGCTATTCACTGAAAAGCTCATTCTGCTTACACTTTTGGCATAGTTTGCTCCTACCGGGTCAGCTGAGCAGCGAATTTCTATTTAACCACCAGCTATCATGAGAGACCTCAGGGCTGCATGTTTTGAGCCCAGTACTGAGCCTGAAAAGCGTTTCCAACCCCACTTACAAGTAAACCTAGCTAGAATGTTCCTGGCTGCTCTTCACTGAAAAACTCATTCTGCATATTTTTTTGGCATACATTTGCTCCTGCCGGGTCAGCTGAGCAGCAAAGTTCTACTTAACTACCTCCTATCAGGAGAGACCTCAGAGCTGCATCTTTTGAGCCCAGTACTGAGCCTGAAAAGCATTTCCAACCCCACTTACAAGTAAAACTAGCTAAAATGTGCCTGGCTGCTCTTCACTGAAAAGCTCATTCTGCGTACATTTTTGGCATACGTTTGCTCCTACCAGGTCAGCTGAGCAGCGAATTTCTATTTAACCACCTGCTAACATGAGAGACCTCAGGGCTGCATCTTTTGAGTGCAGTACTGAGCCTGAAAAGCGTTTTCAACCCCACTTACAAGTAAAACTTGCTAGAATGTGCCTGGCTGCTCTTCACTGAAAAGCTCATTCTGCGTACATTTTTGGCATACACTTGCTCCTGCCGGTTCAGCTGAGCAGCGAAGTTCTACTTAACAACCTCGTATCAGGAGAGACCTCAGGGCTGCATCTTTTGAGCGCAGTACTGAGCCTGAAAAGCGTTTCCAACCCCACTTACAAGTAAAACTTGCTAGAATGTGCCTGGCTGCTCTTCACTGAAAAGCTCATTCTGCGTACATTTTTGGCATACATTTGCTCCTGCCGGGTCAGCTGAGCAGCGAATTTCTATTTAACCACCTGCTATCATGGGAGACCTCAGGGCTGCATGTTTTGAGCCCAGTACTGATCCTGAAAAGCGTTTCCAACCCCACTTACAAGTAAAACTTGCTAGAATGTGCCTGGCTGCTCTTCACTGAAAAGCTCATTCTGCGTACATTTTTGGCATACGTTTGCTCCTGCAGTCAGCTAAGCAGCGAATTTCTATTTAACCACGTGCTATCATGAGAGACCCCAGGGCTGCATGTTTTGAGCCCAGTACTGAGCCTGAAAAGCGTTTCCAACCCCACTTACAAGTAAACCTAGCTAGAATGTTCCTGGCTGCTCTTCACTGAAAAACTCATTCTGCATATTTTTTTGGCATACATTTGCTCCTGCCGGGTCAGCTGAGCAGCGAAGTTCTACTTAACTACCTCCTATCAGGAGAGACCTCAGAGCTGCATCTTTTGAGCCCAGTACTGAGCCTGAAAAGCATTTCCAACCCCACTTACAAGTAAAACTAGCTAAAATGTGCCTGGCTGCTCTTCACTGAAAAGCTCATTCTGCGTACATTTTTGGCATACGTTTGCTCCTACCAGGTCAGCTGAGCAGCGAATTTCTATTTAACCACCTGCTAACATGAGAGACCTCAGGGCTGCATCTTTTGAGCGCAGTACTGAGCCTGAAAAGCATTTCCAACCCCACTTACAAGTAATACTAGATAAATGTGCCTGGCTGCTCTTCACTGAAAAGCTCATTCTGCGTACATTTTTGGCATACGTTTGCTCCTACCGGGTCAGCTGAGCAGCGAATTTCTATTTAACCACCTGCTAACATGAGAGACCTCAGGGCTGCATCTTTTGAGCGCAGTACTGAGCCTGAAAAGCGTTTCCAACCCCACTTACAAGTAAAACTTGCCAGAATGTGCCTGGCTGCTCTTCACTGAAAAGCTCATTCTGCGTACATTTTTGGCATACATTTGCTCCTGCCGGGTCAGCTGAGCAGCGAAGTTCTACTTAACTACCTCCTATCAGGAGAGACATTAGAGCTGCATCTTTTGAGCCCAGTACTGAGCCTGAAAAGCATTTCCAACCCCACTTACAAGTAAAACTAGCTAAAATGTGCCTGGCTGCTATTCACTGAAAAGCTCATTCTGCTTACATTTTTGGCATACGTTTGCTCCTATCGGGTCAGCTGAGCAGTGAATTTCAATTTAACCACCTGCTATCATGAGAGACCTCAGAGCTGCATCTTTGAGCCCAGTACTGAGCCTGAAAAGCATTTCCAACCCCACTTACAAGTAAAACTAGCTAAAATGTGCCTGGCTGCTCTTCACTGAAAAGCTCATTCTGCGTACATTTTTGGCATATGTTTGCTCCTGCCGGGTCAGCTGAGCAGCGAATTTCTATTTAACCACCTGCTATCATGGGAGACCTCAGGGCTGCATGTTTTGAGCCCAGTACTGATCCTGAAAAGCGTTTCCAACCCCACTTACAAGTAAAACTAGCTAAAATGTGCCTGGCTACTATTCACTGAAAAGCTCATTCTGCTTACATTTTTGGCATACGTTTGCTCCTACCGGGTCAGCTGAGCAGCGAATTTCTATTTAACCACCAGCTATCATGAGAGACCTCAGGGCTGCATGTTTTGAGCCCAGTACTGAGGCTGAAAAGCGTTTCCAATCCCACTTACAAGTAAACCTAGCTAGAATGTTCCTGGCTGCTCTTCACTGAAAAACTCATTCTGCATATTGTTTTGGCATACATTTGCTCCTGCCGGTTCAGCTGAGCAGCGAAGTTCTACTTAACAACCTCCTATCAGGAGAGACCTCAGGGCTGCATCTTTTGAGCGCAGTACTGAGCCTGAAAAGCGTTTCCAACCCCACTTACAAGTAAAACTTGCTATAATGTGCCTGGCTGCTCTTCACTGAAAAGCTCATTCTGCGTACATTTTTGGCATACATTTGCTCCTGCCGGGTCAGCTGAGCAGCGAATTTCTATTTAACCACCTGCTATCATGGGAGACCTCAGGGCTGCATGTTTTGAGCCCAGTACTGATCCTGAAAAGCGTTTCCAACCCCACTTACAAGTAAAACTTGCTAGAATGTGCCTGGCTGCTCTTCACTGAAAAGCTCATTCTGCGAACATTTTTGGCATACGTTTGCTCCTACCATGTCAGCTGAGAAGTGAATTTCTATTTAACCACCTGCTAACATGAGAGACCTCAGGGCTGCATGTTTTGAGCCCAGTACTGATCCTGAAAAGCGTTTCCAACCCCACTTACAAGTAAAACTAGCTAAAATGTGCCTGGCTACTATTCACTGAAAAGCTCATTCTGCTTACATTTTTGGCATACGTTTGCTCCTACCGGGTCAGCTGAGCAGCGAATTTCTATTTAACCACCAGCTATCATGAGAGACCTCAGGGCTGCATGTTTTGAGCCCAGTACTGAGGCTGAAAAGCGTTTCCAACCCCACTTACAAGTAAACCTAGCTAGAATGTTCCTGGCTGCTCTTCACTGAAAAACTCATTCTGCATATTGTTTTGGCATACATTTGCTCCTGCCGGTTCAGCTGAGCAGCGAAGTTCTACTTAACAACCTCCTATCAGGAGAGACCTCAGGGCTGCATGTTTTGAGCCCAGTACTGAGCCTGAAAAGCGTTTCCAATCCCACTTAAAAGTAAAACTAGCCAAAATTTGCCTGGCTGCTCTTCACTAAAAAGCTCATTCTGCGTACATTTTTGGCATACGTTTGCTCCTGCAGTCAGCTAAGCAGCGAATTTCTATTTAACCACGTGCTATCATGAGAGACCTCAGGGCTGCATGTTTTGAGCCCAGTACTGATCCTGGAAAGCGTTTCCAACCTCACTTACAAGTAAAACTAGCTAAAATGTGCCTGGCTGCTATTCACTGAAAAGCTCATTCTGTGTACAATTTTGGCATACGTTTGCTCCTGCTGGGTCAGCCAAGTGGCAAATTTCTACTTAAACACCTTCTATCATGAGAGACCTCAGGGCTGCATGTTTTGAGCCCAGTACTGATCCTGAAAAGCGTTTCCAACCCCACTTACAAGTAAAACTAGCCAAAATGTGCCTGGCTGCTATTCATTGAAAAGCTCATTCTGCTTACATTTTTGGCATACGTTTGCTCCTACCGGGACAGCTGAGCAGCAAATTTCTATTTAACCACCAGCTATCATGAGAGACCTCAGGGCTGCATGTTTTGAGCCCAGTACTGAGCCTGAAAAGCGTTTCCAACCCCACTTACAAGTAAACCTAGCTAGATTGTTCCTGGCTGCTCTTCACTTAAAAACTCATTCTGCATATTTTTTTGGCATACATTTGCTCCTGCCGGGTCAGCTGAGCAGCGAAGTTCTACTTAACTACCTCCTATCAGGAGAGACCTCAGAGCTGCATCTTTTGAGCCCAGTACTGAGCCTGAAAAGCATTTCCAACCCCACTTACAAGTAAAACTAGCTAAAATGTGCCTGGCTGCTCTTCACTGAAAAGCTCATTCTGCGTACATTTTTGGCATACGTTTGCTCCTACCAGGTCAGCTGAGCAGCGAATTTCTATTTACCCACCTGCTAACATGAGAGACCTCAGGGCTGCATCTTTTGAGTGCAGTACTGAGCCTGAAAAGCGTTTTCAACCCCACTTACAAGTAAACCTAGCTAGAATGTGCCTGGCTGCTCTTCACTGAAAAGCTCATTCTGCGTACATTTTTGGCATACATTTGCTCCTGCCAGTTCAGCTGAGCAGCGAAGTTCTACTTAACAACCTCCTATCAGGAGAGACCTCAGGGCTGCATCTTTTGAGCGCAGTACTGAGCCTGAAAAGCGTTTCCAACCCCACTTACAAGTAAAACTAGCTAAAATGTGCCTGGCTGCTCTTCACTGAAAAGCTCATTCTGCTTACATTTTTGGCATACGTTTGCTCCTACCGGGTCAGCTGAGCAGCGAATTTCTATTTAACCACCTGCTATCATGAGAGACCTCAGGGCTGCATCTTTTGAGCGCAGTACTGAGCCTGAAAAGCATTTCCAACCCCACTTACAAGTAAAACTTGCTAGAATGTTCCTGGCTGCTCTTCACTGAAAAACTCATTCTGCGTACATTTTTGGCATACATTTGCTCCTGCCGGGTCAGCTGAGCAGCGAAGTTCTACTTAACTACCTCCTATCAGGAGAGACCTCAGAGCTACATCTTTTGAGCCCAGTACTGAGCCTGAAAAGCATTTCCAACCCCACTTACAAGTAAAACTAGCTAAAATGTGCCTGGCTGCTCTTCACTGAAAAGCTCATTCTGCGTACATTTTTGGCATACGTTTGCTCCTACCGGGTCAGCTGAGCAGCGAATTTCTATTTAACCACCTGCTAACATGAGAGACCTCAGGGCTGTATCTTTTGAGCGCAGTACTGAGCCTGAAAGGCGTTTCCTACCCCACTTGCAAGTAAAACTTGCTAGAATAAGCCTGGCTGCTCTTCACTGAAAAGCTCATTCTGCATACATTTTTGGCATACATTTGCTCCTTCCGGGTCAGCTGAGCAGCGAAGTTTGACTTAACTACCTCCTATCAGGAGAGAACTCAGAGCTGCATCTATTGAGCCCAGTACTTAGCCTGAAAAGCATTTCCAACCCCACTTACAAGTAAAACTAGCAAAAATGTGCCTGGCTGCTATTCACTGAAAAGCTCATTCTGCTTACATTTTTGGCATACGTTTGCTCCTATCGGGTCAGCTGAGCAGTGAATTTCTATTTAACCACCTGCTATCACGAGAGACCTCAGACCTGCATTTTTTGAGCAGAGTACTGAGCCTGAAAAGCATTTCCAACCCCACTTACAAGTAAAACTAGCTAAAATGTGCCTGGCTGCTATTCACTGAAAAGCTCATTCTGCTTACATTTTTGGCATACGTTTACTCCTACCAGGTCAGCTGAGCAGCGAATTTCTATTTAACCACCTGCTATCATGAGAGACCTCAGGGCTGCATGTTTTGAGCCCAGTACTGAGCCTGAAAAGCGTTTCCAATCCCACTTACAAGTAAAACTAGCTAAAATGTGCCTGGCTGCTCTTCACTGAAAAGCTCATTCTGAGTACATTTTCGGCATACGTTTGCTCCTGCCGGGTCAGCTGAGCAGCGAATTTCTATTTAACCACCTGCTATCATGGGAGACCTCAGGGCTGCATGTTTTGAGCCCAGTACTGATCCTGAAAAGCGTTTCCAACCCCACTTACAAGTAAAACTAGCAAAAATATGCCTGGCTGCTATTCACTGAAAAGCTCATTCTGTGTACATTTTTGGCATACGTTTGCTCCTGCTGGGTCAGCCAAGTAGCAAATTACTACTTAACCACCTGCTATCATGAGAGACCTCAGGGCTGCATCTTTTGAGCGCAGTACTGAGCCTGAAAAGCGTTTCCAACCCCACTTACCAGTCAAACTTGCTAGAATGTGCCTGGCTGCTCTTCACTGAAAAGCTCATTCTGCGTACATTTTTGGAATACATTTGCTCCTGCTGGGTCAGCTGAGCAGCGAAGTTCTACTTAACTACCTCCTATCAGGGGAGACCTCAGAGCTGCATCTTTTGAGCCCAGTACTGAGCCTGAAAAGCATTTCCAACCCCACTTACAAGTAAAACTAGCTAAAATGTGCCTGGCTGCTCTTCACTGAAAAGCTCATTCTGCGTACATTTTTGGCATACGTTTGCTCCTACCGGGTCAGCTGAGCAGCGAATTTCTATTTAAACACCTGCTAACATGAAAGACCTCAGGGCTGCATCTTTTGAGCGCAGTACTGAGCCTGAAAAGCATTTCCAACCCCACTTACAAGTAAAACTAGATAAATGTGCCTGGCTGCTCTTCACTGAAAAGCTCATTCTGCGTACATTTTTGGCATACGTTTGCTCCTACCGGGTCAGCTGAGCAGTGAATTTCTATTTAACCACCTGCTAACATGAGAGACCTCAGGGCTGCATCTTTTGAGCGCAGTACTGAGCCTGAAAAGCGTTTCCAACCCCACTTACAAGTAAAACTTGCCAGAATGTGCCTGGCTGCGCTTCACTGAAAAGCTCATTCTGCGTACATTTTTGGCATACATTTGCTCCTGCCGGGTCAGCTGAGCAGCGAAGTTCTACTTAACTACCTCCTATCAGGAGAGACATTAGAGCTGCATCTTTTGAGCCCAGTACTGAGCCTGAAAAGCATTTCCAACCCCACTTACAAGTAAAACTAGCTAAAATGTGCCTGGCTGCTATTCACTGAAAAGCTCATTCTGCTTACATTTTTGGCATACGTTTGCTCCTATCGGGTCAGCTGAGCAGTGAATTTCAATTTAACCACCTGCTATCATGAGAGACCTCAGAGCTGCATCTTTGAGCCCAGTACTGAGCCTGAAAAGCATTTTCAACCCCACTTACAAGTAAAACTAGCTAAAATGTGCCTTGCTGCTCTTCACTGAAAAGCTCATTCTGCGTACATTTTTGGCATACGTTTGCTCCTGCCGGGTCAGCTGAGCAGCGAATTTCTATTTAACCAACTGCTATCATGGGAGACCTCAGGGCTGCATGTTTTGAGCCCAGTACTGATCCTGAACAGCGTTTCCAACCCCACTTACAAGTAAAACTAGCTAAAATGTGCCTGGCTGCTCTTCACTGAAAAGCTCATTCTGCGTACATTTTTGGCATACGTTTGCTCCTACCAGGTCAGCTGAGCAGCGAATTTCTATTTAACCCCCTGCTAACATGAGAGACCTCAGGGCTGCATCTTTTGAGCGCAGTACTGAGCCTGAAAAGCATTTCCAACCCCACTTACAAGTAAAACTAGATAAATGTGCCTGGCTGCTCTTCACTGAAAAGCTCATTCTGCGTACATTTTTGGCATACGTTTGCTCCTACCGGGTCAGCTGAGCAGCGAATTTCTATTTAACCACCTGCTAACATGAGAGACCTCAGGGCTGCATCTTTTGAGCGCAGTACTGAGCCTGAAAAGCGTTTCCAACCCCACTTACAAGTAAAACTTGCCAGAATGTGCCTGGCTGCGCTTCACTGAAAAGCTCATTCTGCGTACATTTTTGGCATACATTTGCTCCTGCCGGGTCAGCTGAGCAGCGAAGTTCTACTTAACTACCTCCTATCAGGAGAGACATTAGAGCTGCATCTTTTGAGCCCAGTACTGAGCCTGAAAAGCATTTCCAACCCCACTTACAAGTAAAACTAGCTAAAATGTGCCTGGCTGCTATTCACTGAAAAGCTCATTCTGCTTACATTTTTGGCATACGTTTGCTCCTATCGGGTCAGCTGAACAGTGAATTTCAATTTAACCACCTGCTATCATGAGAGACCTCAGAGCTGCATCTTTGAGCCCAGTACTGAGCCTGAAAAGCATTTTCAACCCCACTTACAAGTAAAACTAGCTAAAATGTGCCTGGCTGCTCTTCACTGAAAAGCTCATTCTGCGTACATTTTTGGCATACGTTTGCTCCTGCCGGGTCAGCTGAGCAGCGAATTTCTATTTAACCACCTGCTATCATGGGAGACCTCAGGGCTGCATGTTTTGAGCCCAGTACTGATCCTGAAAAGCGTTTCCAACCCCACTTACAAGTAAAACTAGCTAAAATGTGCCTGGCTGCTATTCACTGAAAAGCTCATTCTGCTTACATTTTTGGCATACGTTTGCTCCTACCGGGTCAGCTGAGCAGCGAATTTCTATTTAACCACCAGCTATCATGAGAGACCTCAGGGCTGCATGTTTTGAGCCCAGTACTGAGCCTGAAAAGCGTTTCCAACCCCACTTACAAGTAAACCTAGCTAGAATGTTCCTGGCTGCTCTTCACTGAAAAACTCATTCTGCATATTTTTTTGGCATACATTTGCTCCTGCCGGGTCAGCTGAGCAGCGAAGTTCTACTTAACTACCTCCTATCAGGAGAGACCTCAGAGCTGCATCTTTTGAGCCCAGTACTGAGCCTGAAAAGCATTTCCAACCCCACTTACAAGTAAAACTAGCTAAAATGTGCCTGGCTGCTCTTCACTGAAAAGCTCATTCTGCGTACATTTTTGGCATACGTTTGCTCCTACCAGGTCAGCTGAGCAGCGAATTTCTATTTAACCACCTGCCAACATGAGAGACCTCAGGGCTGCATCTTTTGAGCGCAGTACTGAGCCAGAAAAGCATTTCCAACCCCACTTACAAGTAAAACTAGATAAATGTGCCTGGCTGCTCTTCACTGAAAAGCTCATTCTGCGTACATTTTTGGCATACGTTTGCTCCTACCGGGTCAGCTGAGCAGCGAATTTCTATTTAACCACCTGCTAACATGAGAGACCTCAGGGCTGCATCTTTTGAGCGCAGTACTGAGCCTGAAAAGCGTTTCCAACCCCACTTACAAGTAAAACTTGCCAGAATGTGCCTGGCTGCTCTTCACTGAAAAGCTCATTCTGCGTACATTTTTGGCATACATTTGCTCCTGCCGGGTCAGCTGAGCAGCGAAGTTCTACTTAACTACTTCCTATCAGGAGAGACATTAGAGCTGCATCTTTTGAGCCCAGTACTGAGCCTGAAAAGCATTTCCAACCCCACTTACAAGTAAAACTAGCTAAAATGTGCCTGGCTGCTCTTCACTGAAAAGCTCATTCTGCGTACATTTTTGGCATATGTTTGCTCCTGCCGGGTCAGCTGAGCAGCGAATTTCTATTTAACCACCTGCTATCATGGGAGACCTCAGGGCTGCATGTTTTGAGCCCAGTACTGATCCTGAAAAGCGTTTCCAACCCCACTTACAAGTAAAACTAGCTAAAATGTGCCTGGCTGCTATTCACTGAAAAGCTCATTCTGCTTACACTTTTGGCATAGTTTGCTCCTACCGGGTCAGCTGAGCAGCGAATTTCTATTTAACCACCAGCTATCATGAGAGACCTCAGGGCTGCATGTTTTGAGCCCAGTACTGAGCCTGAAAAGCGTTTCCAACCCCACTTACAAGTAAACCTAGCTAGAATGTTCCTGGCTGCTCTTCACTGAAAAACTCATTCTGCATATTTTTTTGGCATACATTTGCTCCTGCCGGGTCAGCTGAGCAGCAAAGTTCTACTTAACTACCTCCTATCAGGAGAGACCTCAGAGCTGCATCTTTTGAGCCCAGTACTGAGCCTGAAAAGCATTTCCAACCCCACTTACAAGTAAAACTAGCTAAAATGTGCCTGGCTGCTCTTCACTGAAAAGCTCATTCTGCGTACATTTTTGGCATACGTTTGCTCCTACCAGGTCAGCTGAGCAGCGAATTTCTATTTAACCACCTGCTAACATGAGAGACCTCAGGGCTGCATCTTTTGAGTGCAGTACTGAGCCTGAAAAGCGTTTTCAACCCCACTTACAAGTAAAACTTGCTAGAATGTGCCTGGCTGCTCTTCACTGAAAAGCTCATTCTGCGTACATTTTTGGCATACACTTGCTCCTGCCGGTTCAGCTGAGCAGCGAAGTTCTACTTAACAACCTCGTATCAGGAGAGACCTCAGGGCTGCATCTTTTGAGCGCAGTACTGAGCCTGAAAAGCGTTTCCAACCCCACTTACAAGTAAAACTTGCTAGAATGTGCCTGGCTGCTCTTCACTGAAAAGCTCATTCTGCGTACATTTTTGGCATACATTTGCTCCTGCCGGGTCAGCTGAGCAGCGAATTTCTATTTAACCACCTGCTATCATGGGAGACCTCAGGGCTGCATGTTTTGAGCCCAGTACTGATCCTGAAAAGCGTTTCCAACCCCACTTACAAGTAAAACTTGCTAGAATGTGCCTGGCTGCTCTTCACTGAAAAGCTCATTCTGCGTACATTTTTGGCATACGTTTGCTCCTGCAGTCAGCTAAGCAGCGAATTTCTATTTAACCACGTGCTATCATGAGAGACCCCAGGGCTGCATGTTTTGAGCCCAGTACTGAGCCTGAAAAGCGTTTCCAACCCCACTTACAAGTAAACCTAGCTAGAATGTTCCTGGCTGCTCTTCACTGAAAAACTCATTCTGCATATTTTTTTGGCATACATTTGCTCCTGCCGGGTCAGCTGAGCAGCGAAGTTCTACTTAACTACCTCCTATCAGGAGAGACCTCAGAGCTGCATCTTTTGAGCCCAGTACTGAGCCTGAAAAGCATTTCCAACCCCACTTACAAGTAAAACTAGCTAAAATGTGCCTGGCTGCTCTTCACTGAAAAGCTCATTCTGCGTACATTTTTGGCATACGTTTGCTCCTACCAGGTCAGCTGAGCAGCGAATTTCTATTTAACCACCTGCTAACATGAGAGACCTCAGGGCTGCATCTTTTGAGCGCAGTACTGAGCCTGAAAAGCATTTCCAACCCCACTTACAAGTAATACTAGATAAATGTGCCTGGCTGCTCTTCACTGAAAAGCTCATTCTGCGTACATTTTTGGCATACGTTTGCTCCTACCGGGTCAGCTGAGCAGCGAATTTCTATTTAACCACCTGCTAACATGAGAGACCTCAGGGCTGCATCTTTTGAGCGCAGTACTGAGCCTGAAAAGCGTTTCCAACCCCACTTACAAGTAAAACTTGCCAGAATGTGCCTGGCTGCTCTTCACTGAAAAGCTCATTCTGCGTACATTTTTGGCATACATTTGCTCCTGCCGGGTCAGCTGAGCAGCGAAGTTCTACTTAACTACCTCCTATCAGGAGAGACATTAGAGCTGCATCTTTTGAGCCCAGTACTGAGCCTGAAAAGCATTTCCAACCCCACTTACAAGTAAAACTAGCTAAAATGTGCCTGGCTGCTATTCACTGAAAAGCTCATTCTGCTTACATTTTTGGCATACGTTTGCTCCTATCGGGTCAGCTGAGCAGTGAATTTCAATTTAACCACCTGCTATCATGAGAGACCTCAGAGCTGCATCTTTGAGCCCAGTACTGAGCCTGAAAAGCATTTCCAACCCCACTTACAAGTAAAACTAGCTAAAATGTGCCTGGCTGCTCTTCACTGAAAAGCTCATTCTGCGTACATTTTTGGCATATGTTTGCTCCTGCCGGGTCAGCTGAGCAGCGAATTTCTATTTAACCACCTGCTATCATGGGAGACCTCAGGGCTGCATGTTTTGAGCCCAGTACTGATCCTGAAAAGCGTTTCCAACCCCACTTACAAGTAAAACTAGCTAAAATGTGCCTGGCTACTATTCACTGAAAAGCTCATTCTGCTTACATTTTTGGCATACGTTTGCTCCTACCGGGTCAGCTGAGCAGCGAATTTCTATTTAACCACCAGCTATCATGAGAGACCTCAGGGCTGCATGTTTTGAGCCCAGTACTGAGGCTGAAAAGCGTTTCCAATCCCACTTACAAGTAAACCTAGCTAGAATGTTCCTGGCTGCTCTTCACTGAAAAACTCATTCTGCATATTGTTTTGGCATACATTTGCTCCTGCCGGTTCAGCTGAGCAGCGAAGTTCTACTTAACAACCTCCTATCAGGAGAGACCTCAGGGCTGCATCTTTTGAGCGCAGTACTGAGCCTGAAAAGCGTTTCCAACCCCACTTACAAGTAAAACTTGCTATAATGTGCCTGGCTGCTCTTCACTGAAAAGCTCATTCTGCGTACATTTTTGGCATACATTTGCTCCTGCCGGGTCAGCTGAGCAGCGAATTTCTATTTAACCACCTGCTATCATGGGAGACCTCAGGGCTGCATGTTTTGAGCCCAGTACTGATCCTGAAAAGCGTTTCCAACCCCACTTACAAGTAAAACTTGCTAGAATGTGCCTGGCTGCTCTTCACTGAAAAGCTCATTCTGCGAACATTTTTGGCATACGTTTGCTCCTACCATGTCAGCTGAGAAGTGAATTTCTATTTAACCACCTGCTAACATGAGAGACCTCAGGGCTGCATGTTTTGAGCCCAGTACTGATCCTGAAAAGCGTTTCCAACCCCACTTACAAGTAAAACTAGCTAAAATGTGCCTGGCTACTATTCACTGAAAAGCTCATTCTGCTTACATTTTTGGCATACGTTTGCTCCTACCGGGTCAGCTGAGCAGCGAATTTCTATTTAACCACCAGCTATCATGAGAGACCTCAGGGCTGCATGTTTTGAGCCCAGTACTGAGGCTGAAAAGCGTTTCCAACCCCACTTACAAGTAAACCTAGCTAGAATGTTCCTGGCTGCTCTTCACTGAAAAACTCATTCTGCATATTGTTTTGGCATACATTTGCTCCTGCCGGTTCAGCTGAGCAGCGAAGTTCTACTTAACAACCTCCTATCAGGAGAGACCTCAGGGCTGCATGTTTTGAGCCCAGTACTGAGCCTGAAAAGCGTTTCCAATCCCACTTAAAAGTAAAACTAGCCAAAATTTGCCTGGCTGCTCTTCACTAAAAAGCTCATTCTGCGTACATTTTTGGCATACGTTTGCTCCTGCAGTCAGCTAAGCAGCGAATTTCTATTTAACCACGTGCTATCATGAGAGACCTCAGGGCTGCATGTTTTGAGCCCAGTACTGATCCTGGAAAGCGTTTCCAACCTCACTTACAAGTAAAACTAGCTAAAATGTGCCTGGCTGCTATTCACTGAAAAGCTCATTCTGTGTACAATTTTGGCATACGTTTGCTCCTGCTGGGTCAGCCAAGTGGCAAATTTCTACTTAAACACCTTCTATCATGAGAGACCTCAGGGCTGCATGTTTTGAGCCCAGTACTGATCCTGAAAAGCGTTTCCAACCCCACTTACAAGTAAAACTAGCCAAAATGTGCCTGGCTGCTATTCATTGAAAAGCTCATTCTGCTTACATTTTTGGCATACGTTTGCTCCTACCGGGACAGCTGAGCAGCAAATTTCTATTTAACCACCAGCTATCATGAGAGACCTCAGGGCTGCATGTTTTGAGCCCAGTACTGAGCCTGAAAAGCGTTTCCAACCCCACTTACAAGTAAACCTAGCTAGATTGTTCCTGGCTGCTCTTCACTTAAAAACTCATTCTGCATATTTTTTTGGCATACATTTGCTCCTGCCGGGTCAGCTGAGCAGCGAAGTTCTACTTAACTACCTCCTATCAGGAGAGACCTCAGAGCTGCATCTTTTGAGCCCAGTACTGAGCCTGAAAAGCATTTCCAACCCCACTTACAAGTAAAACTAGCTAAAATGTGCCTGGCTGCTCTTCACTGAAAAGCTCATTCTGCGTACATTTTTGGCATACGTTTGCTCCTACCAGGTCAGCTGAGCAGCGAATTTCTATTTACCCACCTGCTAACATGAGAGACCTCAGGGCTGCATCTTTTGAGTGCAGTACTGAGCCTGAAAAGCGTTTTCAACCCCACTTACAAGTAAACCTAGCTAGAATGTGCCTGGCTGCTCTTCACTGAAAAGCTCATTCTGCGTACATTTTTGGCATACATTTGCTCCTGCCAGTTCAGCTGAGCAGCGAAGTTCTACTTAACAACCTCCTATCAGGAGAGACCTCAGGGCTGCATCTTTTGAGCGCAGTACTGAGCCTGAAAAGCGTTTCCAACCCCACTTACAAGTAAAACTAGCTAAAATGTGCCTGGCTGCTCTTCACTGAAAAGCTCATTCTGCTTACATTTTTGGCATACGTTTGCTCCTACCGGGTCAGCTGAGCAGCGAATTTCTATTTAACCACCTGCTATCATGAGAGACCTCAGGGCTGCATCTTTTGAGCGCAGTACTGAGCCTGAAAAGCATTTCCAACCCCACTTACAAGTAAAACTTGCTAGAATGTTCCTGGCTGCTCTTCACTGAAAAACTCATTCTGCGTACATTTTTGGCATACATTTGCTCCTGCCGGGTCAGCTGAGCAGCGAAGTTCTACTTAACTACCTCCTATCAGGAGAGACCTCAGAGCTACATCTTTTGAGCCCAGTACTGAGCCTGAAAAGCATTTCCAACCCCACTTACAAGTAAAACTAGCTAAAATGTGCCTGGCTGCTCTTCACTGAAAAGCTCATTCTGCGTACATTTTTGGCATACGTTTGCTCCTACCGGGTCAGCTGAGCAGCGAATTTCTATTTAACCACCTGCTAACATGAGAGACCTCAGGGCTGTATCTTTTGAGCGCAGTACTGAGCCTGAAAGGCGTTTCCTACCCCACTTGCAAGTAAAACTTGCTAGAATAAGCCTGGCTGCTCTTCACTGAAAAGCTCATTCTGCATACATTTTTGGCATACATTTGCTCCTTCCGGGTCAGCTGAGCAGCGAAGTTTGACTTAACTACCTCCTATCAGGAGAGAACTCAGAGCTGCATCTATTGAGCCCAGTACTTAGCCTGAAAAGCATTTCCAACCCCACTTACAAGTAAAACTAGCAAAAATGTGCCTGGCTGCTATTCACTGAAAAGCTCATTCTGCTTACATTTTTGGCATACGTTTGCTCCTATCGGGTCAGCTGAGCAGTGAATTTCTATTTAACCACCTGCTATCACGAGAGACCTCAGACCTGCATTTTTTGAGCAGAGTACTGAGCCTGAAAAGCATTTCCAACCCCACTTACAAGTAAAACTAGCTAAAATGTGCCTGGCTGCTATTCACTGAAAAGCTCATTCTGCTTACATTTTTGGCATACGTTTACTCCTACCAGGTCAGCTGAGCAGCGAATTTCTATTTAACCACCTGCTATCATGAGAGACCTCAGGGCTGCATGTTTTGAGCCCAGTACTGAGCCTGAAAAGCGTTTCCAATCCCACTTACAAGTAAAACTAGCTAAAATGTGCCTGGCTGCTCTTCACTGAAAAGCTCATTCTGAGTACATTTTCGGCATACGTTTGCTCCTGCCGGGTCAGCTGAGCAGCGAATTTCTATTTAACCACCTGCTATCATGGGAGACCTCAGGGCTGCATGTTTTGAGCCCAGTACTGATCCTGAAAAGCGTTTCCAACCCCACTTACAAGTAAAACTAGCAAAAATATGCCTGGCTGCTATTCACTGAAAAGCTCATTCTGTGTACATTTTTGGCATACGTTTGCTCCTGCTGGGTCAGCCAAGTAGCAAATTACTACTTAACCACCTGCTATCATGAGAGACCTCAGGGCTGCATCTTTTGAGCGCAGTACTGAGCCTGAAAAGCGTTTCCAACCCCACTTACCAGTCAAACTTGCTAGAATGTGCCTGGCTGCTCTTCACTGAAAAGCTCATTCTGCGTACATTTTTGGAATACATTTGCTCCTGCTGGGTCAGCTGAGCAGCGAAGTTCTACTTAACTACCTCCTATCAGGGGAGACCTCAGAGCTGCATCTTTTGAGCCCAGTACTGAGCCTGAAAAGCATTTCCAACCCCACTTACAAGTAAAACTAGCTAAAATGTGCCTGGCTGCTCTTCACTGAAAAGCTCATTCTGCGTACATTTTTGGCATACGTTTGCTCCTACCGGGTCAGCTGAGCAGCGAATTTCTATTTAAACACCTGCTAACATGAGAGACCTCAGGGCTGCATCTTTTGAGCGCAGTACTGAGCCTGAAAAGCATTTCCAACCCCACTTACAAGTAAAACTAGATAAATGTGCCTGGCTGCTCTTCACTGAAAAGCTCATTCTGCGTACATTTTTGGCATACGTTTGCTCCTACCGGGTCAGCTGAGCAGTGAATTTCTATTTAACCACCTGCTAACATGAGAGACCTCAGGGCTGCATCTTTTGAGCGCAGTACTGAGCCTGAAAAGCGTTTCCAACCCCACTTACAAGTAAAACTTGCCAGAATGTGCCTGGCTGCGCTTCACTGAAAAGCTCATTCTGCGTACATTTTTGGCATACATTTGCTCCTGCCGGGTCAGCTGAGCAGCGAAGTTCTACTTAACTACCTCCTATCAGGAGAGACATTAGAGCTGCATCTTTTGAGCCCAGTACTGAGCCTGAAAAGCATTTCCAACCCCACTTACAAGTAAAACTAGCTAAAATGTGCCTGGCTGCTATTCACTGAAAAGCTCATTCTGCTTACATTTTTGGCATACGTTTGCTCCTATCGGGTCAGCTGAGCAGTGAATTTCAATTTAACCACCTGCTATCATGAGAGACCTCAGAGCTGCATCTTTGAGCCCAGTACTGAGCCTGAAAAGCATTTTCAACCCCACTTACAAGTAAAACTAGCTAAAATGTGCCTGGCTGCTCTTCACTGAAAAGCTCATTCTGCGTACATTTTTGGCATACGTTTGCTCCTGCCGGGTCAGCTGAGCAGCAAATTTCTATTTAACCAACTGCTATCATGGGAGACCTCAGGGCTGCATGTTTTGAGCCCAGTACTGATCCTGAAAAGCGTTTCCAACCCCACTTACAAGTAAAACTAGCTAAAATGTGCCTGGCTGCTCTTCACTGAAAAGCTCATTCTGCGTACATTTTTGGCATACGTTTGCTCCTACCAGGTCAGCTGAGCAGCGAATTTCTATTTAACCCCCTGCTAACATGAGAGACCTCAGGGCTGCATCTTTTGAGCGCAGTACTGAGCCTGAAAAGCATTTCCAACCCCACTTACAAGTAAAACTAGATAAATGTGCCTGGCTGCTCTTCACTGAAAAGCTCATTCTGCGTACATTTTTGGCATACGTTTGCTCCTACCGGGTCAGCTGAGCAGCGAATTTCTATTTAACCACCTGCTAACATGAGAGACCTCAGGGCTGCATCTTTTGAGCGCAGTACTGAGCCTGAAAAGCGTTTCCAACCCCACTTACAAGTAAAACTTGCCAGAATGTGCCTGGCTGCGCTTCACTGAAAAGCTCATTCTGCGTACATTTTTGGCATACATTTGCTCCTGCCGGGTCAGCTGAGCAGCGAAGTTCTACTTAACTACCTCCTATCAGGAGAGACATTAGAGCTGCATCTTTTGAGCCCAGTACTGAGCCTGAAAAGCATTTCCAACCCCACTTACAAGTAAAACTAGCTAAAATGTGCCTGGCTGCTATTCACTGAAAAGCTCATTCTGCTTACATTTTTGGCATACGTTTGCTCCTATCGGGTCAGCTGAACAGTGAATTTCAATTTAACCACCTGCTATCATGAGAGACCTCAGAGCTGCATCTTTGAGCCCAGTACTGAGCCTGAAAAGCATTTTCAACCCCACTTACAAGTAAAACTAGCTAAAATGTGCCTGGCTGCTCTTCACTGAAAAGCTCATTCTGCGTACATTTTTGGCATACGTTTGCTCCTGCCGGGTCAGCTGAGCAGCGAATTTCTATTTAACCACCTGCTATCATGGGAGACCTCAGGGCTGCATGTTTTGAGCCCAGTACTGATCCTGAAAAGCGTTTCCAACCCCACTTACAAGTAAAACTAGCTAAAATGTGCCTGGCTGCTATTCACTGAAAAGCTCATTCTGCTTACATTTTTGGCATACGTTTGCTCCTACCGGGTCAGCTGAGCAGCGAATTTCTATTTAACCACCAGCTATCATGAGAGACCTCAGGGCTGCATGTTTTGAGCCCAGTACTGAGCCTGAAAAGCGTTTCCAACCCCACTTACAAGTAAACCTAGCTAGAATGTTCCTGGCTGCTCTTCACTGAAAAACTCATTCTGCATATTTTTTTGGCATACATTTGCTCCTGCCGGGTCAGCTGAGCAGCGAAGTTCTACTTAACTACCTCCTATCAGGAGAGACCTCAGAGCTGCATCTTTTGAGCCCAGTACTGAGCCTGAAAAGCATTTCCAACCCCACTTACAAGTAAAACTAGCTAAAATGTGCCTGGCTGCTCTTCACTGAAAAGCTCATTCTGCGTACATTTTTGGCATACGTTTGCTCCTACCAGGTCAGCTGAGCAGCGAATTTCTATTTAACCACCTGCTAACATGAGAGACCTCAGGGCTGCATCTTTTGAGCGCAGTACTGAGCCAGAAAAGCATTTCCAACCCCACTTACAAGTAAAACTAGATAAATGTGCCTGGCTGCTCTTCACTGAAAAGCTCATTCTGCGTACATTTTTGGCATACGTTTGCTCCTACCGGGTCAGCTGAGCAGCGAATTTCTATTTAACCACCTGCTAACATGAGAGACCTCAGGGCTGCATCTTTTGAGCGCAGTACTGAGCCTGAAAAGCGTTTCCAACCCCACTTACAAGTAAAACTTGCCAGAATGTGCCTGGCTGCTCTTCACTGAAAAGCTCATTCTGCGTACATTTTTGGCATACATTTGCTCCTGCCGGGTCAGCTGAGCAGCGAAGTTCTACTTAACTACTTCCTATCAGGAGAGACATTAGAGCTGCATCTTTTGAGCCCAGTACTGAGCCTGAAAAGCATTTCCAACCCCACTTACAAGTAAAACTAGCTAAAATGTGCCTGGCTGCTCTTCACTGAAAAGCTCATTCTGCGTACATTTTTGGCATATGTTTGCTCCTGCCGGGTCAGCTGAGCAGCGAATTTCTATTTAACCACCTGCTATCATGGGAGACCTCAGGGCTGCATGTTTTGAGCCCAGTACTGATCCTGAAAAGCGTTTCCAACCCCACTTACAAGTAAAACTAGCTAAAATGTGCCTGGCTGCTATTCACTGAAAAGCTCATTCTGCTTACATTTTTGGCATAGTTTGCTCCTACCGGGTCAGCTGAGCAGCGAATTTCTATTTAACCACCAGCTATCATGAGAGACCTCAGGGCTGCATGTTTTGAGCCCAGTACTGAGCCTGAAAAGCGTTTCCAACCCCACTTACAAGTAAACCTAGCTAGAATGTTCCTGGCTGCTCTTCACTGAAAAACTCATTCTGCATATTTTTTTGGCATACATTTGCTCCTGCCGGGTCAGCTGAGCAGCGAAGTTCTACTTAACTACCTCCTATCAGGAGAGACCTCAGAGCTGCATCTTTTGAGCCCAGTACTGAGCCTGAAAAGCATTTCCAACCCCACTTACAAGTAAAACTAGCTAAAATGTGCCTGGCTGCTCTTCACTGAAAAGCTCATTCTGCGTACATTTTTGGCATACGTTTGCTCCTACCAGGTCAGCTGAGCAGCGAATTTCTATTTAACCACCTGCTAACATGAGAGACCTCAGGGCTGCATCTTTTGAGTGCAGTACTGAGCCTGAAAAGCGTTTTCAACCCCACTTACAAGTAAAACTTGCTAGAATGTGCCTGGCTGCTCTTCACTGAAAAGCTCATTCTGCGTACATTTTTGGCATACACTTGCTCCTGCCGGTTCAGCTGAGCAGCGAAGTTCTACTTAACAACCTCCTATCAGGAGAGACCTCAGGGCTGCATCTTTTGAGCGCAGTACTGAGCCTGAAAAGCGTTTCCAACCCCACTTACAAGTAAAACTTGCTAGAATGTGCCTGGCTGCTCTTCACTGAAAAGCTCATTCTGCGTACATTTTTGGCATACATTTGCTCCTGCCGGGTCAGCTGAGCAGCGAATTTCTATTTAACCACCTGCTATCATGGGAGACCTCAGGGCTGCATGTTTTGAGCCCAGTACTGATCCTGAAAAGCGTTTCCAACCCCACTTACAAGTAAAACTTGCTAGAATGTGCCTGGCTGCTCTTCACTGAAAAGCTCATTCTGCGTACATTTTTGGCATACGTTTGCTCCTGCAGTCAGCTAAGCAGCGAATTTCTATTTAACCACGTGCTATCATGAGAGACCCCAGGGCTGCATGTTTTGAGCCCAGTACTGAGCCTGAAAAGCGTTTCCAACCCCACTTACAAGTAAACCTAGCTAGAATGTTCCTGGCTGCTCTTCACTGAAAAACTCATTCTGCATATTTTTTTGGCATACATTTGCTCCTGCCGGGTCAGCTGAGCAGCGAAGTTCTACTTAACTACCTCCTATCAGGAGAGACCTCAGAGCTGCATCTTTTGAGCCCAGTACTGAGCCTGAAAAGCATTTCCAACCCCACTTACAAGTAAAACTAGCTAAAATGTGCCTGGCTGCTCTTCACTGAAAAGCTCATTCTGCGTACATTTTTGGCATACGTTTGCTCCTACCAGGTCAGCTGAGCAGCGAATTTCTATTTAACCACCTGCTAACATGAGAGACCTCAGGGCTGCATCTTTTGAGCGCAGTACTGAGCCTGAAAAGCATTTCCAACCCCACTTACAAGTAATACTAGATAAATGTGCCTGGCTGCTCTTCACTGAAAAGCTCATTCTGCGTACATTTTTGGCATACGTTTGCTCCTACCGGGTCAGCTGAGCAGCGAATTTCTATTTAACCACCTGCTAACATGAGAGACCTCAGGGCTGCATCTTTTGAGCGCAGTACTGAGCCTGAAAAGCGTTTCCAACCCCACTTACAAGTAAAACTTGCCAGAATGTGCCTGGCTGCTCTTCACTGAAAAGCTCATTCTGCGTACATTTTTGGCATACATTTGCTCCTGCCGGGTCAGCTGAGCAGCGAAGTTCTACTTAACTACCTCCTATCAGGAGAGACATTAGAGCTGCATCTTTTGAGCCCAGTACTGAGCCTGAAAAGCATTTCCAACCCCACTTACAAGTAAAACTAGCTAAAATGTGCCTGGCTGCTATTCACTGAAAAGCTCATTCTGCTTACATTTTTGGCATACGTTTGCTCCTATCGGGTCAGCTGAGCAGTGAATTTCAATTTAACCACCTGCTATCATGAGAGACCTCAGAGCTGCATCTTTGAGCCCAGTACTGAGCCTGAAAAGCATTTCCAACCCCACTTACAAGTAAAACTAGCTAAAATGTGCCTGGCTGCTCTTCACTGAAAAGCTCATTCTGCGTACATTTTTGGCATATGTTTGCTCCTGCCGGGTCAGCTGAGCAGCGAATTTCTATTTAACCACCTGCTATCATGGGAGACCTCAGGGCTGCATGTTTTGAGCCCAGTACTGATCCTGAAAAGCGTTTCCAACCCCACTTACAAGTAAAACTAGCTAAAATGTGCCTGGCTACTATTCACTGAAAAGCTCATTCTGCTTACATTTTTGGCATACGTTTGCTCCTACCGGGTCAGCTGAGCAGCGAATTTCTATTTAACCACCAGCTATCATGAGAGACCTCAGGGCTGCATGTTTTGAGCCCAGTACTGAGCCTGAAAAGCGTTTCCAACCCCACTTACAAGTAAACCTAGCTAGAATGTTCCTGGCTGCTCTTCACTGAAAAACTCATTCTGCATATTTTTTTGGCATACACTTGCTCCTGCCGGTTCAGCTGAGCAGCGAAGTTCTACTTAACAACCTCCTATCAGGAGAGACCTCAGGGCTGCATCTTTTGAGCGCAGTACTGAGCCTGAAAAGCGTTTCCAACCCCACTTACAAGTAAAACTTGCTATAATGTGCCTGGCTGCTCTTCACTGAAAAGCTCATTCTGCGTACATTTTTGGCATACATTTGCTCCTGCCGGGTCAGCTGAGCAGCGAATTTCTATTTAACCACCTGCTATCATGGGAGACCTCAGGGCTGCATGTTTTGAGCCCAGTACTGATCCTGAAAAGCGTTTCCAACCCCACTTACAAGTAAAACTTGCTAGAATGTGCCTGGCTGCTCTTCACTGAAAAGCTCATTCTGCGAACATTTTTGGCATACGTTTGCCCCTGCAGTCAGCTAAGCAGCGAATTTCTATTTAACCACGTGCTATCATGAGAGACCTCAGGGCTGCATGTTTTGAGCCGAGTACTGATCCTGGAAAGCGTTTCCAACCTCACTTACAAGTAAAACTAGCTAAAATGTGCCTGGCTGCTATTCACTGAAAAGCTCATTCTGTGTACATTTTTGGCATACGTTTGCTCCTGCTGGGTCAGCCAAGTGGCAAATTTCTACTTAAACACCTTCTATCATGAGAGACCTCAGGGCTGCATGTTTTGAGCCCAGTACTGATCCTGAAACGCGTTTCCAACCCCACTTACAAGTAAAACTAGCTAAAATGTGCCTGGCTGCTATTCATTGAAAAGCTCATTCTGCTTACATTTTTGGCATACGTTTGCTCCTACCGGGTCAGCTGAGCAGCGAATTTCTATTTAACCACCAGCTATCATGAGAGACCTCAGGGCTGCATGTTTTGAGCCCAGTACTGAGCCTGAAAAGCGTTTCCAACCCCACTTACAAGTAAACCTAGCTAGAATGTTCCTGGCTGCTCTTCACTTAAAAACTCATTCTGCATATTTTTTTGGCATACATTTGCTCCTGCCGGTTCAGCTGAGCAGCGAAGTTCTACTTAACAACCTCCTATCAGGAGAGACCTCAGGGCTGCATCTTTTGAGCGCAGTACTGAGCCTGAAAAGCGTTTCCAACCCCACTTACAAGTAAAACTAGCTAAAATGTGCCTGGCTGCTCTTCACTGAAAAGCTCATTCTGCTTACATTTTTGGCATACGTTTGCTCCTACCGGGTCAGCTGAGCAGCGAATTTCTATTTAACCACCTGCTATCATGAGAGACCTCAGGGCTGCATGTTTTGAGCCCAGTACTGAGCCTGAAAAGCGTTGCCAATCCCACTTACAAGTAAAATTAGCTAAAATGTGCCTGGCTGCTCTTCACTGAAAAGGGCATTCTGCGTACAATTTTGGCATCCGTTTGCTCCTGCCGGGTCAGCTGAGCAGCGAATTTCTATTTAACCACCTGCTATCATGAGACACCTCAGGGCTGCATGTTTTGAGCCCAGTACTGATCCTGAAAAGCATTTCCGATCCCACTTACAAGTAAAACTAGCTAAAATGTGCCTTGCTGCTATTCACTGAAAAGCTCATTCTGTGTACATTTTTGGCATACGTTTGCTCCTGCCGGGTCAGCTGAGCAGCGAATTTCTTTTTAACCACCTGCTATCATGAGAGACCTCAGGGCTGCATCTTTTGAGCGCAGTACTGAGCCTGAAAAGCGTTTCCAACCCCACTTACAAGTAAAACTTGCTGGAATGTGCCTGGCTGCTCTTCACTGAAAAGCTCATTCTGCGTACATTTTTGGCATACATTTGCTCCTGCCAGGTCAGCTGAGCAGCGAAGTTCTACTTAACTACCTCCTATCAGGAGAGACCTCAGAGATGCATCTTTTGAGCCCAGTACTGAGCCTGAAAAGCGTTTCCAACCCCACTTACAAGTAAAACTAGCTAAAATGTGCCTGGCTGCTATTCACTGAAAAGCTCATTCTGTGTACATTTTTGGCATACGTTTGCTCCTGCTGGGTCGGCCAAGTGGCAAATTTCTACTTAACCACCTGCTATCATGAGAGATCTCAGGGCTGCATCTTTTGAGCGCAGTACTGAGCCTGAAAAGCGTTTCCAACCCCACTTACAAGTAAAACTTGCTAGAATGTTCCTGGCTGCTCTTCACTGAAAAACTCATTCTGCGTATTTTTTTGGCATACATTTGCTCCTGCTGGGTCAGCTGAGCAGCGAAGTTCTACTTAACTACCTCCTATCAGGAGAGACCTCAGAGCTGCATCTTTTGAGCCCAGTACTGAGCCTGAAAAGCATTTCCAACCCCACTTACAAGTAAAACTAGCTAAAATGTGCCTGGCTGCTCTTCACGGAAAAGCTCATTCTGCGTACATTTTTGGCATACGTTTGCTCCTATCGGGTCAGCTGAGCAGTGAATTTCTATTTAACCACCTGCTATCACGAGAGACCTCAGACCTGCATCTTTTGAGCCCAGTACTGAGCCTGAAAAGCATTTCCAACCCCACTTACAAGTAAAACTAGCTAAAATGTGCCTGGCTGCTATTCACTGAAAAGCTCATTCTGCTTACATTTTTGGCATACGTTTACTCCTACCAGGTCAGCTGAGCAGCGAATTTCTATTTAACCACCTGCTATCATGAGAGACCTCAGACCTGCATCTTTTGAGCCCAGTACTGAGCCTGAAAAGCGTTTCCAACCCCTCTTACAAGTAAAACTAGCTAAAATGTGCCTGGGTGCTCTTCACTGAAAAACTCATTCTGCGTATTTTTTTGGCATACATTTGCTCCTACCGGGTCAGCTGAGCAGCGAATTTCTATTTAACCACCTGCTAACATGAGAGACCTCAGGGCTGCATCTTTTGAGTGCAGTACTGAGCCTGAAAAGCGTTTCCAACCTCCCTTACAAGTAAAACTTGCTAAAATGTGCCTGGCTGCTCTTCACGGAAAAGCTCATTCTGCGTACATTTTTGGCATACGTTTGCTCCTACCGGGTCAGCTGAGCAGCGAATTTCTATTTAACCACCTGCTAACATGAGAGACCTCAGGGCTGCATCTTTTGAGTGCAGTACTGAGAATGAAAAGCGTTTCCAACCCCACTTACAAGTTAAACTTGCTAGAATGTGCCTGGCTGCTCTTCACTGAAAAGCTCATTCTGTGTACATTTTTGGCATACGTTTGCTCCTGCTGGGTCTGCCAAGTGGCAAATTTCTACTTAACCACCTGCTATCATAAGAGACCTCAGGGCTGCATCTTTTGAGCGCATTACTGATCCTGAGAAGCGTTTCCAACCCCACTTACAAGTAAAACTAGCTAAAATGTGCTTGGCTGCTCTTCACTGAAAAGCTCATTCTGCGTACATTTTTGGCATACATTTGCTCCTGCCGGGTCAGCTGAGCAGCGAAGTTCTGCTTAACTACCTCCTATCAGGAGAGACCTCAGAGCTGCATCTTTTGAGCCCAGTACTGAGCCTGAAAAGCATTTCCAACCCCACTTACAAGTAAAACTAGCTAAAATGTGCCTGGCTGCTATTCACTGAAAAGCTCATTCTGCTTACATTTTTGGCATACGTTTGCTCCTATCGGGTCAGCTGAGCAGTGAATTTCTATTTAACCACCTGCTATCATGAGAGACCTCAGACCTGCATCTTTTGAGCCCAGTACTGAGCCTGAAAAGCATTTCCAACCCCACTTACAAGTAAAACTAGCTAAAATGTGTCTGGCTGCTATTCACTGAAAAGCTCATTCTGCTTACATTTTTGGCATACGTTTACTCCTACCAGGTCAGCTGAGCAGCGAATTTCTATTTAACCACCTGCTATCATGAGAGACCTCAGGGCTGCATGTTTTGAGCCCAGTACTGATCCCGAAAAGCGTTTCCAACCCCTCTTACAAGTAAAACTAGCTAAAATGTGCCTGGGTGCTATTCACTGAAAAGCTCATTCTGCTTACATTTTTGGCATACGTTTGCTCCTGCTGGGTCAGCCAAGTGGCAAATTTCTACTTAACCACCTGCTATCATGAGAGATCTCAGGGCTGCATCTTTTGAGCGCAGTACTGAGCCTGAAAAGCGTTTCCAACCCCACTTACAAGTAAAACTTGCTAGAAGGTTCCTGGCTGCTCTTCACTGAAAAACTCATTCTGCGTATTTTTTTGGCATACATTTGCTCCTACCGGGTCAGCTGAGCAGCGAATTTCTATTTAACCACCTGCTAACATGAGAGACCTCAGGGCTGCATCTTTTGAGTGCAGTACTGAGCCTGAAAAGCGTTTCCAACCTCACTTACAAGTAAAACTTGCTAGATTGTGCCTGGCTGCTCTTCACTGAAAAACTCATTCTGCGTACATTTTTGGCATACATTTGCTCCTGCCGGGTCATCTGAGCAGCGAAGTTCTACTTAACTACCTCCTACCAGGAGAGACCTCAGAGCTGCATCTTTTGAGCCCAGTACTGAGCCTGAAAAGCATTTCCAACCCCACTTACAAGTAAAACTAGCTAAAATGTGCCTGGCTGCTATTCACTGAAAAGCTCATTCTGCTTACATTTTTGGCATACGTTTGCTCCTACCGGGTCAGCTGAGCAGCGAATTTCTATTTAACCACCTGCTATCATGAGAGACCTCAGGGCTGCATGTTTTGAGCCCAGTACTGATCCTGAAAAGCATTTCCGACCCCACTTACAAGTAAAACTAGCTAAAATGTGCCTGGCTGCTATTCACTGAAAAGCTCATTCTGTGTACATTTTTGGCTTACGTTTGCTCCTGCTGGGTCAGCCAAGTGGCAAATTTCTACTTAACCACCTGCTATCATGAGAAACCTCAGGGCTGCATCTTTTGAGCGCAGTACTGAGCCTGAAAAGCGTTTCCAACCCCACTTACAAGTAAAACTTGCTAGAATGTGCCTGGCTGCTCTTCACTGAAAAGCTCATTCTGCGTACATTTTTGGCATACATTTGCTTCTGCCGGGTCAGCTGAGCAGCAAATTTCTATTTAACCATCTGCTATCACGAGAGACCTCAGGGCTGCATGTTTTGAGCCCAGTACTGAGCCTGAAAAGCGTGTCCAACCCCACTTACAAGTAAAACTAGCTTAAAATGTGCCTGGCTGCTCTTCACCGAAAAGATCATACTGCGTACATTTTTGGCATACGTTTGCTCCTGCCGGGTCAGCTGAGCAGTTAATTTATATTTAACCACCTGCTATCATGAGAGATCTCAGAGTTGCATGTTTTGAGCCCAGTACTGAGACTGAAAAGCGTTTCCAAACCCACTTACAAGTAAAATTAGCTAAAATGTGCCTGGCTGCTCTTCACTGAAAAGCGCATTCTGCGTACATTTTTGGCATACGTTTGCTCCTGCTGGGTCAGCTGAGCAGCAAATTTCTTTTTAACCACCTGCTATCATGAGAGACCTCAGGGCTGCATGTTTTGAGCCTAGTACTGATCCTGAAAAGCGTTTCCAACCCCACTTACAAGTAAAACTAGCTAAAATGTGCCTGGCTGCTATTCACTGAAAAGTTCATTCTGTATACATTTTTGGCATACGTTTGCTCCTGCTGGGTCAGCCAAGTGGCAAATTTCTACTTAACCACCTGCTATCATGAGAGACCTCAGGGCTGCATCTTTTGAGCGCAGTACTGAGCCTGAAAAGCATTTCCAACCCCACTTACAAGTAAAACTTGCTAGAATGTTCCTGGCTGCTCTTCACTGAAAAACTCATTCTGCGTACATTTTTGGCATACATTTGCTCCTGCCGGGTCAGCTGAGCAGCGAAGTTCTACTTAACTACCTCCTATCAGGAGAGACCTCAGAGCTGCATCTTTTGAGCCCAGTACTGAGCCTGAAAAGCATTTCCAACCCCACTTACAAGTAAAACTAGCTAAAATGTGCCTGGCTGCTCTTCACTGAAAAGCTCATTCTGCGTACATTTTTGGCATACGTTTGCTCCTACCGGGTCAGCTGAGCAGTGAATTTCTATTTAACCACCTGCTAACATGAGAGACCTCAGGGCTGCATCTTTTGAGCGCAGTACTGAGCCTGAAAGGCGTTTCCTACCCCACTTACAAGTAAAACTTGCTAGAATAAGCCTGGCTGCTCTTCACTGAAAAGCTCATTCTGCGTACATTTTTGGCATACATTTGCTCCTTCCGGGTCAGCTGAGCAGCGAAGTTCGACTTAACTACCTCCTATCAGGAGAGACCTCAGAGCTGCATCTTTTGAGCCCAGTACTTAGCCTGAAAAGCATTTCCAACCCCACTTACAAGTAAAACTAGCAAAAATGTGCCTGGCTGCTATTCACTGAAAAGCTCATTCTGCTTACATTTTTGGCATACGTTTGCTCCTATCGGGTCAGCTAAGCAGTGAATTTCTATTTAACCACCTGCTATCACGAGAGACCTCAGACCTGCATTTTTTGAGCCCAGTACTGAGCCTGAAAAGCATTTCCAACCCCACTTACAAGTAAAACTAGCTAAAATGTGCCTGGCTGCTATTCACTGAAAAGCTCATTCTGCTTACATTTTTGGCATACGTTTACTCCTACCAGGTCAGCTGAGCAGCGAATTTCTATTTAACCACCTGCTATCATGAAAGACCTCAGGGCTGCATGTTTTGAGCCCAGTACTGAGCCTGAAAAGCGTTTCCAATCCCACTTACAAGTAAAACTAGCTAAAATGTGCCTGGCTGCTCTTCACTGAAAAGCTCATTCTGAGTACATTTTCGGCATACGTTTGCTCCTGCCGGGTCAGCTGAGCAGCGAAGTTCTATTTAACCACCTGCTATCATGGGAGACCTCAGGGCTGCATGTTTTGAGCCCAGTACTGATCCTGAAAAGCGTTTCCAACCCCACTTACAAGTAAAACTAGCTAAAATATGCCTGGCTGCTTTTCACTGAAAAGCTCATTCTGTGTACATTTTTGGCATACGTTTGCTCCTGCTGGGTCAGCCAAGTAGCAAATTACTACTTAACCACCTGCTATCATGAGAGACCTCAGGGCTGCATCTTTTGAGCGCAGTACTGAGCCTGAAAAGCGTTTCCAACCCCACTTACAAGTCAAACTTGCTAGAATGTGCCTGGCTGCTCTTCACTGAAAAGCTCATTCTGCGTACATTTTTGGAATACATTTGCTCCTGCTGGGTCAGCTGAGCAGCGAAGTTCTACTTAACTACCTCCTATCAGGGGAGACCTCAGAGCTGCATCTTTTGAGCCCAGTACTGAGCCTGAAAAGCATTTCCAACCCCACTTACAAGTAAAACTAGCTAAAATGTGCCTGGCTGCTCTTCACTGAAAAGCTCATTCTGCGTACATTTTTGGCATACGTTTGCTCCTACCGGGTCAGCTGAGCAGCGAATTTCTATTTAAACACCTGCTAACATGAGAGACCTCAGGGCTGCATCTTTTGAGCGCAGTACTGAGCCTGAAAAGCATTTCCAACCCCACTTACAAGTAAAACTAGATAAATGTGCCTGGCTGCTCTTCACTGAAAAGCTCATTCTGCGTACATTTTTGGCATACGTTTGCTCCTACCGGGTCAGCTGAGCAGCGAATTTCTATTTAACCACCTGCTAACATGAGAGACCTCAGGGCTGCATCTTTTGAGCGCAGTACTGAGCCTGAAAAGCGTTTCCAACCCCACTTACAAGTAAAACTTGCCAGAATGTGCCTGGCTGCTCTTCACTGAAAAGCTCATTCTGCGTACATTTTTGGCATACATTTGCTCCTGCCGGGTCAGCTGAGCAGCCAAGTTCTACTTAACTACCTCCTATCAGGAGAGACATTAGAGCTGCATCTTTTGAGCCCAGTACTGAGCCTGAAAAGCATTTCCAACCCCACTTACAAGTAAAACTAGCTAAAATGTGCCTGGCTGCTATTCACTGAAAAGCTCATTCTGCTTACATTTTTGGCATACGTTTGCTCCTATCGGGTCAGCTGAGCAGTGAATTTCTATTTAACCACCTGCTATCATGAGAGACCTCAGAGCTGCATCTTTGAGCCCAGTACTGAGCCCGAAAAGCATTTCCAACCCCACTTACAAGTAAAACTAGCTAAAAAATGCCTGGCTGCTCTTCACTGAAAAGCTCATTCTGCGTACATTTTTGGCATACGTTTGCTCCTGCCGGGTCAGCTGAGCAGCGAATTTCTATTTAACCACCTGCTATCATGGGAGACCTCAGGGCTGCATGTTGTGAGCCCAGTACTGATCCTGAAAAGCGTTTCCAACCCCACTTACAAGTAAAACTAGCTAAAATGTGCCTGGCTGCTATTCACTGAAAAGCTCATTCTGCTTACATTTTTGGCATACGTTTGCTCCTACCGGGTCAGCTGAGCAGCGAATTTCTATTTAACCACCAGCTATCATGAGAGACCTCAGGGCTGCATGTTTTGAGCCCAGTACTGAGCCTGAAAAGCGTTTCCAACCCCACTTACAAGTAAACCTAGCTAGAATGTTCCTGGCTGCTCTTCACTGAAAAACTCATTCTGCATATTTTTTTGGCATACATTTGCTCCTGCCGTGTCAGCTGAGCAGCGAAGTTCTA
This sequence comes from Lissotriton vulgaris, assembly GCF_964263255.1. Taxonomy (NCBI): domain Eukaryota; kingdom Metazoa; phylum Chordata; class Amphibia; order Caudata; family Salamandridae; genus Lissotriton; species Lissotriton vulgaris. The sequence continues at coordinate 94,949 of NW_028248166.1, forward strand.
CTTAACTACCTCCTATCAGGAGAGACCTCAGAGCTGCATCTTTTGAGCCCAGTACTGAGCCTGAAAAGCATTTCCAACCCCACTTACAAGTAAAACTAGCTAAAATGTGCCTGGCTGCTCTTCACTGAAAAGCTCATTCTGCGTACATTTTTGGCATACGTTTGCTCCTACCAGGTCAGCTGAGCAGCGAATTTCTATTTAACCACCTGCTAACATGAGAGACCTCAGGGCTGCATCTTTTGAGTGCAGTACTGAGCCTGAAAAGCGTTTCCAACCCCACTTACAAGTCAAACTTGCTAGAATGTGCCTGGCTGCTCTTCACTGAAAAGCTCATTCTGCGTACATTTTTGGAATACATTTGCTCCTGCTGGGTCAGCTGAGCAGCGAAGTTCTACTTAACTACCTCCTATCAGGGGAGACCTCAGAGCTGCATCTTTTGAGCCCAGTACTGAGCCTGAAAAGCATTTCCAACCCCACTTACAAGTAAAACTAGCTAAAATGTGCCTGGCTGCTCTTCACTGAAAAGCTCATTCTGCGTACATTTTTGGCATACATTTGCTCCTACCGGGTCAGCTGAGCAGCGAATTTCTATTTAAACACCTGCTAACATGAGAGACCTCAGGGCTGCATCTTTTGAGCGCAGTACTGAGCCTGAAAAGCATTTCCAACCCCACTTACAAGTAAAACTAGATAAATGTGCCTGGCTGCTCTTCACTGAAAAGCTCATTCTGCGTACATTTTTGGCATACGTTTGCTCCTACCGGGTCAGCTGAGCAGCGAATTTCTATTTAACCACCTGCTAACATGAGAGACCTCAGGGCTGCATCTTTTGAGCGCAGTACTGAGCCTGAAAAGCGTTTCCAACCCCACTTACAAGTAAAACTTGCCAGAATGTGCCTGGCTGCTCTTCACTGAAAAGCTCATTCTGCGTACATTTTTGGCATACATTTGCTCCTGCCGGGTCAGCTGAGCAGCCAAGTTCTACTTAACTACCTCCTATCAGGAGAGACATTAGAGCTGCATCTTTTGAGCCCAGTACTGAGCCTGAAAAGCATTTCCAACCCCACTTACAAGTAAAACTAGCTAAAATGTGCCTGGCTGCTATTCACTGAAAAGCTCATTCTGCTTACATTTTTGGCATACGTTTGCTCCTATCGGGTCAGCTGAGCAGTGAATTTCTATTTAACCACCTGCTATCATGAGAGACCTCAGAGCTGCATCTTTGAGCCCAGTACTGAGCCTGAAAAGCATTTCCAACCCCACTTACAAGTAAAACTAGCTAAAAAATGCCTGGCTGCTCTTCACTGAAAAGCTCATTCTGCGTACATTTTTGGCATACGTTTGCTCCTGCCGGGTCAGCTGAGCAGCGAATTTCTATTTAACCACCTGCTATCATGGGAGACCTCAGGGCTGCATGTTGTGAGCCCAGTACTGATCCTGAAAAGCGTTTCCAACCCCACTTACAAGTAAAACTAGCTAAAATGTGCCTGGCTGCTATTCACTGAAAAGCTCATTCTGCTTACATTTTTGGCATACGTTTGCTCCTACCGGGTCAGCTGAGCAGCGAATTTCTATTTAACCACCAGCTATCATGAGAGACCTCAGGGCTGCATGTTTTGAGCCCAGTACTGAGCCTGAAAAGCGTTTCCAACCCCACTTACAAGTAAACCTAGCTAGAATGTTCCTGGCTGCTCTTCACTGAAAAACTAATTCTGCATATTTTTTTGGCATACATTTGCTCCTGCCGTGTCAGCTGAGCAGCGAAGTTCTACTTAACTACCTCCTATCAGGAGAGACCTCAGAGCTGCATCTTTTGAGCCCAGTACTGAGCCTGAAAAGCATTTCCAACCCCACTTACAAGTAAAACTAGCTAAAATGTGCCTGGCTGCTCTTCACTGAAAAGCTCATTCTGCGTACATTTTTGGCATACGTTTGCTCCTACCAGGTCAGCTGAGCAGCGAATTTCTATTTAACCACCTGCTAACATGAGAGACCTCAGGGCTGCATCTTTTGAGTGCAGTACTGAGCCTGAAAAGCGTTTTCAACCCCACTTACAAGTAAAACTTGCTAGAATGTGCCTGGCTGCTCTTCACTGAAAAGCTCATTCTGCGTACATTTTTGGCATACATTTGCTCCTGCCGGTTCAGCTGAGCAGCGAAGTTCTACTTAACAACCTCCTATCAGGAGAGACCTCAGGGCTGCATCTTTTGAGCGCAGTACTGAGCCTGAAAAGCGTTTCCAACCCCACTTACAAGTAAAACTAGCTAAAATGTGCCTGGCTGCTCTTCACTGTAAAGCTCATTCTGCTTACATTTTTGGCATACGTTTGCTCCTACCGGGTCAGCTGAGCAGCGAATTTTTATTTAACCACCTGCTATCACGAGAGACCTCAGGGCTGCATGTTTTGAGCCCAGTACTGAGCCTGAAAAGCGTTGCCAATCCCACTTACAAGTAAAATTAGCTAAAATGTGCCTGGCTGCTCTTCACTGAAAAGGGCATTCTGCGTACAATTTTGGCATCCGTTTGCTCCTGCCGGGTCAGCTGAGCAGCGAATTTCTATTTAACCACCTGCTATCATGAGAGACCTCAGGGCTGCATGTTTTGAGCCCAGTACTGATCCTGAAAAGCATTTTCGACCCCACTTACAAGTAAAACTAGCTAAAATGTGCCTTGCTGCTATTCACTGAAAAGCTCATTCTGTGTACATTTTTGGCATACGTTTGCTCCTGCCGGGTCAGCTGAGCAGCGAAGTTCTACTTAACTACCTCCTATCAGGAGAGACCTCAGAGCTGCATCTTTTGAGCCCAGTACTGAGCCTGAAAAGCATTTCCAACCCCACTTACAAGTAAAACTAGCTAAAATGTGCCTGGCTGCTCTTCACTGAAAAGCTCGTTCTGCGTACATTTTTGGCATACGTTTGCTCCTACCGGGTCAGCTGAGCAGCGAATTTCTATTTAACCACATGCTAACATGATAGACCTCAGGGCTGCATCTTTTGAGTGCAGTACTGAGCCTGAAAAAAGTTTCCAACCCCACTTACAAGGAAAACTTGCTAGAATGTGCCTGGCTGCACTTCACTGAAAAGCTCATTCTGTGTACATTTTTGGCGTACGTTTGCTCCTGCTGGGTCTGCCAAGTGGCAAATTTCTACTTAACCACCTGCTATCATAAGAGACCTCAGGGCTGCATCTTTTGAGCGCATTACTGATCCTGAAAAGCGTTTCCAACCCCACTTACAGGTAAAACTAGCTAAAATGTGCTTGGCTGCTCTTCACTGAAAAGCTCATTCTGCGTACATTTTTGGAATACATTTGCTCCTGCCGGGTCAGCTGAGCAGCGAAGTTCAGCTTAACTACCTCCTATCAGGAGAGACCTCAGAGCTGCATCTTTTGAGCCCAGTACTGAGCCTGAAAAGCATTTCCAACCCCACTTACAAGTAAAACTAGCTAAAATGTGCCTGGCTGCTATTCACTGAAAAGCTCATTCTGCTTACATTTTTGGCATACGTTTGCTCCTATCGGGTCAGCTGAGCAGTGAATTTCTATTTAACTACCTGCTATCATGAGAGACCTCAGACCTGCATCTTTTGAGCCCAGTACTGAGCCTGAAAAGCATTTCCAACCCCACTTACAAGTAAAACTAGCTAAAATGTGCCTGGCTGCTATTCACTGAAAAGCTCATTCTGCTTACATCTTTGGCATACGTTTACTCCTACCAGGTCAGCTGAGCAGCGAATTTCTATTTAACCACCTGCTATCATGAGAGACCTCAGGGCTGCATGTTTTGAGCCCAGTACTGATCCTGAAAAGCGTTTCCAACCCCTCTTACAAGTAAAACTAGCTAAAATGTGCCTGGGTGCTATTCACTGAAAAGCTCATTCTGCTTACATTTTTGGCATACGTTTACTCCTACCAGGTCAGCTGAGCAGCGAATTTCTATTTAACCACCTGCTATCATGAGAGACCTCAGGGCTGCATGTTTTGAGCCCAGTACTGATCCTGAAAAGCGTTTCCAACCCCACTTACAAGTAAAACTTGCTAGAAGGTTCCTGGCTGCTCTTCACTGAAAAACTCATTCTGCGTATTTTTTTGGCATACATTTGCTCCTACTGGGTCAGCTGAGCAGCGAATTTCTATTTAACCACCTGCTAACATGAGAGACCTCAGGGCTGCATCTTTTGAGTGCAGTACTGAGCCTGAAAAGCGTTTCCAACCCCACTTACAAGTAAAACTTGCTAGAATGTGCCTGGCTGCTCTTCACTGAAAAGCTCATTCTGCGTACATTTTTGGCATACATTTGCTCCTGCCGGGTCAGCTGAGCAGCGAAGTTCTACTTAACTACCTCCTACCAGGAGAGACCTCAGAGCTGCATCTTTTGAGCCCAGTACTGAGCCTGAAAAGCATTTCCAACCCCACTTACAAGTAAAACTAGCTAAAATGTGCCTGGCTGCTTCACTGAAAAGCTCATTTTGCTTACATTTTTGGCATATGTTTGCTCCTACCGGGTCAGCTGAGCAGCGAATTTCTATTTAACCACCTGCTATCATGAGAGACCTCAGGGCTGCATGTTTTGAGCCCAGTACTGATCCTGAAAAGCATTTCCGACCCCACTTACAAGTAAAACTAGCTAAAATGTGCCTGGCTGCTATTCACTGAAAAGCTCATTCTGTGTACATTTTTGTCTTACGTTTGCTCCTGCTGGGTCAGCCAAGTGGCAAATTTCTACTTAACCACCTGCTATCATGAGAAACCTCAGGGCTGCATCTTTTGAGCGCAGTACTGAGCCTGAAAAGCGTTTCCAACCCCACTTACAAGTAAAACTTGCTAGAATGTGCCTGGCTGCTCTTCACTGAAAAGCTCATTCTGCGTACATTTTTGGCATACATTTGCTTCTGCCGGGTCAGCTGAGCAGCGAATTTCTATTTAACCATCTGCTATCATGAGAGACCTCAGGGCTGCATGTTTTGAGCCCAGTACTGAGCCTGAAAAGCGTGTCCAACCCCACTTACAAGTAAAACTAGCTTAAAATGTGCCTGGCTGCTCTTCACCGAAAAGATCATACTGCGTACATTTTTGGCATACGTTTGCTCCTGCCGGGTCAGCTGAGCAGTTAATTTATATTTAACCACCTGCTATCATGAGAGACCTCAGGGCTGCATGTTTTGAAGCCCAGTACTGAGCCTGAAAAGCGTTTCCAACCCCACTTACAAGTAAAATTAGCTAAAATGTGCCTGGCTGCTCTTCACTGAAAAGCTCATTCTGCGTACATTTTTGGCATACGTTTGCTCCTGCCGGGTCAGCTGAGCAGCGAATTTCTATTTAACCACCTGCTATCATGAGAGACCTCAGGGCTGCGTGTTTTGAGCCCAGTACTGATCCTGAAAAGAGTTTTCAACCCCACTTACAAGTAAAACTAGCTAAAATGTGCCTGGCTGCTATTCACTGAAAAGCTCATTCTGTGTACATTTTTGGCATACGTTTGCTCCTGCTGGGTCAGCCAAGTGGCAAATTTCTACTTAACCACCTGCTATCATGTGAGACCTCAGGGCTGCATCTTTTGAGCGCAGTACTGATCCTGAAAAGCGTTTCCAACCCCACTTACAAGTAAAACTAGCTAAAATGTGCCTGGATGCTATTCGCGGAAAAGCTCATTCTGTGTACATTTTTGGCATACATTTGCTCCTGCCGGGTCAGCTAAGCAGCGAATTTCTATTTAACCACCTGCTATCATGAGAGACCTCAGGGCTGCATGTTTTGAGCCCAGTACTGAGCCTGAAAAGCGTTTCCAACCCCACTTACAAGTAAAACTAGCTAAAATGTGCTTGGCTGCTCTTCACTGAAAAGCTCATTCTGCATACATTTTTGTCATACGTTTGCTCCTACCGGGTCAGCTGAGCAGCGAATTTCTATTTAACCACCTGCTAACATGAGAGACCTCAGGGCTGCATCTTTTGAGCACAGTACTGAGCCTGAAAAGCGTTTCCAACCCCACTTACAAGTAAAACTTGCTAGAATGTGCCTTGCTGCTCTTCACTGAAAAGCTCATTCTGCGTACATTTTTGGCATACGTTTGCTCCTACCGGGTCAGCTGAGCAGCGAATTTCTATTTAACCACCTGCTATCATGAGAGACCTCAGGGCTGCATGTTTTGAGCCCAGTACTGAGCCTGAAAAGCGTTTCCAATCCCACTTAAAAGTAAAACTAGCTAAAATGTGCCTGGCTGCTCTTCACTAAAAAGCTCATTCTGCGTACATTTTTGGCATACGTTTGCTCCTGCAGTCAGCTGAGCAGCGAATTTCTATTTAACCACGTGCTATCATGAGAGACCTCAGAGTTGCATGTTTTGAGCCCAGTACTGAGCCTGAAAAGCGTTTTCAAACCCACTTACAAGTAAAATTAGCTAAAATGTGCCTGGCTGCTCTTCACTGAAAAGCTCATTCTGCGTACATTTTTGGCATACGTTTGCTCCTGCCGGGTCAGCTGAGCAGCGAATTTCTATTTAACCACCTGCTATCATGAGAGACCTCAGGGCTGCGTGTTTTGAGCCCAGTACTGATCTTGAAAAGAGTTTCCAACCCCACTTACCAGTAAAACTAGCTAAAATGTGCCTGGCTGCTATTCACTGAAAAGCTCATTCTGTGTACATTTTTGGCATACGTTTGCTCCTGCTGGGTCAGCCAAGTGGCAAATTTCTACTTAACCACCTGCTATCATGTGAGACCTCAGGGCTGCATCTTTTGAGCGCAGTACTGATCCTGAAAAGCGTTTCCAACCCCACTTACAAGTAAAACTAGCTAAAATGTGCCTGGATGCTATTCGCGGAAAAGCTCATTCTGTGTACATTTTTGGCATACATTTGCTCCTGCCGGGTCAGCTAAGCAGCGAATTTCTATTGAACCACCTGCTATCATGAGAGACCTCAGGGCTGCATGTTTTGAGCCCAGTACTGAGCCTGAAAAGCGTTTCCAACCCCACTTACAAGTAAAACTAGCTAAAATGTGCTTGGCTGCTCTTCACTGAAAAGCTCATTCTGCATACATTTTTGTCATACGTTTGCTCCTACCGGGTCAGCTGAGCAGCGAATTTCTATTTAACCACCTGCTAACATGAGAGACCTCAGGGCTGCATCTTTTGAGCACAGTACTGAGCCTGAAAAGCGTTTCCAACCCCACTTACAAGTAAAACTTGCTAGAATGTGCCTTGCTGCTCTTCACTGAAAAGCTCATTCTGCGTACATTTTTGGCATACGTTTGCTCCTACCGGGTCAGCTGAGCAGCGAATTTCTATTTAACCACCTGCTATCATGAGAGACCTCAGGGCTGCATGTTTTGAGCCCAGTACTGAGCCTGAAAAGCGTTTCCAACCCCACTTACAAGTAAAACTAGCTAAAATGTGCCTGGATGCTATTCGCGGAAAAGCTCATTCTGTGTACATTTTTGGCATACATTTGCTCCTGCCGGGTCAGCTAAGCAGCGAATTTCTATTTAACCACCTGCTATCATGAGAGACCTCAGGGCTGCGTGTTTTGAGCCCAGTACTGATCCTGAAAAGAGTTTCCAACCCCACTTACAAGTAAAACTAGCTAAAATGTGCCTGGCTGCTATTCACTGAAAAGCTCATTCTGTGTACATTTTTGGCATACGTTTGCTCCTGCTGGGTCAGCCAAGTGGCAAATTTCTACTTAACCACCTGCTATCATGTGAGACCTCAGGGCTGCATCTTTTGAGCGCAGTACTGATCCTGAAAAGCGTTTCCAACCCCACTTACAAGTAAAACTTGCTAGAATGTGCCTTGCTGCTCTTCACTGAAAAGCTCATTCTGCGTACATTTTTGGCATACGTTTGCTTCTACCGGGTCAGCTAAGCAGCGAATTTCTATTTAACCACCTGCTATCATGAGAGACCTCAGGGCTGCATGTTTTGAGCCCAGTACTGAGCCTGAAAAGCGTTTCCAATCCCACTTAAAAGTAAAACTAGCTAAAATTTGCCTGGCTGCTCTTCACTAAAAAGCTCATTCTGCGTACATTTTTGGCATACGTTTGCTCCTGCAGTCAGCTGAGCAGCGAATTTCTATTTAACCACGTGCTATCATGAGAGACCTCAGAGTTGCATGTTTTGAGCCCAGTACTGAGCCTGAAAAGCGTTTTCAAACCCACTTACAAGTAAAATTAGCTAAAATGTGCCTGGCTGCTCTTCACTGAAAAGCTCATTCTGCGTACATTTTTGGCATACGTTTGCTCCTGCCGGGTCAGCTGAGCAGCGAATTTCTATTTAACCACCTGCTATCATGAGAGACCTCAGGGCTGCGTGTTTTGAGCCCAGTACTGATCCTGAAAAGAGTTTCCAACCCCACTTACCAGTAAAACTAGCTAAAATGTGCCTGGCTGCTATTCACTGAAAAGCTCATTCTGTGTACATTTTTGGCATACGTTTGCTCCTGCTGGGTCAGCCAAGTGGCAAATTTCTACTTAACCACCTGCTATCATGTGAGACCTCAGGGCTGCATCTTTTGAGCGCAGTACTGATCCTGAAAAGCGTTTCCAACCCCACTTACAAGTAAAACTAGCTAAAATGTGCCTGGCTGCTATTCGCGGAAAAGCTCATTCTGTGTACATTTTTGGCATACATTTGCTCCTGCCGGGTCAGCTAAGCAGCGAATTTCTATTTAACCACCTGCTATCATGAGAGACCTCAGGGCTGCATGTTTTGAGCCCAGTACTGAGCCTGAAAAGCGTTTCCAACCCCACTTACAAGTAAAACTAGCTAAAATGTGCTTGGCTGCTCTTCACTGAAAAGCTCATTCTGTGTACATTTTTGGCATACGTTTGCTCCTACCGGGTCAGCTGAGCAGCGAATTTCTATTTAACCACCTGCTAACATGAGAGACCTCAGGGCTGCATCTTTTGAGCACAGTACTGAGCCTGAAAAGCGTTTCCAACCCCACTTACAAGTAAAACTTGCTAGAATGTGCCTTGCTGCTCTTCACTGAAAAGCTCATTCTGCGTACATTTTTGGCATACGTTTGCTCCTACCGGGTCAGCTGAGCAGCGAATTTCTATTTAACCACCTGCTATCATGAGAGACCTCAGGGCTGCATGTTTTGAGCCCAGTACTGAGCCTGAAAAGCGTTTCCAATCCCACTTAAAAGTAAAACTAGCTAAAATTTGCCTGGCTGCTTCTCACTAAAAAGCTCATTCTGCGTACATTTTTGGCATACGTTTGCTCCTGCAGTCAGCTGAGCAGCGAATTTCTATTTAACCACGTGCTATCATGAGAGACCTCAGGGCTGCATGTTTTGAGCCCAGTACTGATCCTGGAAAGCGTTTCCAACCTCACTTACAAGTAAAACTAGCTAAAATGTGCCTGGCTGCTATTCACTGAAAAGCTAATTCTGTGTACATTTTTGGCATACGTTTGCTCCTGCTGGGTCAGCCAAGTGGCAAATTTCTACTTAAACACCTTCTATCATGAGAGACCTCAGGGCTGCATGTTTTTAGCCCAGTACTGATCCTGAAAAGCATTTCCGGTCCCACTTACAAGTAAAACTAGCTAAAATGTGCCTTGCCGCTATTCACTGAAAAGCTCATTCTGTGTACATTTTTGGCATACGTTTACTCCTACCAGGTCAGCTGAGCAGCGAATTTCTATTTAACAACCTGCTATCATGAGAGACCTCAGGGCTGCATGTTTTGAGCCCAGTACTGATCCTGAAAAGCGTTTCCAACCCCACTTACAAGTAAAACTTGCTAGAAGGTTCCTGGCTGCTCTTCACTGAAAAACTCATTCTGCGTATTTTTTTGGCATACATTTGCTCCTACCGGGTCAGCTGAGCAGCGAATTTCTATTTAACCACCTGCTAACATGAGAGACCTCAGGGCTGCATCTTTTGAGTGCAGTACTGAGCCTGAAAAGCGTTTCCAACCCCACTTACAAGTAAAACTTGCTAGAATGTGCCTGGCTGCTCTTCACTGAAAAGCTCATTCTGCGTACATTTTTGGCATACATTTGCTCCTGCCGGGTCAGCTGAGCAGCGAAGTTCTACTTAACTACCTCCTACCAGGAGAGACCTCAGAGCTGCATCTTTTGAGCCCAGTACTGAGCCTGAAAAGCATTTCCAACCCCACTTACAAGTAAAACTAGCTAAAATGTGCCTGGCTGCTTCACTGAAAAGCTCATTTTGCTTACATTTTTGGCATACGTTTGCTCCTACCGGGTCAGCTAAGCAGCGAATTTCTATTTAACCACCTGCTATCATGAGAGACCTCAGGGCTGCATGTTTTGAGCCCAGTACTGATCCTGAAAAGCATTTCCGACCCCACTTACAAGTAAAACTAGCTAAAATGTGCCTGGCTGCTATTCACTGAAAAGCTCATTCTGTGTACATTTTTGTCTTACGTTTGCTCCTGCTGGGTCAGCCAAGTGGCAAATTTCTACTTAACCACCTGCTATCATGAGAAACCTCAGGGCTGCATCTTTTGAGCGCAGTACTGAGCCTGAAAAGCGTTTCCAACCCCACTTACAAGTAAAACTTGCTAGAATGTGCCTGGCTGCTCTTCACTGAAAAGCTCATTCTGCGTACATTTTTGGCATACATTTGCTTCTGCCGGGTCAGCTGAGCAGCGAATTTCTATTTAACCATCTGCTATCATGAGAGACCTCAGGGCTGCATGTTTTGAGCCCAGTACTGAGCCTGAAAAGCGTGTCCAACCCCACTTACAAGTAAAACTAGCTTAAAATGTGCCTGGCTGCTCTTCACCGAAAAGATCATACTGCGTACATTTTTGGCATACGTTTGCTCCTGCCGGGTCAGCTGAGCAGTTAATTTATATTTAACCACCTGCTATCATGAGAGACCTCAGGGCTGCATGTTTTGAAGCCCAGTACTGAGCCTGAAAAGCGTTTCCAACCCCACTTACAAGTAAAATTAGCTAAAATGTGCCTGGCTGCTCTTCACTGAAAAGCTCATTCTGCGTACATTTTTGGCATACGTTTGCTCCTGCCGGGTCAGCTGAGCAGCGAATTTCTATTTAACCACCTGCTATCATGAGAGACCTCAGGGCTGCGTGTTTTGAGCCCAGTACTGATCCTGAAAAGAGTTTCCAACCCCACTTACAAGTAAAACTAGCTAAAATGTGCCTGGCTGCTATTCACTGAAAAGCTCATTCTGTGTACATTTTTGGCATACGTTTGCTCCTGCTGGGTCAGCCAAGTGGCACATTTCTACTTAACCACCTGCTATCATGTGAGACCTCAGGGCTGCATCTTTTGAGCGCAGTACTGATCCTGAAAAGCGTTTCCAACCCCACTTACATGTAAAACTTTCTAGAATGTGCCTTGCTGCTCTTCACTGAAAAGCTCATTCTGCGTACATTTTTGGCATACGTTTGCTCCTACCGGGTCAGCTGAGCAGCGAATTTCTATTTAACCACCTGCTAACATGAGAGACCTCAGGGCTGCATCTTTTGAGCACAGTACTGAGCCTGAAAAGCGTTTCCAACCCCACTTACAAGTAACACTTGCTAGAATGTGCCTTGCTGCTCTTCACTGAAAAGCTCATTCTGCGTACATTTTTGGCATACGTTTGCTCCTGCAGTCAGCTGAGCAGCGAATTTCTATTTAACCACGTGCTATCATGAGAGACCTCAGGGCTGCATGTTTTGAGCCCAGTACTGATCCTGGAAAGCGTTTCCAACCTCACTTACAAGTAAAACTAGCTAAAATGTGCCTGGCTGCTATTCACTGAAAAGCTAATTCTGTGTACATTTTTGGCATACGTTTGCTCCTGATGGGTCAGCCAAGTGGCAAATTTCTACTTAAAGACCTTCTATCATGAGAGACCTCAGGGCTGCATGTTTTTAGCCCAGTACTGATCCTGAAAAGCATTTCCGATCCCACTTACAAGTAACACTAGCTAAAATGTGCCTTGCCGCTATTCACTGAAAAGCTCATTCTGTGTACATTTTTGGCATACGTTTACTCCTACCAGGTCAGCTGAGCAGCGAATTTCTATTTAACCACCTGCTATCATGAGAGACCTCAGGGCTGCATGTTTTGAGCCCAGTACTGATCCTGAAAAGCGTTTCCAACCCCTCTTACAAGTAAAACTAGCTAAAATGTGCCTGGGTGCTATTCACTGAAAAGCTCATTCTGCTTACATTTTTGGCATACGTTTACTCCTACCAGGTCAGCTGAGCAGCGAATTTCTATTTAACCACCTGCTATCATGAGAGACCTCAGGGCTGCATGTTTTGAGCCCAGTACTGATCCTGAAAAGCGTTTCCAACCCCACTTACAAGTAAAACTTGCTAGAAGGTTCCTGGCTGCTCTTCACTGAAAAACTCATTCTGCGTATTTTTTTGGCATACATTTGCTCCTACCGGGTCAGCTGAGCAGCAAATTTCTATTTAACCACCTGCTAACATGAGAGACCTCAGGGCTGCATCTTTTGAGTGCAGTACTGAGCCTGAAAAGCGTTTCCAACCCCACTTACAAGTAAAACTTGCTAGAATGTGCCTGGCTGCTCTTCACTGAAAAGCTCATTCTGCGTACATTTTTGGCATACATTTGCTCCTGCCGGGTCAGCTGAGCAGCGAAGTTCTACTTAACCACCTCCTACCAGGAGAGACCTCAGAGCTGCATCTTTTGAGCCCAGTACTGAGCCTGAAAAGCATTTCCAACCCCACTTACAAGTAAAACTAGCTAAAATGTGCCTGGCTGCTTCACTGAAAAGCTCATTTTGCTTACATTTTTGGCATACGTTTGCTCCTACCGGGTCAGCTGAGCAGCGAATTTCTATTTAACCACCTGCTATCATGAGAGACCTCAGGGCTGCATGTTTTGAGCCCAGTACTGATCCTGAAAAGCATTTCCGACCCCACTTACAAGTAAAACTAGCTAAAATGTGCCTGGCTGCTATTCACTGAAAAGCTCATTCTGTGTACATTTTTGTCTTACGTTTGCTCCTGCTGGGTCAGCCAAGTGGCAAATTTCTACTTAACCACCTGCTATCATGAGAAACCTCAGGGCTGCATCTTTTGAGCGCAGTACTGAGCCTGAAAAGCGTTTCCAACCCCACTTACAAGTAAAACTTGCTAGAATGTGCCTGGCTGCTCTTCACTGAAAAGCTCATTCTGCGTACATTTTTGGCATACATTTGCTTCTGCCGGGTCAGCTGAGCAGCGAATTTCTATTTAACCATCTGCTATCATGAGAGACCTCAGGGCTGCATGTTTTGAGCCCAGTACTGAGCCTGAAAAGCGTGTCCAACCCCACTTACAAGTAAAACTAGCTTAAAATGTGCCTGGCTGCTCTTCACCGAAAAGATCATACTGCGTACATTTTTGGCATACGTTTGCTCCTGCCGGGTCAGCTGAGCAGTTAATTTATATTTAACCACCTGCTATCATGAGAGACCTCAGGGCTGCATGTTTTGAAGCCCAGTACTGAGCCTGAAAAGCGTTTCCAACCCCACTTACAAGTAAAATTAGCTAAAATGTGCCTGGCTGCTCTTCACTGAAAAGCTCATTCTGCGTACATTTTTGGCATACGTTTGCTCCTGCCGGGTCAGCTGAGCAGCGAATTTCTATTTAACCACCTGCTATCATGAGAGACCTCAGGGCTGCGTGTTTTGAGCCCCCTACTGATCCTGAAAAGAGTTTCCAACCCCACTTACAAGTAAAACTAGCTAAAATGTGCCTGGCTGCTATTCACTGAAAAGCTCATTCTGTGTACATTTTTGGCATACGTTTGCTCCTGCTGGGTCAGCCAAGTGGCACATTTCTACTTAACCACCTGCTATCATGTGAGACCTCAGGGCTGCATCTTTTGAGCGCAGTACTGATCCTAAAAAGCGTTTCCAACCCCACTTACATGTAAAACTTGCGAGAATGTGCCTTGCTGCTCTTCACTGAAAAGCTCATTCTGCGTACATTTTTGGCATACGTTTGCTCCTACCGGGTCAGCTGAGCAGCGAATTTCTATTTAACCACCTGCTAACATGAGAGACCTCAGGGCTGCATCTTTTGAGCACAGTACTGAGCCTGAAAAGCGTTTCCAACCCCACTTACAAGTAAAACTTGCTAGAATGTGCCTTGCTGCTCTTCACTGAAAAGCTCATTCTGCGTACATTTTTGGCATACGTTTGCTCCTACCGGGTCAGCTGAGCAGCGAATTTCTATTTAACCACCTGCTATCATGAGAGACCTCAGGGCTGCATGTTTTGAGCCCAGTACTGAGCCTGAAAAGCGTTTCCAATCCCACTTAAAAGTAAAACTAGCTAAAATTTGCCTGGCTGCTCTTCACTAAAAAGCTCATTCTGCGTACATTTTTGGCATACGTTTGCTCCTGCAGTCAGCTGAGCAGCGAATTTCTATTTAACCACGTGCTATCATGAGAGACCTCAGGGCTGCATGTTTTGAGCCCAGTACTGATCCTGGAAAGCGTTTCCAACCTCACTTACAAGTAAAACTAGCTAAAATGTGCCTGGCTGCTATTCACTGAAAAGCTAATTCTGTGTACATTTTTGGCATACGTTTGCTCCTGCTGGGTCAGCCAAGTGGCAAATTTCTACTTAAACACCTTCTATCATGAGAGACCTCAGGGCTGCATGTTTTTAGCCCAGTACTGATCCTGAAAAGCATTTCCGATCCCACTTACAAGTAACACTAGCTAAAATGTGCCTTGCCGCTATTCACTGAAAAGCTCATTCTGTGTACATTTTTGGCATACGTTTACTCCTACCAGGTCAGCTGAGCAGCGAATTTCTATTTAACCACCTGCTATCATGAGAGACCTCAGGGCTGCATGTTTTGAGCCCAGTACTGATCCTGACAAGCGTTTCCAACCCCTCTTACAAGTAAAACTAGCTAAAATGTGCCTGGGTGCTATTCACTGAAAAGCTCATTCTGCTTACATTTTTGGCATACGTTTACTCCTACCAGGTCAGCTGAGCAGCGAATTTCTATTTAACCACCTGCTATCATGAGAGACCTCAGGGCTGCATGTTTTGAGCCCAGTACTGATCCTGAAAAGCGTTTCCAACCCCACTTACAAGTAAAACTTGCTAGAAGGTTCCTGGCTGCTCTTCACTGAAAAACTCATTCTGCGTATTTTTTTGGCATACATTTGCTCCTACCGGGTCAGCTGAGCAGCAAATTTCTATTTAACCACCTGCTAACATGAGAGACCTCAGGGCTGCATCTTTTGAGTGCAGTACTGAGCCTGAAAAGCGTTTCCAACCCCACTTACAAGTAAAACTTGCTAGAATGTGCCTGGCTGCTCTTCACTGAAAAGCTCATTCTGCGTACATTTTTGGCATACATTTGCTCCTGCCGGGTCAGCTGAGCAGCGAAGTTCTACTTAACTACCTCCTACCAGGAGAGACCTCAGAGCTGCATCTTTTGAGCCCAGTACTGAGCCTGAAAAGCATTTCCAACCCCACTTACAAGTAAAAGTAGCTAAAATGTGCCTGGCTGCTTCACTGAAAAGCTCATTTTGCTTACATTTTTGGCATACGTTTGCTCCTACCGGGTCAGCTGAGCAGCGAATTTCTATTTAACCACCTGCTATCATGAGAGACCTCAGGGCTGCATGTTTTGAGCCCAGTACTGATCCTGAAAAGCATTTCCGACCCCACTTACAAGTAAAACTAGCTAAAATGTGCCTGGCTGCTATTCACTGAAAAGCTCATTCTGTGTACATTTTTGTCTTACGTTTGCTCCTGCTGGGTCAGCCAAGTGGCAAATTTCTACTTAACCACCTGCTATCATGAGAAACCTCAGGGCTGCATCTTTTGAGCGCAGTACTGAGCCTGAAAAGCGTTTCCAACCCCACTTACAAGTAAAACTTGCTAGAATGTGCCTGGCTGCTCTTCACTGAAAAGCTCATTCTGCGTACATTTTTGGCATACATTTGCTTCTGCCGGGTCAGCTGAGCAGCGAATTTCTATTTAACCATCTGCTATCATGAGAGACCTCAGGGCTGCATGTTTTGAGCCCAGTACTGAGCCTGAAAAGCGTGTCCAACCCCACTTACAAGTAAAACTAGCTTAAAATGTGCCTGGCTGCTCTTCACCGAAAAGATCATACTGCGTACATTTTTGGCATACGTTTGCTCCTGCCGGGTCAGCTGAGCAGTTAATTTATATTTAACCACCTGCTATCATGAGAGACCTCAGGGCTGCATGTTTTGAAGCCCAGTACTGAGCCTGAAAAGCGTTTCCAACCCCACTTACAAGTAAAATTAGCTAAAATGTGCCTGGCTGCTCTTCACTGAAAAGCTCATTCTGCGTACATTTTTGGCATACGTTTGCTCCTGCCGGGTCAGCTGAGCAGCGAATTTCTATTTAACCACCTGCTATCATGAGAGACCTCAGGGCTGCGTGTTTTGAGCCCAGTACTGATCCTGAAAAGAGTTTCCAACCCCACTTACAAGTAAAACTAGCTAAAATGTGCCTGGCTGCTATTCACTGAAAAGCTCATTCTGTGTACATTTTTGGCATACGTTTGCTCCTGCTGGGTCAGCCAAGTGGCAAATTTCTACTTAACCACCTGCTATCATGTGAGACCTCAGGGCTGCATCTTTTGAGCGCAGTACTGATCCTGAAAAGCGTTTCCAACCCCACTTACAAGTAAAACTAGCTAAAATGTGCCTGGATGCTATTCGCGGAAAAGCTCATTCTGTGTACATTTTTGGCATACATTTGCTCCTGCCGGGTCAGCTAAGCAGCGAATTTCTATTTAACCACCTGCTATCATGAGAGACCTCAGGGCTGCATGTTTTGAGCCCAGTACTGAGCCTGAAAAGCGTTTCCAACCCCACTTACAAGTAAAACTAGCTAAAATGTGCTTGGCTGCTCTTCACTGAAAAGCTCATTCTGCATACATTTTTGTCATACGTTTGCTCCTACCGGGTCAGCTGAGCAGCGAATTTCTATTTAACCACCTGCTAACATGAGAGACCTCAGGGCTGCATCTTTTGAGCACAGTACTGAGCCTGAAAAGCGTTTCCAACCCCACTTACAAGTAAAACTTGCTAGAATGTGCCTTGCTGCTCTTCACTGAAAAGCTCATTCTGCGTACATTTTTGGCATACGTTTGCTCCTACCGGGTCAGCTGAGCAGCGAATTTCTATTTAACCACCTGCTATCATGAGAGACCTCAGGGCTGCATGTTTTGAGCCCAGTACTGAGCCTGAAAAGCGTTTCCAATCCCACTTAAAAGTAAAACTAGCTAAAATTTGCCTGGCTGCTCTTCACTAAAAAGCTCATTCTGCGTACATTTTTGGCATACGTTTGCTCCTGCAGTCAGCTGAGCAGCGAATTTCTATTTAACCACGTGCTATCATGAGAGACCTCAGAGTTGCATGTTTTGAGCCCAGTACTGAGCCTGAAAAGCGTTTTCAAACCCACTTACAAGTAAAATTAGCTAAAATGTGCCTGGCTGCTCTTCACTGAAAAGCTCATTCTGCGTACATTTTTGGCATAAGTTTGCTCCTGCCGGGTCAGCTGAGCAGCGAATTTCTTTTTAACCACCTGCTATCATGAGAGACCTCAGGGCTGCGTGTTTTGAGCCCAGTACTGATCCTGAAAAGAGTTTCCAACCCCACTTACAAGTAAAACTAGCTAAAATGTGCCTGGCTGCTATTCACTGAAAAGCTCATTCTGAGTACATTTTTGGCATACGTTTGCTCCTGCTGGGTCAGCCAAGTGGCAAATTTCTACTTAACCACCTGCTATCATGTGAGACCTCAGGGCTGCATCTTTTGAGCGCAGTACTGATCCTGAAAAGCGTTTCCAACCCCACTTACAAGTAAAACTAGCTAAAATGTGCCTGGCTGCTATTCGCGGAAAAGCTCATTCTGTGTACATTTTTGGCATACATTTGCTCCTGCCGGGTCAGCTAAGCAGCGAATTTCTATTTAACCACCTGCTATCATGAGAGACCTCAGGGCTGCATGTTTTGAGCCCAGTACTGAGCCTGAAAAGCGTTTCCAACCCCACTTACAAGTAAAACTAGCTAAAATGTGCTTGGCTGCTCTTCACTGAAAAGCTCATTCTGCGTACATTTTTGGCATACGTTTGCTCCTACCGGGTCAGCTGAGCAGCGAATTTCTATTTAACCACCTGCTAACATGAGAGACCTCAGGGCTGCATCTTTTGAGCACAGTACTGAGCCTGAAAAGCGTTTCCAACCCCACTTACAAGTAAAACTTGCTAGAATGTGCCTTGCTGCTCTTCACTGAAAAGCTCATTCTGCGTACATTTTTGGCATACGTTTGCTCCTACCGGGTCAGCTGAGCAGCGAATTTCTATTTAACCACCTGCTATCATGAGAGACCTCAGGGCTGCATGTTTTGAGCCCAGTACTGAGCCTGAAAAGCGTTTCCAATCCCACTTAAAAGTAAAACTAGCTAAAATTTGCCTGGCTGCTCTTCACTAAAAAGCTCATTCTGCGTACATTTTTGGCATACGTTTGCTCCTGCAGTCAGCTGAGCAGCGAATTTCTATTTAACCACGTGCTATCATGAGAGACCTCAGGGCTGCATGTTTTGAGCCCAGTACTGATCCTGGAAAGCGTTTCCAACCTCACTTACAAGTAAAACTAGCTAAAATGTGCCTGGCTGCTATTCACTGAAAAGCTAATTCTGTGTACATTTTTGGCATACGTTTGCTCCTGCTGGGTCAGCCAAGTGGCAAATTTCTACTTAAACACCTTCTATCATGAGAGACCTCAGGGCTGCATGTTTTTAGCCCAGTACTGATCCTGAAAAGCATTTCCGATCCCACTTACAAGTAAAACTAGCTAAAATGTGCCTTGCCGCTATTCACTGAAAAGCTCATTCTGTGTACATTTTTGGCATACGTTTGCTCCTGCCGGGTCAGCTGAGCAGCAAATTTCTTTTTAACCACCTGCTATCATGAGAGACCTCAGGGCTGCATCTTTTGAGCGCAGTACTGAGCCTGAAAAGCGTTTCCAACCCCACTTACAAGTAAAACTTGCTGGAATGTGCCTGGCTGCTCTTCACTGAAAAGCTCATTCTGCGTACATTTTTTGCATACATTTGCTCCTGCCAGGTCAGCTGAGCAGCGAAGTTCTACTTAACTACCTCCTATCAGGAGAGACCTCAAAGATGCATCTTTTGAGCCCAGTACTGAGCCTGAAAAGCGTTTCCAACCCCACTTACAAGTAAAACTAGCTAAAATGTGCCTGGCTGCTATTCACTGAAAAGCTCATTCTGTGTACATTTTTGGCATACGTTTGCTCCTGCTGGGTCAGCCAAGTGGCAAATTTCTACTTAACCACCTGCTATCATGAGAGATCTCAGGGCTGCATCTTTTGAGCGCAGTACTGAGCCTGAAAAGCGTTTCCAACCCCACTTACAAGTAAAACTTGCTAGAATGTTCCTGGCTGCTCTTCACTGAAAAACTCATTCTGCGTATTTTTTTGGCATACATTTGCTCCTGCTGGGTCAGCTGAGCAGCGAAGTTCTACTTAACTACCTCCTATCAGGAGAGACCTCAGAGCTGCATCTTTTGAGCCCAGTACTGAGCCTGAAAAGCATTTCCAACCCCACTTACAAGTAAAACTAGCTAAAATGTGCCTGGCTGCTCTTCACGGAAAAGCTCATTCTGCGTACATTTTTGGCATACGTTTGCTCTTACCGGGTCAGCTGAGCAGCGAATTTCTATTTAACCACCTGCTAACATGAGAGACCTCAGGGCTGCATCTTTTGAGTGCAGTACTGAGCCTGAAAAGCGTTTCCAACCCCACTTACAAGTAAAACTTGCTAGAATGTGCCTGGCTGCTCTTCACTGAAAAGCTCATTCTGTGTACATTTTTGGCATACGTTTGCTCCTGCTGGGTCTGCCAAGTGGCAAATTTCTACTTAACCACCTGCTATCATAAGAGACCTCAGGGCTGCATCTTTTGAGCGCATTACTGATCCTGAAAAGCGTTTCCAACCCCACTTACATTTTTGGCATACATTTGCTCCTGCCGGGTCAGCTGAGCAGCGAAGTTCTGCTTAACTACCTCCTATCAGGAGAGACCTCAGAGCTGCATCTTTTGAGCCCAGTACTGAGCCTGAAAAGCATTTCCAACCCCACTTACAAGTAAAACTAGCTAAAATGTGCCTGGCTGCTATTCACTGAAAAGCTCATTCTGCTTACATTTTTGGCATACGTTTGCTCCTATCGGGTCAGCTGAGCAGTGAATTTCTATTTAACCACCTGCTATCATGAGAGACCTCAGACCTGCATCTTTTGAGCCCAGTACTGAGCCTGAAAAGCATTTCCAACCCCACTTACAAGTAAAACTAGCTAAAATGTGCCTGGCTGCTATTCACTGAAAAGCTCATTCTGCTTACATTTTTGGCATACGTTTACTCCTACCAGGTCAGCTGAGCAGCGAATTTCTATTTAACCACCTGCTATCATGAGAGACCTCAGGGCTGCATGTTTTGAGCCCAGTACTGATCCTGAAAAGCGTTTACAACCCCTCTTACAAGTAAAACTAGCTAAAATGTGCCTGGGTGCTATTCACTGAAAAGCTCATTCTGCTTAAATTTTTGGCATACGTTTGCTCCTGCTGGGTCAGCCAAGTGGCAAATTTCTACTTAACCACCTGCTAACATGAGAGACCTCAGGGCTGCATCTTTTGAGTGCAGTACTGAGCCTGAAAAGCATTTCCAACCTCACTTACAAGTAAAACTTGCTAGAATGTGCCTGGCTGCTCTTCACTGACAAGCTCATTCTGCGTACATTTTTGGCATACATTTGCTCCTGCCGGGTCAGCTGAGCAGCAAATTTCTATTTAACCACCTGCTATCATGAGAGACCTCAGGGCTGCATACTTTGAGCCTAGTACTGATCCTGAAAAGCGTTTCCAACCCCACTTACAAGTAAAACTAGCTAAAATGTGCCTGGCTGCTATTCACTGAAAAGTTCATTCTGTATACATTTTTGGCATACGTTTGCTCCTGCTGGGTCAGCCAAGTGGCAAATTTCTACTTAACCACCTGCTATCATGAGAGACCTCAGGGCTGCATCTTTTGAGCGCAGTACTGAGCCTGAAAAGCATTTCCAACCCCACTTACAAGTAAAACTAGCTAAAATGTGCCTGGCTGCTCTTCACTGAAAAGCTCATTCTGCGTACATTTTTGGCATACATTTGCTCCTGCCGGGTCAGCTGAGCAGCGAAGTTCTACTTAACTACCTCCTATCAGGAGAGACCTCAGAGCTACATCTTTTGAGCCCAGTACTGAGCCTGAAAAGCATTTCCAACCCCACTTACAAGTAAAACTATCTAAAATGTGCCTGGCTGCTCTTCACTGAAAAGCTCATTCTGCGTACATTTTTGGCATACGTTTGCTCCTACCGGGTCAGCTGAGCAGCGAATTTCTATTTAACCACCTGCTAACATGAGAGACCTCAGGGCTGTATCTTTTGAGCGCAGTACTGAGCCTGAAAGGCGTTTCCTACCCCACTTACAAGTAAAACTTGCTAGAATAAGCCTGGCTGCTCTTCACTGAAAAGCTCATTCTGCCTACATTTTTGGCATACATTTGCTCCTTCCGGGTCAGCTGAGCAGCGAAGTTCGACTTAACTACCTCCTATCAGGAGAGACCTCAGAGCTGCATCTTTTGAGCCCAGTACTTAGCCTGAAAAGCATTTCCAACCCCACTTACAAGTAAAACTAGCAAAAATCTGCCTGGCTGCTATTCACTGAAAAGCTCATTCTGCTTACATTTTTGGCATACGTTTGCTCCTATCGGGTCAGCTGAGCAGTGAATTTCTATTTAACCACCTGCTATCACGAGAGACCTCAGACCTGCATTTTTTGAGCCCAGTACTGAGCCTGAAAAGCATTTCCAACCCCACTTACAAGTAAAACTAGCTAAAATGTGCCTGGCTGCTATTCACTGAAAAGCTCATTCTGCTTAAATTTTTGGCATACGTTTACTCCTACCAAGTCAGCTGAGCAGCGAATTTCTATTTAACCACCTGCTATCATGAGAGACCTCAGGGCTGCATGTTTTGAGCCCAGTACTGAGCCTGAAAAGCGTTTCCAATCCCACTTACAAGTAAAACTAGCTAAAATGTGCCTGGCTGCTCTTCACTGAAAAGCTCATTCTGAGTACATTTTCGGCATACGTTTGCTCCTGCCGGGTCAGCTGAGCAGCGAATTTCTATTTAACCACCTGCTATCATGGGAGACCTCAGGGCTGCATGTTTTGAGCCCAGTACTGATCCTGAAAAGCGTTTCCAACCCCACTTACAAGTAAAACTAGCTAAAATATGCCTGGCTGCTATTCACTGAAAAGCTCATTCTGTGTACATTTTTGGCATACGTTTGCTCCTGCTGGGTCAGCCAAGTAGCAAATTACTACTTAACCACCTGCTATCATGAGAGACCTCAGGGCTGCATCTTTTGAGCGCAGTACTGAGCCTGAAAAGCGTTTCCAACCCCACTTACAAGTCAAACTTGCTAGAATGTGCCTGGCTGCTCTTCACTGAAAAGCTCATTCTGCGTACATTTTTGGAATACATTTGCTCCTGCTGGGTCAGCTGAGCAGCGAAGTTCTACTTAACTACCTCCTATCAGGGGAGACCTCAGAGCTGCATCTTTTGAGCCCAGTACTGAGCCTGAAAAGCGTTTCCAACCCCACTTACAAGTAAAACTTGCTAGAATGTTCCTGGCTGCTCTTCACTGAAAAACTCATTCTGCGTATTTTTTTGGCATACATTTGCTCCTGCCGGGTCAGCTGAGCAGCGAAGTTCTACTTAACTACCTCCTATCAGAAGAGACCTCAGAGCTGCATCTTTTGAGCCCAGTACTGAGCCTGAAAAGCATTTCCAACCCCACTTACAAGTAAAACTAGCTAAAATGTGCCTTGCTGCTCTTCACTGAAAAGCTCATTCTGCGTACATTTTTGGCATACGTTTTCTCCTACCGGGTCAGCTGAGCAGCGAATTTCTATTTAACCACCTGCTAACATGAGAGACCTCAGGGCTGCATCTTTTGAGTGCAGTACTGAGCCTGAAAAGCGTTTCCAACCCCACTTACAAGGAAAACTTGCTAGAATGTGCCTGGCTGCTCTTCACTGAAAAGCTCATTCTGTGTACATTTTTGGCATACGTTTGCTCCTGCTGGGTCTGCCAAGTGGCAAATTTCTACTTAACCACCTGCTATCATAAGAGACCTCAGGGCTGCATCTTTTGAGTGCATTACTGATCCTGAAAAGGGTTTCCAACCCCACTTACAGGTAAAACTAGCTAAAATGTGCTTGGCTGCTCTTCACTGAAAAGCTCATTCTGTGTACATTTTTGGAATACATTTGCTCCTGCCAGGTCAGCTGAGCAGCGAAGTTCTGCTTAACTACCTCCTATCAGGAGAGACCTCAGAGCTGCATCTTTTGAGCCCAGTACTGAGCCTGAAAAGCATTTCCAACCCCACTTACAAGTAAAACTAGCTAAAATGTGCCTGGCTGCTATTCACTGAAAAGCTCATTCTGCTTACATTTTTGGCATACGTTTGCTCCTATCGGGTCAGCTGAGCAGTGAATTTCTATTTAACCACCTGCTATCATGAGAGACCTCAGACCTGCATCTTTTGAGCCCAGTACTGAGCCTGAACAGCATTTCCAACCCCACTTACAAGTAAAACTATCTAAAATGTGCCTGGCTGCTATTCACTGAAAAGCTCATTCTGCTTACATTTTGGCATACGTTTACTCCTACCAGGTCAGCTGAGCAGCGAATTTCTATTTAACCACCTGCTATCATGAGAGACCTAAGGGCTGCATCTTTTGAGCGCAGTACTGAGCCTGAAAAGCGTTTCCAACCCCACTTACAAGTCAAACTTGCTAGAATGTGCCTGGCTGCTCTTCACTGAAAAGCTCATTCTGCGTACATTTTTGGAATACATTTGCTCCTGCTGGGTCAGCTGAGCAGCGAAGTTCTACTTAACTACCTCCTATCAGGGGAGACCTCAGAGCTGCATCTTTTGAGCCCAGTACTGAGCCTGAAAAGCATTTCCAACCCCACTTACAAGTAAAACAAGCTAAAATGTGCCTGGCTGCTCTTCACTGAAAAGCTCATTCTGCGTACATTTTTGGCATACGTTTGCTCCTACCGGGTCAGCTGAGCAGCGAATTTCTATTTAAACACCTGCTAACATGAGAGACCTCAGGGCTGCATCTTTTGAGTGCAGTACTGAGCCTGAAAAGCGTTTTCAACCCCACTTACAAGTAAAACTTGCTAGAACGTGCCTGGCTGCTCTTCACTGAAAAGCTCATTCTACGTACATTTTTGGCATACATTTCCTCCTGCCGGGTCAGCTGAGCATCGAAGTTCTACTTAACTACCTCCTATCAGGAGAGACCTCAGAGCTGCATCTTTTGAGCCCAGTACTGAGCCTGAACCCCACTTACAAGTAAAACTAGCTAAAATGTGCCTGCCTGCTATTCACTGAAAAGCTCATTCTGCTTAAATTTTTGGCATACGTTTGCTCCTATCGGGTCAGCTGAGCAGTGAATTTCTATTTAACCACCTCCTATCAGGAGAGACCTCAGAGCTGCATCTTTTGAGCCCAGTACTGAGCCTGAAAAGCATTTCCAACCCCACTTACAAGTAAAACTAGATAAAATGTGCCTGGCTGCTCTTCACTGAAAAGCTCATTCTGCGTACATTTTTGGCATACATTTGCTCCTGCCGGGTCAGCTGAGCAGCACAGTTCTACTTAACTACCTCCTATCAGGAGAGACCTCAGGGCTGCATCTTTTGAGCGCAGTACTGAGCCTCAAAAGCGTTTCCAACCCCACTTACAAGTAAAACTAGCTAAAATGTGCCTGGCTGCTCTTCACTGAAAAGCTCATTCTGCTTACATTTTTGGCATACGTTTGCTCCTACTGGGTCAGCTGAGCAGCGAATTTCTATTTAACCACCTGCTATCATGAGAGACCTCAGGGCTGCATGTTTTGAGCCCAGTGCTGAGCCTGAAAAGCGTTTACAAAACCCACTTACAAGTATAATTTGCTAAAATGTGCCTGGCTGCTCTTCACTGAAAAGGGCATTCTGCGTACAATTTTGGCATACGTTTGCTCCTGCTGGGTCAGCCAAGCGGCAAATTTCTACTTAACCACCTGCTATCATGTGAGACCTCAGGGCTGCATCTTTTGAGCGCAGTACTGATCCTGAAAAGCATTTCCAACCCCACTTACAAGTAAAACTAGCTAAAATGTGCCTGGCTGCTATTCACTGAAAAGCTCATTCTGTGTACATTTTTGGCATACGTTTGCTCCTGCTGGGTCAGCTGAGCAGCGAATTTCTATTTAACCACCTGCTATCATGAGAGACCTCAGGGCTGCATGTTTTGAGCCCAGTACTGAGCCTGAAAAGTGTTTCCAACCCCACTTACAAGTAAAACTAGCTAAATGTGCCTGGCTGCTCTTCACTGAAAAGCTCATTCTGCGTACATTTTTGGCATACGATTGCTCCTGCCGGGTCAGCTAAGCAGCGAATTTCTATTTAACCACCTGCTATCATGAGAGACCTCAGGGCTGCGTGTTTTGAGCCCAGTACTGATCCTGAAAAGCGTTTCCAACCCCACTTACAAGTAAAACTATCTAAATGTGCCTGGCTGCTCTTCACTGAAAAGCTCATTCTGCGTACATTTTTGGCATACGTTTGCTCCTGCCGGGTCAGCTAAGCAGCGAATTTCTATTTAACCACCTGCTATCATGAGAGACCTCAGGGCTGCGTGTTTTGAGCCCAGTACTGATCCTGAAAAGCGTTTCCAACCCCACTTACAAGTAAAACTAGCTAAAATGTGCCTGGCTGCTATTCACTGAAAAGGTCATTCTGTGTACATTTTTGGCATACGTTTGCTCCTGCTGGGTCAGCCAAGTGGCAAATTTCTACTTAACCACCTGCTATCATGTGAGACCTCAGGGCGGCATCTTTTGAGCGCAGTACTGATCCTGAAAAGCGTTTCCAACCCCACTTACAAGTAAAACTAGCTAAAATGTGCCTGGCTGCTATTCGCGGAAAAGCTCATTCTGTGTACATTTTTGGCATACATTTGCTCCTGCCGGGTCAGCTAAGCAGCAAATTTCTATTTAACCACCTGCTATCATGAGAGACATCAGGGCTGCATGTTTTGAGCCCAGTACTGAGCCTGAAAAGCGTTTCCAACCCCACTTACAAGTAAAACTAGCTAAAATGTGCTTGGCTGCTTTTCACTGAAAAGCTCATTCTGCGTCCATTTTTGGCATACGTTTGCTCCTGCTGGGTCAGCCAAGGGGCAAATTTCTACTTAACCACCTGCTATCATGAGAAACCTCAGGGTTGCATCTTTTGAGCGCAGTACTGAGCCTGAAAAGCGTTTCCAACCCCACTTACAAGTAAAGCTTGCTAGAATGTGCCTGGCTGCTCTTCACTGAAAAGCTCATTCTGCGTACATTTTTGGCATACATTTGCTTCTGCCGGGTCAGCTGAGCAGCGAATTTCTATTTAACCATCTGCTATCATGAGAGACCTCAGGGCTGCATGTTTTGAGCCCAGTACTGAGCCTGAAAAGCGTGTCCAACCCCACTTACAAGTAAAACTAGCTTAAAATGTGCCTGGCTGCTCGTCACCGAAAAGATCATACTGCGTACATTTTTGGCATACGTTTGCTCCTGCCGGGTCAGCTGAGCAGTTAATTTATATTTAACCACCTGCTATCATGAGAGACCTCAGAGTTGCATGTTTTGAGCCCAGAACTGAGCCTGAAAAGCGTTTCCAAACCCACTTACAATAAAATTAGCTAAAATGTGCCTGGCTGCTCTTCACTGAAAAGCGCGTTCTGCGTCATTTTTGGCATACGTTTGCTCCTGCCGGTCAGCTGAGCAGCAAATTTCTTTTTAACCACCTGCTATCATGAGAGACCTCAGGGCTGCATGTTTTGAGCCTAGTACTGATCCTGAAAAGCGTTTCCAACCCCACTTACAAGTAAAACTAGCTAAAATGTGCCTGGCTGCTATTCACTGAAAAGTTCATTCTGTATACATTTTTGGCATACGTTTGCTCCTGCTGGGTCAGCCAAGTGGCAAATTTCTACTTAACCACCTGCTATCATGAGAGACCTCAGGGCTGCATCTTTTGAGCGCAGTACTGAGCCGGAAAATCATTTCCAACCCCACTTACAAGTAAAACTAGCTAAAATGTGCCTGGCTGCTCTTCACTGAAAAGCTCATTCTGCGTACATTTTTGGCATACATTTGCTCCTGCCGGGTCAGCTGAGCAGCAAAGTTCTACTTAACTACCTCCTATCAGGAGAGACCTCAGAGCTACATCTTTTGAGCCCAGTACTGAGCCTGAAAAGCATTTCCAACCCCACTTACAAGTAAAACTAGCTAAAATGTGCCTGGCTGCTCTTCACTGAAAAGCTCATTCTGCGTACATTTTTGGCATACGTTTGCTCCTACCGGGTCATCTGAGCAGCCAATTTCTATTTAACCACCTGCTAACATGAGAGACCTCAGGGCTGTATCTTTTGAGCGCAGTACTGAGCCTGAACGGCGTTTACTACCCCACTTACAAGTAAAACTTGCTAGAATAAGCCTGGCTGCTCTTCACTGAAAATCTCATTCTGCGTACATTTTTGGCATACATTTGCTCCTTCCGGGTCAGCTGAGCAGCGAAGTTCGACTTAACTACCTCCTATCAGGAGAGACCTCAGAGTTGCATCTTTTGAGCCCAGTACTTAGCCTGAAAAGCATTTCCAACCCCACTTACAAGTAAAACTAGCAAAAATGTGCCTGGCTGCTATTCACTGAAAATCTCATTCTGCTTACATTTTTGGCATACGTTTGCTCCTATCGGGTCAGCTGAGCAGTGAATTTCTATTTAACCACCTGCTATCACGAGAGACCTCAGACCTGCATTTTTTGAGCCCAGTACTGAGCCTGAAAAGCATTTCCAACCCCACTTACAAGTAAAACTAGCTAAAATGTGCCTGGCTGCTATTCACTGAAAAGCTCATTCTGCTTACATTTTTGGCATACGTTTACTCCTACCAGGTCAGCTGAGCAGCGAATTTCTATTTAACCACCTGCTATCATGAGAGACCTCAGGGCTGCATGTTTTGAGCCCAGTACTGAGCCTGAAAAGCGTTTCCAATCCCACTTACAAGTAAAACTAGCTAAAATGTGCCTGGCTGCTCTTCCCTGAAAAGCTCATTCTGAGTACATTTTCGGCATACGTTTGCTCCTGCCGGGTCAGCTGAGCAGCGAATTTCTATTTAACCACCTGCTATCATGGGAGACCTCAGGGCTGCATGTTTTGAGCCCAGTACTGATCCTGAAAAGCGTTTCCAACCCCACTTACAAGTCAAACTTGCTAGAATGTGCCTGGCTGCTCTTCACTGAAAAGCTCATTCTGCGTACATTTTTGGAATATATTTGCTCCTGCTGGGTCAGCTGAGCAGCGAAGTTCTACTTAACTACCTCCTATCAGGGGAGACCTCAGAGCTGCATCTTTTGAGCCCAGTACTGAGCCTGAAAAGCATTTCCAACCCCACTTACAAGTAAAACTAGCTAAAATGTGCCTGGCTGCTCTTCACTGAAAAGCTCATTCTGCGTACATTTTTGGCATACGTTTGCTCCTACCGGGTCAGCTGAGCAGCGAATTTCTATTTAAACACCTGCTAACATGAGAGACCTCAGGGCTGCATCTTTTGAGCGCAGTACTGAGCATGAAAAGCATTTCCAACCCCACTTACAAGTAAAACTAGATAAATGTGCCTGGCTGCTCTTCACTGAAAAGCTCATTCTGCGTACATTTTTGGCATACGTTTGCTCCTACCGGGTCAGCTGAGCAGCGAATTTCTATTTAACCACCTGCTAACATGAGAGACCTCAGGGCTGCATCTTTTGAGCGCAGTACTGAGCCTGAAAAGCGTTTCCAACCCCACTTACAAGTAAACCTAGCTAGAATGTTCCTGGCTGCTCTTCACTGAAAAACTCATTCTGCATATTTTTTTGGCATACATTTGCTCCTGCCGGGTCAGCTGAGCAGCGAAGTTCTACTTAACTACCTCCTATCAGGAGAGACCTCAGGGCTGCATCTTTTGAGTGCAGTACTGAGCCTGAAAAGCGTTTTCAACCCCACTTACAAGTAAAACTTGCTAGAATGTGCCTGGCTGCTCTTCACTGAAAAGCTCATTCTGCGTACATTTTTGGCATACATTTGCTCCTGCCGGTTCAGCTGAGCAGGGAAGTTCTACTTAACAACCTCCTATCAGGAGAGATCTCAGGGCTGCATCTTTTGAGCGCAGTACTGAGCCTGAAAAGCGTTTCCAACCCCACTTACAAGTAAAACTAGCTAAAATGTGCCTGGCTGCTTTTCACTGAAAAGCTCATTCTGCTTACATTTTTGGCATACGTTTGCTCCTACCGGGTCAGCTGAGCAGCGAATTTCTATTTAACCACCTGCTATTACGAGAGACCTCAGGGCTGCATGTTTTGAGCCCAGTACTGAGCCTGAAAAGCGTTGCCAATTCCACTTACAAGTAAAATTAGCTAAAATGTGCCTGGCTGCTCTTCACTGAAAAGGGCATTCTGCGTACAATTTTGGCATCCGTTTGCTCCTGCCGGGTCAGCTGAGCAGCGAATTTCTATTTAACCACCTGCTATCATGAGAGACCTCAGGGCTGCATGTTTTGAGCCCAGTACTGATCCTGAAAAGCATTTCCGACCCCACTTACAAGTAAAACTAGCTAAAATGTGCCTTGCTGCTATTCACTGAAAAGCTCATTCTGTGTACATTTTTGGCATACGTTTGCTCCTGCCGGGTCAGCTGAGCAGCGAATTTCTTTTTAACCACCTGCTATCATGAGAGACCTCAGGGCTGCATCTTTTGAGCGCAGTACTGAGCCTGAAAAGGGTTTCCAACCCCACTTACAAGTAAAACTTGCTGGAATGTGCCTGGCTGCTCTTCACTGAAAAGCTCATTCTGCGTACATTTTTGGCATACATTTGCTCCTGCCAGGTCAGCTGAGCAGCGAAGTTCTACTTAACTACCTCCTATCAGGAGAGACCTCAGAGATGCATCTTTTGAGCCCAGTACTGAGTCTGAAAAGCGTTTCCAACCCCACTTACAAGTAAAACTAGCTAAAATGTGCCTGGCTGCTATTCACTGAAAAGCTCATTCTGTGTACATTTTTGGCATACGTTTGCTCCTGCTGGGTCAGCCAAGTGGCAAATTTCTACTTAACCACCTGCTATCATGAGAGATCTCAGGGCTGCATCTTTTGAGCGCAATACTGAGCCTGAAAAGCGTTTCCAACCCCACTTACAAGTAAAACTTGCTAGAATGTTCCTGGCTGCTCTTCACTGAAAAACTCATTCTGCGTATTTTTTTGGCATACATTTGCTCCTGCCGGGTCAGCTGAGCAGCGAAGTTCTACTTAACTACCTCCTATCAGAAGAGACCTCAGAGCTGCATCTTTTGAGCCCAGTACTGAGCTTGAAAAGCATTTCCAACCCCACTTACAAGTAAAACTAGCTAAAATGTGCCTTGCTGCTCTTCACTGAAAAGCTCATTCTGCGTACATTTTTGGCATACGTTTGCTCCTACCGGGTCAGCTGAGCAGCGAATTTCTATTTAACCACCTGCTAACATGAGAGACCTCAGGGCTGCATCTTTTGAGTGCAGTACTGAGCCTGAAAAGCGTTTCCAACCCCACTTACAAGGAAAACTTGCTAGAATGTGCCTGGCTGCTCTTCACTGAAAAGCTCATTCTGTGTACATTTTTGGCATACGTTTGCTCCTGCTGGGTCTGCCAAGTGGCAAATTTCTACTTAACCACCTGCTATCATAAGAGACCTCAGGGCTGCATATTTTGAGTGCATTACTGATCCTGAAAAGGGTTTCCAACCCCACTTACAGGTAAAACTAGCTAAAATGTGCTTGGCTGCTCTTCACTGAAAAGCTCATTCTGTGTACATTTTTGGAATACATTTGCTCCTGCCAGGTCAGCTGAGCAGCGAAGTTCTGCTTAACTACCTCCTATCAGGAGAGACCTCAGAGCTGCATCTTTTGAGCTCAGTACTGAGCCTGAAAAGCATTTCCAACCCCACTTACAAGTAAAACTAGCTAAAATGTGCCTGGCTGCTATTCACTGAAAAGCTCATTCTGCTTACATTTTTGGCATACGTTTGCTCCTATCGGGTCAGCTGAGCAGTGAATTTCTATTTAACCACCTGCTATCATGAGAGACCTCAGACCTGCATCTTTTGAGCCCAGTACTGAGCCTGAACAGCATTTCCAACCCCACTTACAAGTAAAACTAGCTAAAATGTGCCTGGCTGCTATTCACTGAAAAGCTCATTCTGCTTACATTTTTGGCATACGTTTACTCCTACCAGGTCAGCTGAGCAGCGAATTTCTATTTACCCACCTGCTATCATGAGAGACCTAAGGGCTGCATCTTTTGAGCGCAGTACTGAGCCTGAAAAGCGTTTCCAACCCCACTTACAAGTCAAACTTGCTAGAATGTGCCTGGCTGCTCTTCACTGAAAAGCTCATTCTGCGTACATTTTTGGAATACATTTGCTCCTGCTGGGTCAGCTGAGCAGCGAAGTTCTACTTAACTACCTCCTATCAGGGGAGACCTCAGAGCTGCATCTTTAGAGCCCAGTACTGAGCCTGAAAAGCATTTCCAACCCCACATACAAGTAAAACAAGCTAAAATGTGCCTGGCTGCTCTTCACTGAAAAGCTCATTCTGCGTACATTTTTGGCATACGTTTGCTCCTACCGGGTCAGCTGAGCAGCGAATTTCTATTTAAACACCTGCTAACATGAGAGACCTCAGGGCTGCATCTTTTGAGTGCAGTACTGAGCCTGAAAAGCATTTTCAACCCCACTTACAAGTAAAACTTGCTAGAACGTGCCTTGCTGCTCTTCACTGAAAAGCTCATTCTACGTACATTTTTGGCATACATTTCCTCCTGCCGGGTCAGCTGAGCATCGAAGTTCTACTTAACTACCTCCTATCAGGAGAGACCTCAGAGCTGCATCTTTTGAGCCCAGTACTGAGCCTGAACCCCACTTACAAGTAAAACTAGCTAAAATGTGCCTGCCTGCTATTCACTGAAAAGCTCATTCTGCTTAAATTTTTGGCATACGTTTGCTCCTATCGGGTCAGCTGAGCAGTGAATTTCTATTTAACCACCTCCTATCAGGAGAGACCTCAGAGCTGCATCTTTTGAGCCCAGTACTGAGCCTGAAAAGCATTTCCAACCCCACTTACAAGTAAAACTAGATAAAATTTGCCTGGCTGCTCTTCACTGAAAAGCTCATTCTGCGTACATTTTTGGCATACATTTGCTCCTGCCGGGTCAGCTGAGCAGCACAGTTCTACTTAACTACCTCCTATCAGGAGAGACCTCAGGGCTGCATCTTTTGAGCGCAGTACTGAGCCTCAAAAGCGTTTCCAACCCCACTTACAAGTAAAACTAGCTAAAATGTGCCTGGCTGCTCTTCACTGAAAAGCTCATTCTGCGTACATTTTTGGCATACATTTGCTCCTGCCTGGTCAGCTGAGCAGCGAAGTTCTACTTAACTACCTCCTATCAGGAGAGACCTCAGAGATGCATCTTTTGAGCCCAGTACTGAGTCTGATAAGCGTTTCCAACCCCACTTACAAGCAAAACTAGCTAAAATGTGCCTGGCTGCTATTCACTGAAAAGCTCATTCTGTGTACATTTTTGGCATACGTTTGCTCCTGCTGGGTCAGCCAAGTGGCAAATTTCTACTTAACCACCTGCTATCATGAGAGATCTCAGGGCTGCATCTTTTGAGCGCAGTACTGAGCCTGAAAAGCGTTTCCAACCCCACTTACAAGTAAAACTTGCTAGAATGTTCCTGGCTGCTCTTCACTGAAAAACTCATTCTGCGTACATTTTTGGCATACGTTTGCTCCTACCGGGTCAGCTGAGCAGCGAATTTCTATTTAACCACATGCTAACATGAGAGACCTCAGGGCTGCATCTTTTGAGTGCAGTACTGAGCCTGAAAAGCGTTTCCAACCCCACTTACAAGGAAAACTTGCTAGAATGTGCCTGGCTGCTCTTCACTGAAAAGCTCATTCTGTGTACATTTTTGGCATACGTTTGCTCCTGCTGGGTCTGCCAAGTGGCAAATTTCTACTTAACCACCTGCTATCATAAGAGACCTCGGGGCTGCATCTTTTGAGCGCATTACTGATCCTGAAAAGCGTTTCCAACCCCACTTACAGGTATAACTAGCTAAAATGTGCTTGGCTGCTCTTCACTGAAAACCTCATTCTGCGTACATTTTTGGAATACATTTGCTCCTGCCGGGTCAGCTGAGCAGCGAAGTTCTGCTTAACTACCTCCTATCAGGAGAGACCTCAGAGCTGCATCTTTTGAGCCCAGTACTGAGCCTGAAAAGCATTTCCAACCCCACTTACAAGTAAAACTAGCTAAAATGTGCCTGGCTGCTATTCACTGAAAAGCTCATTCTGCTTACATTTTTGGCATACGTTTACTCCTACCAGGTCAGCTGAGCAGCCAATTTCTATTTAACCACCTGCTATCATGAGAGACCTCAGGGCTGCATGTTGTGAGCCCAGTACTGATCCTGAAAAGCGTTTCCAACCCCACTTACAAGTAAAACTTGCTAGAAGGTTCCTGGCTGCTCTTCACTGAAAAACTCATTCTGCGTATTTTTTTGGCATACATTTGCTCCTACCGGGTCAGCTGAGCAGCGAATTTCTATTTAACCACCTGCTAACATGAGAGACCTCAGGGCTGCATCTTTTGAGTGCAGTACTGAGCCTGAAAAGCGTTTCCAACCCCACTTACAAGTAAAACTTGCTAGAATGTGCCTGGCTGCTCTTCACTGAAAAGCTCATTCTGTGTACATTTTTGGCATACATTTGCTCCTGCCGGGTCGGCTGAGCAGCAAAGTTCTACTTAACTACCTCCTACCAGGAGAGACCTCAGAGCTGCATCTTTTGAGCCCAGTACTGAGCCTGAAAAGCATTTCCAACCCCACTTACAAGTAAAACTAGCTAAAATGTGCCTGGCTGCTATTCACTGAAAAGCTCATTCCGCTTACATTTTTGGCATACGTTTGCTCCTACCTGGTCAGCTGAGCAGCGAATTTCTATTTAACCACCTGCTATCATGAGAGACCTCAGGGCTGCATGTTTTGAGCCCAGTACTGATCCTGAAAAGCATTTCCGACCCCACTTACAAGTAAAACTAGCTAAAATGTGCCTGGCTGCTATTCACTGAAAAGCTCATTCTGTGTACATTTTTGTCTTACGTTTGCTCCTGCTGGGTCAGCCAAGTGGCAAATTTCTACTTAACCACCTGCTATCATGAGAAACCTCAGGGCTGCATCTTTTGAGCGCAGTACTGAGCCTGAAAAGCGTTTCCAACCCCACTTACAAGTAAAACTTGCTAGAATGTGCCTGGCTGCTCTTCACTGAAAAGCTCATTCTGCGTACATTTTTTGCATACATTTGCTTCTGCCGGGTCAGCTGAGCAGCGAATTTCTATTTAACCATCTGCTATCATGAGAGACCTCAGGGCTGCATGTTTTGAGCCCAGTACTGAGCCTGAAAAGCGTGTCCAACCCCACTTACAAGTAAAACTAGCTTAAAATGTGCCTGGCTGCTCTTCACCGAAAAGATCATACTGCGTACATTTTTGGCATACGTTTGCTCCTGCCGGGTCAGCTGAGCAGTTAATTTATATTTAACCACCTGCTATCATGAGAGACCTCAGAGTTGCATGTTTTGAGCCCAGTACTGAGCCTGAAAAGCGTTTCCAAACCCACTTACAAGTAAAATTAGCTAAAATGTGCCTGGCTGCTCTTCACTGAAAAGCTCATTCTGCGTACATTTTTGGCATACGTTTGCTCCTGCCGGGTCAGCTGAGCAGCGAATTTCTATTTAACCACCTGCTATCATGAGAGACCTCAGGGCTGCGTGTTTTGAGCCCAGTACTGATCCTGAAAAGCGTTTCCAACCCCACTTACAAGTAAAACTAGCTAAAATGTGCCTGGCTGCTATTCACTGAAAAGCTCATTCTGTGTACATTTTTGGCATACGTTTGCTCCTGCTGGGTCAGCCAAGTGGCAAATTTCTACTTAACCACCTGCTATCATGTGAGACCTCAGGGCTGCATCTTTTGAGCGCAGTACTGATCCTGAAAAGCGTTTCCAACCCCACTTACAAGTAAAACTAGCTAAAATGTGCCTGGCTGCTATTCGCGGAAAAGCTCATTCTGTGTACATTTTTGGCATACATTTGCTCCTGCAGGGTCAGCTGAGCAGCGAAGTTCTACTTAACTACCTCCTATCAGGAGAGACCTCAGAGCTGCATCTTTGAGCCCAGTACTGAGCCTGAAAAGCGTTTCCAACCCCACTTACAAGTAAAACTTGCTAGAATGTGCCTTGCTGCTCTTCACTGAAAAGCTCATTCTGCGTACATTTTTGGCATACGTTTGCTCCTACCGGGTCAGCTGAGCAGCGAATTTCTATTTAACCACCTGCTATCATGAGAGACCTCAGGGCTGCATGTTTATAGCCCAGTACTGAGCCTGAAAAGCGTTTCCAATCCCACTTAAAAGTAAAACTAGCTAAAATTTGCCTGGCTGCTCTTCACTAAAAAGCTCATTCTGCGTACATTTTTGGCATACGTTTGCTCCTGCAGTCAGCTGAGCAGCGAATTTCTATTTAACCATGTGCTATCATGAGAGACCTCAGGGCTGCATGTTTTGAGCCCAGTACTGATCCTGGAAAGCGTTTCCAACCTCACTTACAAGTAAAACTAGCTAAAATGTGCCTGGCTGCTATTCACTGAAAAGCTCATTCTGTGTACATTTTTGGCATACGTTTGCTCCTGCTGGGTCAGCCAAGTGGCAAATTTCTACTTAAACACCTTCTATCATGAGAGACCTCAGGGCTGCATGTTTTTAACCCAGTACTGATCCTGAAAAGCGTTTCCAACCCCACTTACAAGTAAAACTAGCTAAAATGTGCCTGGCTGCTATTCACTGAAAAGCTCATTCTGCGTACATTTTTGGCATACATTTGCTTTTGCCGGGTCAGCTGAGCAGCGAATTTCTATTTAACCATCTGCTATCATGAGAGACCTCAGGGCTGCATGTTTTGAGCCCAGTACTGAGCCTGAAAAGCGTGTCCAACCCCACTTACAAGTAAAACTAGCTTAAAATGTGCCTGGCTGCTCTTCACTGAAAAGATCATACTGCGTACATTTTTGGCATACGTTTGCTCCTGCCGGGTCAGCTGAGCAGTTAATTTATATTTAACCACCTGCTATCATGAGAGACCTCAGAGTTGCATGTTTTGAGCCCAGTACTGAGCCTGAAAAGCGTTTCCAAACCCACTTACAAGTAAAATTAGCTAAAATGTTCCTGGCTGCTCTTCACTGAAAAGCGCATTCTGCGTACATTTTTGGCATACGTTTGCTCCTGCCGGGTCAGCTGAGCAGCAAATTTCTTTTTAACCACCTGCTATCATGAGAACCTCAGGGCTGCATGTTTTGAGCCTAGTACTGATCCTGAAAAGCGTTTCCAACCCCACTTACAAGTAAAACTAGCTAAAATGTGCCTGGCTGCTATTCACTGAAAAGTTCATTCTGTATACATTTTTGGCATACGTTTGCTCCTGCTGGGTCAGCCAAGTGGCAAATTTCTACTTAACCATCTGCTATCATGAGAGACCTCAGGGCTGCATCTTTTGAGCGCAGTACTGAGCCTGAAAAGCATTTCCAACCCCACTTACAAGTAAAACTTGCTAGAATGTTCCTGGCTGCTCTTCACTGAAAAACTCATTCTGCGTACATTTTTGGAATACATTTGCTCCTGCCGGGTCAGCTGAGCAGCGAAGTTCTACTTAACTACCTCCTATCAGGAGAGACCTCAGAGCTGCATCTTTTGAGCGCAGTACTGAGCCTGAAAGGCGTTTCCTACCCCACTTACAAGTAAAACTTGCTAGAATAAGCCTGGCTGCTCTTCACTGAAAAGCTCATTCTGCGTACATTTTTGGCATACATTTGCTCCTTCCGGGTCAGCTGAGCAGCGAAGTTCGACTTAACTACCTCCTATCAGGAGAGACCTCAAAGCTGCATCTTTTGAGCCCAGTACTTAGCCTGAAAAGCATTTCCAACCCCATTTACAAGTAAAACTAGCAAAAATGTGCCTGGCTGCTATTCACTGAAAAGCTCATTCTGAGTACATTTTCGGCATACGTTTGCTCCTGCCGGGTCAGCTGAGCAGCGAATTTCTATTTAACCACCTGCTATCATGGGAGACCTCAGGGCTGCATGTTTTGAGCCCAGTACTGAGCCTGAAAAGCGTTTCCAATCCCACTTACAAGTAAAACTAGCTAAAATGTGCCTGGCTGCTCTTCACTGAAAAGCTCATTCTGAGTACATTTTCGGCATACGTTTGCTCCTGCCGGGTCAGCTGAGCAGCGAATTTCTATTTAACCACCTGCTATCATGGGAGACCTCAGGGCTGCATGTTTTGAGCCCAGTACTGATCCTGAAAAGCGTTTCCAACTCCACTTACAAGTAAAACTAGCTAAAATATGCCTGGCTGCTATTCACTGAAAAGCTCATTCTGTGTACATTTTTGGCATACGTTTGCTCCTGCTGGGTCAGCCAAGTAGCAAATTACTACTTAACCACCTGCTATCATGAGAGACCTCAGGGCTGCATCTTTTGAGCGCAGTACTGAGCCTGAAAAGCGTTTCCAACCCCACTTACAAGTCAAACTTGCTAGAATGTGCCTGGCTGCTCTTCACTGAAAAGCTCATTCTGCGTACATTTTTGGAATACATTTGCTCCTGCTGGATCAGCTGAGCAGCGAAGTTCTACTTAACTACCTCCTATCAGGGGAGACCTCAGAGCTGCATCTTTTGAGCCCAGTACTGAGCCTGAAAAGCATTTCCAACCCCACTTACAAGTAAAACTAGCTAAAATGTGCCTGGCTGCTCTTCACTGAAAAGCTCATTCTGCGTACATTTTTGGCATACGTTTGCTCCTACCGGGTCAGCTCAGCAGCGAATTTCTATTTAAACACCGGCTAACATGAGAGACCTCAGGGCTGCATCTTTTGAGCGCAGTACTGAGCCTGAAAAGCATTTCCAACCCCACTTAC
This sequence comes from Lissotriton vulgaris, assembly GCF_964263255.1. Lineage (NCBI taxonomy): Eukaryota > Metazoa > Chordata > Amphibia > Caudata > Salamandridae > Lissotriton > Lissotriton vulgaris. Next base: position 133,148 of record NW_028248166.1, read on the forward strand.
AAGTAAAACTAGATAAATGTGCCTGGCTGCTCTTCACTGAAAAGCTCATTCTGCGTACATTTTTGGCATACATTTGCTCCTACCGGGTCAGCTGAGCAGCGAATTTCTATTTAACCACCTGCTAACATGAGAGACCTCAGGGCTGCATCTTTTGAGCGCAGTACTGAGCCTGAAAAGCGTTTCCAACCCCACTTACAAGTAAAACTTACCAGAATGTGCCTGGCTGCTCTTCACTGAAAAGCTCATTCTGCGTACATTTTTGGCATACATTTGCTCCTGCCGGGTCAGCTGAGCAGCGAAGTTCTACTTAACTACCTCCTATCAGGAGAGACATTAGAGCTGCATCTTTTGAGCCCAGTACTGAGCCTGAAAAGCATTTCCAACCCCACTTACAAGTAAAACTAGCTAAAATGTGCCTGGCTGCTATTCACTGAAAAGCTCATTCTGCTTACATTTTTGGCATAGGTTTGCTCCTATCGGGTCAGCTGAGCAGTGAATTTCTATTTAACCACCTGCTATCATGAGAGACCTCAGAGCTGCATCTTTGAGCCCAGTGCTGAGCCTGAAAAGCATTTCCAACCCACTTACAAGTAAAACTAGCTAAAATGTGCCTGGCTGCTCTTCACTGAAAGCTCATTCTGCGTACATTTTTGGCATACGTTTGCTCCTGCCGGGTCAGCTGAGCAGCGAACTTCTATTTAACCACCTGCTATCATGGGAGACCTCAGGGCTGCATGTTTTGAGCCCAGTAGTGATCCTGAAAAGCGTTTCCAACCCCACTTACAAGTAAAACTTGCTAGAATGTGCCTGGCTGCTCTTCACTGAAAAGCTCATTCTGCGTACATTTTTGGCATACGTTTGCTCCTGCCGGGTCAGCTGAGCAGCGAATTTCTATTTAACCACCTGCTATCACGAGAGACCTCAGGGCTGCATGTTTTGAGCCCAGTTCTGAGCCTGAAAAGCGTTGCCAATTCCACTTACAAGTAAAATTAGCTAAAATGTGCCTGGCTGCTCTTCACTGAAAAGGGCATTCTGCGTACAATTTTGGCATCCGTTTGCTCCTGCCGGGTCAGCTGAGCAGCGAATTTCTATTTAACCACCTGCTATCATGAGAGACCTCAGGGCTGCATGTTTTGAGCCCAGTACTGATCCTGAAAAGCATTTCCGACCCCACTTACAAGTAAAACTAGCTAAAATGTGCCTTGCTGCTATTCACTGAAAAGCTCATTCTGTGTACATTTTTGGCATACGTTTGCTCCTGCCGGGTCAGCTGAGCAGCGAATTTCTTTTTAACCACCTGCTATCATGAGAGACCTCAGGGCTGCATCTTTTGAGCGCGGTACTGGGCCTGAAAAGGGTTTCCAACCCCACTTACAAGTAAAACTTGCTGGAATGTGCCTGGCTGCTCTTCACTGAAAAGCTCATTCTGCGTACATTTTTGGCATACATTTGCCCCTGCCAGGTCAGCTGAGCAGCGAAGTTCTACTTAACTACCTCCTATCAGGAGAGACCTCAGAGATGCATCTTTTGAGCCCAGTACTGAGTCTGAAAAGCGTTTCCAACCCCACTTACAAGTAAAACTAGCTAAAATGTGCCTGGCTGCTATTCACTGAAAAGCTCATTCTGTGTACATTTTTGGCATACGTTTGCTCCTGCTGGGTCAGCCAAGTGGCAAATTTCTACTTAACCACCTGCTATCATGAGAGATCTCAGGGCTGCATCTTTTGAGCGCAGTACTGAGCCTGAAAAGCGTTTCCAACCCCACTTACAAGTAAAACTTGCTAGAATGTTCCTGGCTGCTCTTCACTGAAAAACTCATTCTGCGTATTTTTTTGGCATACATTTGCTCCTGCCGGGTCAGCTGAGCAGCGAAGTTCTACTTAACTACCTCCCATCAGAAGACACCTCAGAGCTGCATCTTTTGAGCCCAGTACTGAGCCTGAAAAGCATTTCCAACCCCACTTACAAGTAAAACTAGCTAAAATGTGCCTTGCTGCTCTTCACTGAAAAGCTCATTCTGCGTACATTTTTGGCATACGTTTGCTCCTACCGGGTCAGCTGAGCAGCGAATTTCTATTTAACCACCTGCTAACATGAGAGACCTCAGGGCTGCATCTTTTGAGTGCAGTACTGAGCCTGAAAAGCGTTTCCAACCCCACTTACAAGGAAAACTTGCCAGAATGTGCCTGGCTGCTCTTCACTGAAAAGCTCATTCTGCGTACATTTTTGGCATACATTTGCTCCTGCCGGGTCAGCTGAGCAGCGAAGTTCTACTTAACTACCTCCTATCAGGAGAGACATTAGAGCTGCATCTTTTGAGCCCAGTACTGAGCCTGAAAAGCATTTCCAACCCCACTTACAAGTAAAACTAGCTAAAATGTGCCTGGCTGCTATTCACTGAAAAGCTCATTCTGCTTACATTTTTGGCATACGTTTGCTCCTATCGGGTCAGCTGAGCAGTGAATTTCTATTTAACCACCTGCTATCATGAGAGACCTCAGAGCTGCATCTTTGAGCCCAGTACTGAGCCTGAAAAGCATTTCCAACCCCACTTACAAGTAAAACTAGCTAAAATGTGCCTGGCTGCTCTTCACTGAAAAGCTCATTCTGCGTACCTTTTTGGCATACGTTTGCTCCTGCCGGGTCAGCTGAGCAGCGAATTTCTATTTAACCACCTGCTATCATGGGAGACCTCAGGGCTGCATGTTTTGAGCCCAGTACTGATCCTGAAAAGCGTTTCCAACCCCACTTACAAGTAAAACTAGCTAAAATGTGCCTGGCTGCTATTCACTGAAAAGCTCATTCTGCTTACATTTTTGGCATACGTTTGCTCCTACCGGGTCAGCTGAGCAGCGAATTTCTATTTAACCACCAGCTATCATGAGAGACCTCAGGGCTGCATGTTTTGAGCCCAGTACTGAGCCTGAAAAGCATTTCCAACCCCACTTACAAGTAAACCTAGCTAGAATGTTCCTGGCTGCTCTTCACTGAAAAACTCATTCTGCATATTTTTTTGGCATACATTTGCTCCTGCCGGGTCAGCTGAGCAGCGAAGTTCTACTTAACTACCTCCTATCAGGAGAGACCTCAGAGCTGCATCTTTTGAGCCCAGTACTGAGCCTGAAAAGCATTTCCAACCCCACTTACAAGTAAAACTAGCTAAAATGTGCCTGGCTGCTCTTCACTGAAAAGCTCATTCTGCGTACATTTTTGGCATACGTTTGCTCCTACCAGGTCAGCTGAGCAGCGAATTTCTATTTAACCACCTGCTAACATGAGAGACCTCAGGGCTGCATCTTTTGAGTGCAGTACTGAGCCTGAAAAGCGTTTTCAACCCCACTTACAAGTAAAACTTGCTAGAATGTGCCTGGCTGCTCTTCACTGAAAAGCTCATTCTGCGTACATTTTTGGCATACATTTGCTCCTGCCGGTTCAGCTGAGCAGCGAAGTTCTACTTAACAACCTCCTATCAGGAGAGACCTCAGGGCTGCATCTTTTGAGCGCAGTACTGAGCCTGAAAAGCGTTTCCAACCCCACTTACAAGTAAAACTAGCTAAAATGTGCCTGACTGCTCTTCACTGAAAAGCTCATTCTGGTTACATTTTTGGCATACGTTTGCTCCTACCGGGTCAGCTGAGCAGCGAATTTCTATTTAACCACCTGCTATCACGAGAGACCTCAGGGCTGCATGTTTTGAGCCCAGTACTGAGCCTGAGAAGCGTTGCCAATCCCACTTACAAGTAAAATTAGCTAAAATGTGCCTGGCTGCTCTTCACTGAAAAGGGCATTCTGCGTACAATTTTGGGATCCGTTTGCTCCTGTCGGGTCAGCTGAGCAGCGAATTTCTATTTAACCACCTGCTATCATGAGAGACCTCAGGGCTGCATGTTATGAGCCCAGTACTGATCCTGAAAAGCATTTTCGACCCCACTTACAAGTAAAACTTGCTGGAATGTGCCTGGCTGCTCTTCACTGAAAAGCTCATTCTGCGTTCATTTTTGGCATACATTTGCTCCTGCCTGGTCAGCTGAGCAGCGAAGTTCTACTTAACTACCTCCTATCAGGAGAGACCTCAGAGATGCATCTTTTGAGCCCAGTACTGAGTCTGAAAAGCGTTTCCAACCCCACTTACAAGCAAAACTAGCTAAAATGTGCCTGGCTGCTATTCACTGAAAAGCTCATTCTGTGTACATTTTTGGCATACGTTTGCTCCTGCTGGGTCAGCCAAGTGGCAAATTTCTACTTAAGCACCTGCTATCATGAGAGATCTCAGGGCTGCATCTTTTGAGCGCAGTACTGAGCCTGAAAAGCGTTTCCAACCCCACTTACAAGTAAAACTTGCTAGAATGTTCCTGGCTGCTCTTCACTGAAAAACTCATTCTGCGTACATTTTTGGCATACGTTTGCTCCTACCGGGTCAGCTGAGCAGCGAATTTCCGTTTAACCACATGCTAACATGAGAGACCTCAGGGCTGCATCTTTTGAGTGCAGTACTGAGCCTGAAAAGCGTTTCCAACCCCACTTACAAGTAAACCTAGCTAGAATGTTCCTGGCTGCTCTTCACTGAAAAACTCATTCTGCATATTTTTTTGGCATACATTTGCTCCTGCCGGGTCAGCTGAGCAGCGAAGTTCTACTTAACTACCTCCTATCAGGAGAGACCTCAGAGCTGCATCTTTTGAGTGCAGTACTGAGCCTGAAAAGCGTTTTCAACCCCACTTACAAGTAAAACTTGCTAGAATGTGCCTGGCTGCTCTTCACTGAAAAGCTCATTCTGCGTACATTTTTGGCATACATTTGCTCCTGCCGGTTCAGCTGAGCAGCGAAGTTCTACTTAACAACCTCCTATCAGGAGAGACCTCAGGGCTGCATCTTTTGAGCGCAGTACTGAGCCTGAAAAGCGTTTCCAACCCCACTTACAAGTAAAACTGGCTAAAATGTGCCTGGCTGCTCTTCACTGAAAAGCTCATTCTGGTTACATTTTTGGCATACGTTTGCTCCTACCGGGTCAGCTGAGCAGCGAATTTCTATTTAACCACCTGCTATCACGAGAGACCTCAGGGCTGCATGTTTTGAGCCCAGTACTGAGCCTGAAAAGCGTTGCCAATCCCACTTACAAGTAAAATTAGCTAAAATGTGCCTGGCTGCTCTTCACTGAAAAGGGCATTCTGCGTACAATTTTGGCATCCGTTTGCTCCTGCCGGGTCAGCTGAGCAGCGAATTTCTATTTAACCACCTGCTATCACGAGAGACCTCAGGGTTGCATGTTATGAGCCCAGTACTGATCCTGAAAAGCATTTCCGACCCCACTTACAAGTAAAACTTGCTGGAATGTGCCTGGCTGCTATTCACTGAAAAGCTCATTCTGTGTACATTTTTGTCTTACGTTTGCTCCTGCTGGGTCAGCCAAGTGGCAAATTTCTACTTAACCACCTGCTATCATGAGAAACCTCAGGGCTGCATCTTTTGAGCGCAGTACTGAGCCTGAAAAGCGTTTCCAACCCCACTTACAAGTAAAACTTGCTAGAATGTGCCTGGCTGCTCTTCACCGAAAAGATCATACTGCGTACATTTTTGGCATACATTTGCTTCTGCCGGGTCAGCTGAGCAGCGAATTTCTATTTAACCATCTGCTATCATGAGAGACCTCAGGGCTGCATGTTTTGAGCCCAGTACTGAGCCTGAAAAGCGTGTCCAACACCACTTACAAGTAAAACTAGCTTAAAATGTGCCTGGCTGCTCTTCACCGAAAAGATCATACTGCGTACATTTTTGGCATACGTTTGCTCCTGCCGGGTCAGCTGATCAGTTAATTTATATTTAACCACCTGCTATCATGAGAGACCTCAGAGTTGCATGTTTTGAGCCCAGTACTGAGCCTGAAAAGCGTTTCCAAACCCACTTACAAGTAAAATTAGCTAAAATGTGCCTGGCTGCTCTTCACTGAAAAGCTCATTCTGCGTACATTTTTGGCATACGTTTGCTCCTGCCGGGTCAGCTGAGCAGCGAATTTCTATTTAACCACCTGCTATCATGAGAGACCTCAGGGCTGCGTGTTTTGAGCCCAGTACTGATCCTGAAAAGCGTTTCCAACCCCACTTACAAGTAAAACTAGCTAAAATGTGCCTGGCTGCTATTCACTGAAAAGCTCATTCTGTGTACATTTTTGGCATACGTTTGCTCCTGCTGGGTCAGCCAAGTGGCAAATTTCTACTTAACCACCTGCTATCATGTGAGACCTCAGGGCTGCATCTTTTGAGCGCAGTACTGAGCCTGAAAAGCGTTTCCAACCCCACTTACAAGTAAAACTAGCTAAAATGTGCCTGGCTGCTATTCGCGGAAAAGCTCATTCTGTGTACATTTTTGGCATACATTTGCTCCTGCCGGGTCAGCTGAGCAGCGAAGTTCTACTTAACTACCTCCTATCAGGAGAGACCTCAGGGCTGCATCTTTTGAGCCCAGTACTGAGCCTGAAAAGCGTTTCCAACCCCACTTACAAGTAAAACTTGCTAGAATGTGCCTTGCTGCTCTTCACTGAAAAGCTCATTCTGCGTACATTTTTGGCATACGTTTGCTCCTACCGGGTCAGCTGAGCAGCGAATTTCTATTTAACCACCTGCTATCATGAGAGACCTCAGGGCTCCATGTTTTGAGCCCAGTACTGAGCCTGAAAAGCGTTTCCAATCCCACTTAAAAGTAAAACTAGCTAAAATTTGCCTGGCTGCTCTTCACTAAAAAGCTCATTCTGCGTACATTTTTGGCATACGTTTGCTCCTGCAGTCAGCTGAGCAGCGAATTTCTATTTAACCACGTGCTATCATGAGAGACCTCAGGGCTGCATGTTTTGAGCCCAGTACTGATCCTGGAAAGCGTTTCCAACCTCACTTACAAGTAAAACTAGCTAAAATGTGCCTGGCTGCTATTCACTGAAAAGCTCATTCTGTGTACATTTTTGGCATACGTTTGCTCCTGCTGGGTCAGCCAAGTGGCAAATTTCTACTTAAACACCTTCTATCATGAGAGACCTCAGGGCTGCATGTTTTTAACCCAGTACTGATCCTGAAAAGCGTTTCCAACCCCACTTACAAGTAAAACTAGCTAAAATGTGCCTGGCTGCTATTCACTGAAAAGCTCATTCTGCGTACATTTTTGGCATACATTTGCTTCTGCCGGGTCAGCTGAGCAGCGAATTTCTATTTAACCATCTGCTATCATGAGAGACCTCAGGGCTGCATGTTTTGAGCCCAGTACTGAGCCTGAAAAGCGTGTCCAACCCCACTTACAAGTAAAACTAGCTTAAAATGTGCCTGGCTGCTCTTCACTGAAAAGATCATACTGCGTACATTTTTGGCATACGTTTGCTCCTGCCGGGTCAGCTGAGCAGTTAATTTATATTTAACCACCTGCTATCATGAAAGACCTCAGAGTTGCATGTTTTGAGCCCAGTACTGAGCCTGAAAAGCGTTTCCAAACCCACTTACAAGTAAAATTAGCTAAAATGTGCCTGGCTGCTCTTCACTGAAAAGCGCATTCTGCGTACATTTTTGGCATACGTTTGCTCCTGCCGGGTCAGCTGAGCAGCAAATTTCTTTTTAACCACCTGCTGTCATGAGAGACCTCAGGGCTGCATGTTTTGAGCCTAGTACTGATCCTGAAAAGCGTTTCCAACCCCACTTACAAGTAAAACTAGCTAAAATGTGCCTGGCTGCTATTCACTGAAAAGTTCATTCTGTATACATTTTTGGCATACGTTTGCTCCTACCGGGTCAGCTGAGCAGCGAATTTCCGTTTAACCACATGCTAACATGAGAGACCTCAGGGCTGCATCTTTTGAGTGCAGTACTGAGCCTGAAAAGCGTTTCCAACCCCACTTACAAGTAAACCTAGCTAGAATGTTCCTGGCTGCTCTTCACTGAAAAACTCATTCTGCATATTTTTTTGGCATACATTTGCTCCTGCCGGGTCAGCTGAGCAGCGAAGTTCTACTTAACTACCTCCTATCAGGAGAGACCTCAGAGCTGCATCTTTTGAGCCCAGTACTGAGCCTGAAAAGCATTTCCAACCCCACTTACAAGTAAAACTAGCTAAAATGTGCCTGGCTGCTCTTCACTGAAAAGCTCATTCTGCGTACATTTTTGGCATACGTTTGCTCCTACCAGGTCAGCTGAGCAGCGAATTTCTATTTAACCACCTGCTAACATGAGAGACCTCAGGGCTGCATCTTTTGAGTGCAGTACTGAGCCTGAAAAGCGTTTTCAACCCCACTTACAAGTAAAACTTGCTAGAATGTGCCTGGCTGCTCTTCACTGAAAAGCTCATTCTGCGTACATTTTTGGCATACATTTGCTCCTGCCGGTTCAGCTGAGCAGCGAAGTTCTACTTAACAACCTCCTATCAGGAGAGACCTCAGGGCTGCATCTTTTGAGCGCAGTACTGAGCCTGAAAAGCGTTTCCAACCCCACTTACAAGTAAAACTGGCTAAAATGTGCCTGGCTGCTCTTCACTGAAAAGCTCATTCTGGTTACATTTTTGGCATACGTTTGCTCCTACCGGGTCAGCTGAGCAGCGAATTTCTATTTAACCACCTGCTATCACGAGAGACCTCAGGGCTGCATGTTTTGAGCCCAGTACTGAGCCTGAAAAGCGTTGCCAATCCCACTTACAAGTAAAATTAGCTAAAATGTGCCTGGCTGCTCTTCACTGAAAAGGGCATTCTGCGTACAATTTTGGCATCCGTTTGCTCCTGCCGGGTCAGCTGAGCAGCGAATTTCTATTTAACCACCTGCTATCACGAGAGACCTCAGGGTTGCATGTTATGAGCCCAGTACTGATCCTGAAAAGCATTTCCGACCCCACTTACAAGTAAAACTTGCTGGAATGTGCCTGGCTGCTATTCACTGAAAAGCTCATTCTGTGTACATTTTTGTCTTACGTTTGCTCCTGCTGGGTCAGCCAAGTGGCAAATTTCTACTTAACCACCTGCTATCATGAGAAACCTCAGGGCTGCATCTTTTGAGCGCAGTACTGAGCCTGAAAAGCGTTTCCAACCCCACTTACAAGTAAAACTTGCTAGAATGTGCCTGGCTGCTCTTCACCGAAAAGATCATACTGCGTACATTTTTGGCATACATTTGCTTCTGCCGGGTCAGCTGAGCAGCGAATTTCTATTTAACCATCTGCTATCATGAGAGACCTCAGGGCTGCATGTTTTGAGCCCAGTACTGAGCCTGAAAAGCGTGTCCAACACCACTTACAAGTAAAACTAGCTTAAAATGTGCCTGGCTGCTCTTCACCGAAAAGATCATACTGCGTACATTTTTGGCATACGTTTGCTCCTGCCGGGTCAGCTGATCAGTTAATTTATATTTAACCACCTGCTATCATGAGAGACCTCAGAGTTGCATGTTTTGAGCCCAGTACTGAGCCTGAAAAGCGTTTCCAAACCCACTTACAAGTAAAATTAGCTAAAATGTGCCTGGCTGCTCTTCACTGAAAAGCTCATTCTGCGTACATTTTTGGCATACGTTTGCTCCTGCCGGGTCAGCTGAGCAGCGAATTTCTATTTAACCACCTGCTATCATGAGAGACCTCAGGGCTGCGTGTTTTGAGCCCAGTACTGATCCTGAAAAGCGTTTCCAACCCCACTTACAAGTAAAACTAGCTAAAATGTGCCTGGCTGCTATTCACTGAAAAGCTCATTCTGTGTACATTTTTGGCATACGTTTGCTCCTGCTGGGTCAGCCAAGTGGCAAATTTCTACTTAACCACCTGCTATCATGTGAGACCTCAGGGCTGCATCTTTTGAGCGCAGTACTGAGCCTGAAAAGCGTTTCCAACCCCACTTACAAGTAAAACTAGCTAAAATGTGCCTGGCTGCTATTCGCGGAAAAGCTCATTCTGTGTACATTTTTGGCATACATTTGCTCCTGCCGGGTCAGCTGAGCAGCGAAGTTCTACTTAACTACCTCCTATCAGGAGAGACCTCAGGGCTGCATCTTTTGAGCCCAGTACTGAGCCTGAAAAGCGTTTCCAACCCCACTTACAAGTAAAACTTGCTAGAATGTGCCTTGCTGCTCTTCACTGAAAAGCTCATTCTGCGTACATTTTTGGCATACGTTTGCTCCTACCGGGTCAGCTGAGCAGCGAATTTCTATTTAACCACCTGCTATCATGAGAGACCTCAGGGCTCCATGTTTTGAGCCCAGTACTGAGCCTGAAAAGCGTTTCCAATCCCACTTAAAAGTAAAACTAGCTAAAATTTGCCTGGCTGCTCTTCACTAAAAAGCTCATTCTGCGTACATTTTTGGCATACGTTTGCTCCTGCAGTCAGCTGAGCAGCGAATTTCTATTTAACCACGTGCTATCATGAGAGACCTCAGGGCTGCATGTTTTGAGCCCAGTACTGATCCTGGAAAGCGTTTCCAACCTCACTTACAAGTAAAACTAGCTAAAATGTGCCTGGCTGCTATTCACTGAAAAGCTCATTCTGTGTACATTTTTGGCATACGTTTGCTCCTGCTGGGTCAGCCAAGTGGCAAATTTCTACTTAAACACCTTCTATCATGAGAGACCTCAGGGCTGCATGTTTTTAACCCAGTACTGATCCTGAAAAGCGTTTCCAACCCCACTTACAAGTAAAACTAGCTAAAATGTGCCTGGCTGCTATTCACTGAAAAGCTCATTCTGCGTACATTTTTGGCATACATTTGCTTCTGCCGGGTCAGCTGAGCAGCGAATTTCTATTTAACCATCTGCTATCATGAGAGACCTCAGGGCTGCATGTTTTGAGCCCAGTACTGAGCCTGAAAAGCGTGTCCAACCCCACTTACAAGTAAAACTAGCTTAAAATGTGCCTGGCTGCTCTTCACTGAAAAGATCATACTGCGTACATTTTTGGCATACGTTTGCTCCTGCCGGGTCAGCTGAGCAGTTAATTTATATTTAACCACCTGCTATCATGAAAGACCTCAGAGTTGCATGTTTTGAGCCCAGTACTGAGCCTGAAAAGCGTTTCCAAACCCACTTACAAGTAAAATTAGCTAAAATGTGCCTGGCTGCTCTTCACTGAAAAGCGCATTCTGCGTACATTTTTGGCATACGTTTGCTCCTGCCGGGTCAGCTGAGCAGCAAATTTCTTTTTAACCACCTGCTATCATGAGAGACCTCAGGGCTGCATGTTTTGAGCCTAGTACTGATCCTGAAAAGCGTTTCCAACCCCACTTACAAGTAAAACTAGCTAAAATGTGCCTGGCTGCTATTCACTGAAAAGTTCATTCTGTATACATTTTTGGCATACGTTTGCTCCTGCTGGGTGAGCCAAGTGGCAAATTTCTACTTAACCATCTGCTATCATGAGAGACCTCAGGGCTGCATCTTTTGAGCGCAGTACTGAGCCTGAAAAGCATTTCCAACCCCACTTACAAGTAAAACTTGCTAGAATGTTCCTGGCTGCTCTTCACTGAAAAACTCATTCTGCGTACATTTTTGGCATACATTTGCTCCTGCCGGGTCAGCTGAGCAGCGAAGTTCTACTTAACTACCTCCTATCAGGAGAGACCTCAGAGCTGCATCTTTTGAGCCCAGTACTGAGCCTGAAAAGCATTTCCAACCCCACTTACAAGTAAAACTAGCTAAAATGTGCCTGGCTGCTCTTCACTGAAAAGCTCATTCTGCGTACATTTTTGGCATACGTTTGCTCCTACCGGGTCAGCTGAGCAGCGAATTTCTATTTAACCACCTGCTAACATGAGAGACCTCAGGGCTGCATCTTTTGAGCGCAGTACTGAGCCTGAAAGGCGTTTCCTACCCCACTTACAAGTAAAACTTGCTAGAATAAGCCTGGCTGCTCTTCACTGAAAAGCTCATTCTGCGTACATTTTTGGCATACATTTGCTCCTTCCGGGTCAGCTGAGCAGCGAAGTTCGACTTAACTACCTCCTATCAGGAGAGACCTCAGAGCTGCATCTTTTGAGCCCAGTACTTAGCCTGAAAAGCATTTCCAACCCCATTTACAAGTAAAACTAGCAAAAATTTGCCTGGCTGCTATTCACTGAAAAGCTCATTCTGAGTACATTTTCGGCATACGTTTGCTCCTGCCGGGTCAGCTGAGCAGCGAATTTCTATTTAACCACCTCCTATCATTGGAGACCTCAGGGCTGCATGTTTTGAGCCCAGTACTGAGCCTGAAAAGCGTTTCCAATCCCACTTACAAGTAAAACTAGCTAAAATGTGCCTGGCTGCTCTTCACTGAAAAGCTCATTCTGAGTACATTTTCGGCATACGTTTGCTCCTGCCGGATCAGCTGAGAAGCGAATTTCTATTTAACCACCTGCTATCATGGGAGACCTCAGGGCTGCATGTTTTGAGCCCAGTACTGATCCTGAAAAGCGTTTCCAACCCCACTTACAAGTAAAACTAGCTAAAATATGCCTGGCTGCTATTCACTGAAAAGCTCATTCTGTGTACATTTTTGGCATACGTTTGCTCCTGCTGGGTCAGCCAAGTAGCAAATTACTACTTAACCACCTGCTATCATGAGAGACCTCAGGGCTGCATCTTTTGAGCGCAGTACTGAGCCTGAAAAGCGTTTCCAACCCCACTTACAAGTCAAACTTGCTAGAATGTGCCTGGCTGCTCTTCACTGAAAAGCTCATTCTGCGTACATTTTTGGAATACATTTGCTCCTGCTGGGTCAGCTGAGCAGCGAAGTTCTACTTAACTACCTCCTATCAGGGGAGACCTCAGAGCTGCATCTTTTGAGCCCAGTACTGAGCCTGAAAAGCATTTCCAACCCCACTTACAAGTAAAACTAGCTAAAATGTGCCTGGCTGCTATTCACTGAAAAGCTCATTCTGCGTACATTTTTGGCATACGTTTGCTCCTACCGGGTCAGCTGAGCAGCGAATTTCTATTTAAACACCGGCTAACATGAGAGACCTCAGGGCTGCATCTTTTGAGCGCAGTACTGAGCCTGAAAAGCATTTCCAACCCCACTTACAAGTAAAACTAGATAAATGTGCCTGGCTGCTCTTCACTGAAAAGCTCATTCTGCGTACATTTTTGGCATACATTTGCTCCTACCGGGTCAGCTGAGCAGCGAATTTCTATTTAACCACCTGCTAACATGAGAGACCTCAGGGCTGCATCTTTTGAGCGCAGTACTGAGTCTGAAAAGCGTTTCCAACCCCACTTACAAGTAAAACTTGCCAGAATGTGCCTGGCTGCTCTTCACTGAAAAGCTCATTCTGCGTACATTTTTGGCATACATTTGCTCCTGCCGGGTCAGCTGAGCAGCGAAGTTCTACTTAACTACCTCCTATCAGGAGAGATATTAGAGCTGCATCTTTTGAGCCCAGTACTGAGCCTGAAAAGCATTTCCAACCCCACTTACAAGTAAAACTAGCTAAAATGTGCCTGGCTGCTATTCACTGAAAAGCTCATTCTGCTTCCGTTTTTGGCATACGTTTGCTCCTATCGGGTCAGCTGAGCAGTGAATTTCTATTTAACCACCTGCTATCATGAGAGACCTCAGAGCTGCATCTTTGAGCCCAGTGCTGAGCCTGAAAAGCATTTCCAACCCCACTTACAAGTAAAACTAGCTAAAATGTGCCTGGCTGCTCTTCACTGAAAAGCTCATTCTGCGTACATTTTTGGCATACGTTTGCTCCTGCCGGGTCAGCTGAGCAGCGAATTTCTATTTAACCACCTGCTATCATGGGAGACCTCAGGGCTGCATGTTTTGAGCCCAGTACTGATCCTGAAAAGCGTTTCCAACCCCACTTACAAGTAAAACTTGCTAGAATGTGCCTGGCTGCTCTTCACTGAAAAGCTCATTCTGCGTACATTTTTGGCATACGTTTGCTCCTGCCGGGTCAGCTGAGCAGCGAACTTCTATTTAACCACCTGCTATCATGAGAAACCTCAGGGCTGCATCTTTTGAGCGCAGTACTGAGCCTGAAAAGCGTTTCCAACCCCACTTACAAGTAAAACTTGCTAGAATGTGCCTGGCTGCTCTTCACTGAAAAGCTCATTCTGCGTACATTTTTGGCATACATTTGCTTCTGCCGGGTCAGCTGAGCAGCGAATTTCTATTTAACCATCTGCTATCATGAGAGACCTCAGGGCTGCATGTTTTGAGCCCAGTACTGAGCCTGAAAAGCGTGTCCAACCCCACTTACAAGTAAAACTAGCTTAAAATGTGCCTGGCTGCTCTTCACCGAAAAGATCATTCTGCGTACATTTTTGGCATACGTTTGCTCCTGCCGGGTCAGCTGAGCAGTTAATTTATATTTAACCACCTGCTATCATGAGAGACCTCAGAGTTGCATGTTTTGAGCCCAGTACTGAGCCTGAAAAGCGTTTCCAAACCCACTTACAAGTAAAATTAGCTAAAATGTGCCTGGCTGCTCTTCACTGAAAAGCGCATTCTGCGTACATTTTTGGCATAAGTTTGCTCCTGCCGGGTCAGCTGAGCAGCAAATTTCTTTTTAACCACCTGCTTTCATGAGAGACCTCAGGGCTGCATGTTTTGAGCCTAGTACTTATCCTGAAAAGCGTTTCCAACCCCACTTACAAGTAAAACTATCTAAAATGTGCGTGGCTGCTATTCACTGAAAAGTTCATTCTGTATACATTTTTGGCATACGTTTGCTCCTGCTGGGTCAGCCAAGTGGCAAATTTCTACTTAACCACCTGCTATCATGAGAGACCTCAGGGCTGCATCTTTTGAGCGCAGTACTGAGCCTGAAAAGCATTTTCAACCCCACTTACAAGTAAAACTTGCTAGAATGTTCCTGGCTGCTCTTCACTGAAAAACTCATTCTGCGTACATTTTTGGCATACATTTGCTCCTGCCGGGTCAGCTGAGCAGCGAAGTTCTACTTAACTACCTCCTATCAGGAGAGACCTCAGAGCTGCATCTTTTGAGCCCAGTACTGAGCCTGAAAAGCATTTCCAACCCCACTTACAAGTAAAACTAGCTAAAATGTGCCTGGCTGCTCTTCACTGAAAAGCTCATTCTGCGTACATTTTTGGCATACGTTTGCTCCTACCGGGTCAGCTGAGCAGCGAATTTCTATTTAACCACCTGCTAACATGAGAGACCTCAGGGCTGCATCTTTGGAGCGCAGTACTGAGCCTGAAAGGCGTTTCCTACCCCACTTACAAGTAAAACTTGCTAAAATAAGCCTGGCTGCTCTTCACTGAAAAGCTCATTCTGCGTACATTTTTGGCATACATTTGCTCCTTCCGGGTCAGCTGAGCAGCGAAGTTCGACTTAACTACCTCCTATCAGGAGACACCTCAGAGCTGCATCTTTTGAGCCCAGTACTTAGCCTGAAAAGCATTTCCAACCCCACTTACAAGTAAAACTAGCAAAAATTTGCCTGGCTGCTATTCACTGAAAAGCTCATTCTGTGTACAGTTTTTGGCATACGTTTGCTCCTATCGGGTCAGCTGAGCAGTGAATTTCTATTTAACCACCTGCTATCACGAGAGACCTCAGACCTGCATTTTTTGAGCCCAGTACTGAGCCTGAAAAGCATTTCCAACCCCACTTACAAGTAAAACTAGCTAAAATGTGCCTGGCTGCTATTCACTGAAAAGCTCATTCTGCTTACATTTTTTGCATACGTTTACTCCTACCAGGTCAGCTTAGCAGCGAATTTCTATTTAACCACCTGCTATCATGAGAGACCTCAGGGCTGCATGTTTTGAGCCCAGTACTGAGCCTGAAAAGCGTTTCCAATCCTACTTACAAGTAAAACTAGCTAAAATGTGCCTGGCTGCTCTTCACTGAAAAGCTCATTCTGAGTACATTTTCGGCATACGTTTGCTCCTGCCGGGTCAGCTGAGCAGCGAATTTCTATTTAACCACCTGCTATCATGGGAGACCTCAGGGTGCATGTTTTGAGCCCAGTACTGATCCTGAAAAGCGTTTCCAACCCCACTTACAAGTAAAACTAGCTAAAATATGCCTGGCTGCTATTCACTGAAAAGCTCATTCTGTGTACATTTTTGGCATAAGTTTGCTCCTGCTGGGTCAGCCAAGTAGCAAATTACTACTTAACCACCTGCTATCATGAGAGACCTCAGGGCTGCATCTTTTGAGCGCAGTACTGAGCCTGAAAAGCGTTTCCAACCCCACTTACAAGTAAAACTAGCTAAAATGTGCCTGGCTGCTATTCACTGAAAAGCTCATTCTGCTTACATTTTTGGCATACGTTTGTTCCTACCGGGTCAGCTGAGCAGCGAATTTCTATTTAACCACCAACTATCATGAGAGACCTCAGGGCTGCATGTTTTGAGCCCAGTACTGAGCCTGAAAAGCGTTTCCAACCCCACTTACAAGTAAACCTAGCTAGAATGTTCCTGGCTGCTCTTCACTGAAAAGCTCATTCTACGTACATTTTTGGCATACATTTGCTCCTGCCGGGTCAGCTGAGCATCGAAGTTCTACTTAACTACCTCCTATCAGGAGAGACCTCAGAGCTGCATCTTTTGAGCCCAGTACTGAGCCTGAACCCCACTTACAAGTAAAACTAGCTAAAATGTGCCTGGCTGCTATTCACTGAAAAGCTCATTCTGCTTAAATTTTTGGCATACGTTTGCTCCTATCGGGTCAGCTGAGCAGTGAATTTCTATTTAACCACCTCCTATCAGGAGAGACCTCAGAGCTGCATCTTTTGAGCCCAGTACTGAGCCTGAAAAGCATTTCCAACCCCACTTGCAAGTAAAACTAGCGAAAATGTGCCTGGCTGCTCTTCACTGAAAAGGTCATTCTGCGTACATTTTTGGCATACATTTGCTCCTGCCGGGTCAGCTGAGCAGCACAGTTCTACTTAACTACCTCCTATCAGGAGAGACCTCAGGGCTGCATCTTTTGAGCGCAGTACTGAGCCTCAAAAGCGTTTCCAACCCCACTTACAAGTAAAACTAGCTAAAATGTGCCTGGCTGCTCTTCACTGAAAAGCTCATTCTGCTTACATTTTTGGCATACGTTTGCTCCTACCGGGTCAGCTGAGCAGCGAATTTCTATTTAACCACCTGCTATCATGAGAGACCTCAGGGCTGCACTTTTGAGCCCAGTACTGAGCCTGAAAAGCATTTCCAACCCCACTTACAAGTAAAACTAGCTAAAATGTGCCTGGCTGCTATTCACTGAAAAGCTCATTCTGCGTACATTTTTGGCATACGTTTGCTCCTACCGGGTCAGCTGAGCAGCGAATTTCTATTTAAACACCGGCTAACATGAGAGACCTCAGGGCTGCATCTTTTGAGCGCAGTACTGAGCCTGAAAAGCATTTCCAACCCCACTTACAAGTAAAACTAGATAAATGTGCCTGGCTGCTCTTCACTGAAAAGCTCATTCTGCGTACATTTTTGGCATACATTTGCTCCTACCGGGTCAGCTGAGCAGCGAATTTCTATTTAACCACCTGCTAACATGAGAGACCTCAGGGCTGCATCTTTTGAGCGCAGTACTGAGCCTGAAAAGCGTTTCCAACCCCACTTACAAGTAAAACTTGCCAGAATGTGCCTGGCTGCTCTTCACTGAAAAGCTCATTCTGCGTACATTTTTGGCATACATTTGCTCCTGCCGGGTCAGCTGAGCAGCGAAGTTCTACTTAACTACCTCCTATCAGGAGAGATATTAGAGCTGCATCTTTTGAGCCCAGTACTGAGCCTGAAAAGCATTTCCAACCCCACTTACAAGTAAAACTAGCTAAAATGTGCCTGGCTGCTATTCACTGAAAAGCTCATTCTGCTTACATTTTTGGCATACGTTTGCTCCTATCGGGTCAGCTGAGCAGTGAATTTCTATTTAACCACCTGCTATCATGAGAGACCTCAGAGCTGCATCTTTGAGCCCAGTGCTGAGCCTGAAAAGCATTTCCAACCCCACTTACAAGTAAAACTAGCTAAAATGTGCCTGGCTGCTCTTCACTGAAAAGCTCATTCTGCGTACATTTTTGGCATACGTTTGCTCCTGCCGGGTCAGCTGAGCAGTGAATTTCTATTTAACCACCTGCTATCATGGGAGACCTCAGGGCTGCATGTTTTGAGCCCAGTACTGATCCTGAAAAGCGTTTCCAACCCCACTTACAAGTAAAACTTGCTAGAATGTGCCTGGCTGCTCTTCACTGAAAAGCTCATTCTGCGTACATTTTTGGCATACGTTTGCTCTTGCCGGGTCAGCTGAGCAGCGAACTTCTATTTAACCACCTGCTATCATGAGAAACCTCAGGGCTGCATCTTTTGAGCGCAGTACTGAGCCTGAAAAGCGTTTCCAACCCCACTTACAAGTAAAACTTGCTAGAATGTGCCTGGCTGCTCTTCACTGAAAAGCTCATTCTGCGTACATTTTTGGCATACATTTGCTTCTGCCGGGTCAGCTGAGCAGCGAATTTCTATTTAACCATCTGCTATCATGAGAGACCTCAGGGCTGCATGTTTTGAGCCCAGTACTGAGCCTGAAAAGCGTGTCCAACCCCACTTACAAGTAAAACTAGCTTAAAATGTGCCTGGCTGCTCTTCACCGAAAAGATCATTCTGCGTACATTTTTGGCATACGTTTGCTCCTGCCGGGTCAGCTGAGCAGTTAATTTATATTTAACCACCTGCTATCATGAGAGACCTCAGAGTTGCATGTTTTGAGCCCAGTACTGAGCCTGAAAAGCGTTTCCAAACCCACTTACAAGTAAAATTAGCTAAAATGTGCCTGGCTGCTCTTCACTGAAAAGCGCATTCTGCGTACATTTTTGGCATAAGTTTGCTCCTGCCGGGTCAGCTGAGCAGCAAATTTCTTTTTAACCACCTGCTTTCATGAGAGACCTCAGGGCTGCATGTTTTGAGCCTAGTACTGATCCTGAAAAGCGTTTCCAACCCCACTTACAAGTAAAACTATCTAAAATGTGCGTGGCTGCTATTCACTGAAAAGTTCATTCTGTATACATTTTTGGCATACGTTTGCTCCTGCTGGGTCAGCCAAGTGGCAAACTTCTACTTAACCACCTGCTATCATGAGAGACCTCAGGGCTGCATCTTTTAAGCGCAGTACTGAGCCTGAAAAGCATTTCCAACCCCACTTACAAGTAAAACTTGCTAGAATGTTCCTGGCTGCTCTTCACTGAAAAACTCATTCTGCGTACATTTTTGGCATACATTTGCTCCTGCCGGGTCAGCTGAGCAGCGAATTTCTATTTAACCACCTGCTAACATGAGAGACCTCAGGGCTGCATCTTTTGAGCGCAGTACTGAGCCTGAAAGGCGTTTCCTACCCCACTTACAAGTAAAACTTGCTAAAATAAGCCTGGCTGCTCTTCACTGAAAAGCTCATTCTGCGTACATTTTTGGCATACATTTGCTCCTTCCGGGTCAGCTGAGCAGCGAAGTTCGACTTAACTACCTCCTATCAGGAGACACCTCAGAGCTGCATCTTTTGAGCCCAGTACTTAGCCTGAAAAGCATTTCCAACCCCACTTACAAGTAAAACTAGCAAAAATGTGCCTGGCTGCTATTCACTGAAAAGCTCATTCTGTGTACATTTTTGGCATACGTTTGCTCCTATCGGGTCAGCTGAGCAGTGAATTTCTATTTAACCACCTGCTATCACGAGAGACCTCAGACCTGCATTTTTTGAGCCCAGTACTGAGCCTGAAAAGCATTTCCAACCCCACTTACAAGTAAAACTAGCTAAAATGTGCCTGGCTGCTATTCACTGAAAAGCTCATTCTGCTTACATTTTTTGCATACGTTTACTCCTACCAGGTCAGCTTAGCAGCGAATTTCTATTTAACCACCTGCTATCATGAGAGACCTCAGGGCTGCATGTTTTGAGCCCAGTACTGAGCCTGAAAAGCGTTTCCAATCCTACTTACAAGTAAAACTAGCTAAAATGTGCCTGGCTGCTCTTCACTGAAAAGCTCATTCTGAGTACATTTTCGGCATACGTTTGCTCCTGCCGGGTCAGCTGAGCAGCGAATTTCTATTTAACCACCTGCTATCATGGGAGACCTCAGGGTGCATGTTTTGAGCCCAGTACTGATCCTGAAAAGCGTTTCCAACCCCACTTACAAGTAAAACTAGCTAAAATATGCCTGGCTGCTATTCACTGAAAAGCTCATTCTGTGTACATTTTTGGCATAAGTTTACTCCTGCTGGGTCAGCCAAGTAGCAAATTACTACTTAACCACCTGCTATCATGAGAGACCTCAGGGCTGCATCTTTTGAGCGCAGTACTGAGCCTGAAAAGCGTTTCCAACCCCACTTACAAGTAAAACTAGCTAAAATGTGCCTGGCTGCTATTCACTGAAAAGCTCATTCTGCTTACATTTTTGGCATACGTTTGTTCCTACCGGGTCAGCTGAGCAGCGAATTTCTATTTAACCACCAGCTATCATGAGAGACCTCAGGGCTGCATGTTTTGAGCCCAGTACTGAGCCTGAAAAGCGTTTCCAACCCCACTTACAAGTAAACCTAGCTAGAATGTTCCTGGCTGCTCTTCACTGAAAAACTCATTCTGCATATTTTTTTGGCATACATTTGCTCCTGCCGGGTCAGCTGAGCAGCGAAGTTCTACTTAACTACCTCCTATCAGGAGAGACCTCAGGGCTGCATCTTTTGAGTGCAGTACTGAGCCTGAAAAGCGTTTTCAACCCCACTTACAAGTAAAACTTGCTAGAATGTGCCTGGCTGCTCTTCACTGAAAAGCTCATTCTGCGTACATTTTTGGCATACATTTGCTCCTGCCGGTTCAGCTGAGCAGCGAAGTTCTACTTAACAACCTCCTATCAGGAGAGACCTCAGGGCTGCATCTTTTGAGCGCAGTACTGAGCCTGAAAAGCGTTTCCAACCCCACTTACAAGTAAAACTAGCTAAAATGTGCCTGGCTGCTTTTCACTGAAAAGCTCATTCTGCTTACATTTTTGGCATACGTTTGCTCCTACCGGGTCAGCTGAGCAGCGAATTTCTATTTAACCACCTGCTATCACGAGATACCTCAGGGCTGCATGTTTTGAGCCCAGTACTGAGCCTGAAAAGCATTTCCAACCCCACTTACAAGTAAAACTAGCTAAAATGTGCCTGGCTGCTATTCACTGAAAAGCTCATTCTGCTTACATTTTTTGCATACGTTTACTCCTACCAGGTCAGCTGAGCAGCGAATTTCTATTTAACCACCTGCTATCATGAGAGACCTCAGGGCTGCATGTTTTGAGCCCAGTACTGAGCCTGAAAAGCGTTTCCAATCCCACTTACAAGTAAAACTAGCTAAAATGTGCCTGGCTGCTCTTCACTGAAAAGCTCATTCTGAGTACATTTTCGGCATACGTTTGCTCCTGCCGGGTCAGCTGAGCAGCGAATTTCTATTTAACCACCTGCTATCATGGGAGACCTCAGGGCTGCATGTTTTGAGCCCAGTACTGATCCTGAAAAGCGTTTCCAACCCCACTTACAAGTAAAACTAGCTAAAATGTGCCTGGCTGCTATTCACTGAAAAGCTCATTCTGCTTACATTTTTGGCATACGTTTGCTCCTACCGGGTCAGCTGAGCAGCGAATTTCTATTTAACCACCAGCTATCATGAGAGACCTCAGGGCTGCATGTTTTGAGCCCAGTACTGAGCCTGAAAAGCGTTTCCAACCCCACTTACAAGTAAACCTAGCTAGAATGTTCCTGGCTGCTCTTCACTGAAAAACTCATTCTGCATATTTTTTTGGCATACATTTGCTCCTGCCGGGTCAGCTGAGCAGCGAAGTTCTACTTAACTACCTCCTATCAGGAGAGACCTCAGGGCTGCATCTTTTGAGTGCAGTACTGAGCCTGAAAAGCGTTTTCAACCCCACTTACAAGTAAAACTAGCTAAAATGTGCCTGGCTGCTTTTCACTGAAAAGCTCATTCTGCTTACATTTTTGGCATACGTTTGCTCCTACCGGGTCAGCTGAGCAGCGAATTTCTATTTAACCACCTGCTATCACGAGAGACCTCAGGGCTGCATGTTTTGAGCCCAGTACTGAGCCTGAAAAGCGTTGCCAATCCCACTTACAAGTAAAATTAGCTAAAATGTGCCTGGCTGCTCTTCACTGAAAAGGGCATTCTGCGTACAATTTTGGCATCCGTTTGCTCCTGCCGGGTCAGCTGAGCAGCGAATTTCTATTTAACCACCTGCTATCATGAGAGACCTCAGGGCTGCATGTTTTGAGCCCAGTACTGATCCTGAAAAGCATTTCCGACCCCACTTACAAGTAAAACTAGCGAAAATGTGCCTTGCTGCTATTCACTGAAAAGCTCATTCTGTGTACATTTTTGGCATACGTTTGCTCCTGCCGGGTCAGCTGAGCAGCGAATTTCTTTTTAACCACCTGCTATCATGAGAGACCTCAGGGCTGCATCTTTTGAGCGCAGTACTGAGCCTGAAAAGGGTTTCCAACCCCACTTACAAGTAAAACTAGCTAAAATGTGCCTGGCTGCTATTCACTGAAAAGCTCATTCTGTGTACATTTTTGGCATACGTTTGCTCCTGCTGGGTCAGCCAAGTGGCAAATTTCTACTTAACCACCTGCTATCATGAGAGATCTCAGGGCTGCATCTTTTGAGCGCAGTACTGAACCTGAAAAGCGTTTCCAACCCCACTTACAAGTAAAACTTGCTAGAATGTTCCTGGCTGCTCTTCACTGAAAAACTCATTCTGCGTATTTTTTTGGCATACATTTGCTCCTGCCGGGTCAGCTGAGCAGCGAAGTTCTACTTAACTACCTCC
The DNA here is from genome assembly GCF_964263255.1 of Lissotriton vulgaris. Classification (NCBI taxonomy): domain Eukaryota; kingdom Metazoa; phylum Chordata; class Amphibia; order Caudata; family Salamandridae; genus Lissotriton; species Lissotriton vulgaris. The sequence goes on from NW_028248166.1 coordinate 155,905, forward strand.
TATCAGAAGAGACCTCAGAGCTGCATCTTTTGAGCCCAGTACTGAGCCTGAAAAGCATTTCCAACCCCACTTACAAGTAAAACTAGCTAAAATGTGCCTTGCTGCTCTTCACTGAAAAGCTCATTCTGCGTACATTTTTGGCATACGTTTGCTCCTACCGGGTCAGCTGAGCAGCAAATTTCTATTTAACCACCTGCTAACATGAGAGACCTCAGGGCTGCATCTTTTGAGTGCAGTACTGAGCCTGAAAAGCGTTTCCAACCCCACTTACAAGGAAAACTTGCTAGAATGTGCCTGGCTGCTCTTCACTGAAAAGCTCATTCTGTGTACATTTTTGGCATACGTTTGCTCTTGCTGGGTCTGCCAAGTGGCAAATTTCTACTTAACCACCTGCTATCATAAGAGACCTCAGGGCTGCATCTTTTGAGTGCATTACTGATCCTGAAAAGGGTTTCCAACCCCACTTACAGGTAAAACTAGCTAAAATGTGCTTGGCTGCTCTTCACTGAAAAGCTCATTCTGTGTACATTTTTGGAATACATTTGCTCCTGCCAGGTCAGCTGAGCAGCGAAGTTCTGCTTAACTACCTCCTATCAGGAGAGACCTCAGAGCTGCATCTTTTGAGCCCAGTACTGAGCCTGAAAAGCATTTCCAACCCCACTTACAAGTAAAACTAGCTAAAATGTGCCTGGCTGCTATTCACTGAAAAGCTCATTCTGCTTACATTTTTGGCATACGTTTGCTCCTATCGGGTCAGCTGAGCAGTGAATTTCTATTTAACCACCTGCTATCATGAGAGACCTCAGACCTGCATCTTTTGAGCCCAGTACTGAGCCTGAACAGCATTTCCAACCCCACTTACAAGTAAAACTAGCTAAAATGTGCCTGGCTGCTATTCACTGAAAAGCTCATTCTGCTTACATTTTTGGCATACGTTTACTCCTACCAGGTCAGCTGAGCAGCGAATTTCTATTTAACCACCTGCTATCATGAGAGACCTAAGGGCTGCATCTTTTGAGCGCAGTACTGAGCCTGAAAAGCGTTTCCAACCCCACTTACAAGTCAAACTTCCTAGAATGTACCTGGCTGCTCTTCACTGAAAAGCTCATTCTGCGTACATTTTTGGAATACATTTGCTCCTGCTGGGTCAGCTGAGCAGCGAAGTTCTACTTGACTACCTCCTATCAGGGGAGACCTCAGAGCTGCATCTTTTGAGCCCAGTACTGAGCCTGAAAAGCATTTCCAACCCCACTTACAAGTAAAACTAGCTAAAATGTGCCTGGCTGCTCTTCACTGAAAAGCTCATTCTGCGTACATTTTTGGCATACGTTTGCTCCTACCGGGTCAGCTGAGCAGCGAATTTCTATTTAAACACCTGCTAACATGAGAGACCTCAGGGCTGCATCTTTTGAGCCCAGTACTGAGCCTGAACCCCACTTACAAGTAAAACTAGCTAAAATGTGCCTGCCTGCTATTCACTGAAAAGCTCATTCTGCTTAAATTTTTGGCATACGTTTGCTCCTATCGGGTCAGCTGAGCAGTGAATTTCTATTTAACCACCTCCTATCAGGAGAGACCTCAGAGCTGCATCTTTTGAGCCCAGTACTGAGCCTGAAAAGCATTTCCAACCCCACTTACAAGTAAAACTAGATAAAATGTGCCTGGCTGCTCTTCACTGAAAAGCTCATTCTGCGTACATTTTTGGCATACATTTGCTCCTGCCGGGTCAGCTGAGCAGCACAGTTCTACTTAACTACCTCCTATCAGGAGAGACCTCAGGGCTGCATCTTTTGAGCGCAGTACTGAGCCTCAAAAGCGTTTCCAACCCCACTTACAAGTAAAACTAGCTAAAATGTGCCTGGCTGCTCTTCACTGAAAAGCTCATTCTGCTTACATTTTTGGCATATGTTTGCTCCTACCGGGTCAGCTGAGCAGCGAATTTCTATTTAACCACCTGCTATCATGAGAGACCTCAGGGCTGCATGTTTTGAGCCCAGTACTGAGCCTGAAAAGCATTTCCAAACCCACTTACAAGTAAAATTTGCTAAAATGTGCCTGGCTGCTCTTCACTGAAAAGGGCATTCTGCGTACAATTTTGGCATACGTTTGCTCCTGCTGGGTCAGCCAAGCGGCAAATTTCTACTTAACCACCTGCTATCATGTGAGACCTCAGGGCTGCATCTTTTGAGCGCAGTACTGATCCTGAAAAGCATTTCCAACCCCACTTACAAGTAAAACTAGCTAAAATGTGCCTGGCTGCTATTCACTGAAAAGCTCATTCTGTGTACATTTTTGGCATACGTTTGCTCCTGCTGGGTCAGCTGAGCAGCGAATTTCTATTTAACCACCTGCTATCATGAGAGACCTCAGGGCTGCATGTTTTGAGCCCAGTACTGAGCCTGAAAAGTGTTTCCAACCCCACTTACAAGTAAAACTAGCTAAATGTGCCTGGCTGCTCTTCACTGAAAAGCTCATTCTGCGTACATTTTTGGCATACGTTTGCTCCTGCCGGGTCAGCTAAGCAGCGAATTTCTATTTAACCACCTGCTATCATGAGAGACCTCAGGGCTGCGTGTTTTGAGCCCAGTACTGATCCTGAAAAGCGTTTCCAACCCCACTTACAAGTAAAACTAGCTAAATGTGCCTGGCTGCTCTTCACTGAAAAGCTCATTCTGCGTACATTTTTGGCATACGTTTGCTCCTGCCGGGTCAGCTAAGCAGCGAATTTCTATTTAACCACCTGCTATCATGAGAGACCTCAGGGCTGCGTGTTTTGAGCCCAGTACTGATCCTGAAAAGCGTTTCCAACCCCACTTACAAGTAAAACTAGCTAAAATGTGCCTGGCTGCTATTCACTGAAAAGGTCATTCTGTGTACATTTTTGGCATACGTTTGCTCCTGCTGGGTCAGCCAAGTGGCAAATTTCTACTTAACCACCTGCTATCATGTGAGACCTCAGGGCGGCATCTTTTGAGCGCAGTACTGATCCTGAAAAGCGTTTCCAACCCCACTTACAAGTAAAACTAGCTAAAATGTGCCTGGCTGCTATTCGCGGAAAAGCTCATTCTGTGTACATTTTTGGCATACATTTGCTCCTGCCGGGTCAGCTAAGCAGCGAATTTCTATTTAACCACCTGCTATCATGAGAGACATCAGGGCTGCATGTTTTGAGCCCAGTACTGAGCCTGAAAAGCGTTTCCAACCCCACTTACAAGTAAAACTAGCTAAAATGTGCTTGGCTGCTTTTCACTGAAAAGCTCATTCTGCGTCCATTTTTGGCATACGTTTGCTCCTACCGGGTCAGCTGAGCAGCGAATTTCTATTTAACCACCTGCTAACATGAGAGACCTCAGGGCTGCATCTTTTGAGCGCAGTACTGAGCCTGAAAAGCATTTCCAACCCCACTTACAAGTAAAACTTGCTAGAATGTTCCTGGCTGCTCTTCACTGAAAAACTCATTCTGCGTACATTTTTGGCATACATTTGCTCCTGCCGGGTCAGCTGAGCAGCGAAGTTCTACTTAACTACCTCCTATCAGGAGAGACCTCAGAGCTGCATCTTTTGAGCCCAGTACTGAGCCTGAAAAGCATTTCCAACCCCACTTACAAGTAAAACTAGCTAAAATGTGCCTGGCTGGTCTTCACTGAAAAGCTCATTCTGCGTACATTTTTGGCATACGTTTGCTCCTACCGGGTCAGCTGAGCAGCGAATTTCTATTTAACCACCTGCTAACATGAGAGACCTCAGGGCTGCATCTTTTGAGCGCAGTACTGAGCCTGAAAGGCGTTTCTACCCCACTTACAAGTAAAACTTGCTAGAATAAGCCTGGCTGCTCTTCACTGAAAAGCTCATTCTGCGTACATTTTTGGCATACATTTGCTCCTTCCGGGTAAGCTGAGCAGCGAAGTTCGACTTAACTACCTCCTATCAGGAGACACCTCAGAGCTGCATCTTTTGAGCCCAGTACTTAGCCTGAAAAGCATTTCCAACCCCACTTACAAGTAAAACTAGCAAAAATGTGCCTGGCTGCTATTCACTGAAAAGCTCATTCTGCTTACATTTTTGGCATACGTTTGCTCCTATCGGGTCAGCTGAGCAGTGAATTTCTATTTAACCACCTGCTATCACGAGAGACCTCAGACCTGCATTTTTTGAGCCCAGTACTGAGCCTGAAAAGCATTTCCAACCCCACTTACAAGTAAAACTAGCTAAAATGTGCCTGGCTGCTATTCACTGAAAAGCTCATTCTGCTTACATTTTTTGCATACGTTTACTCCTACCAGGTCAGCTGAGCAGCGAATTTCTATTTAACCACCTGCTATCATGAGAGACCTCAGGGCTGCATGTTTTGAGCCCAGTACTGAGCCTGAAAAGCGTTTCCAATCCCACTTACAAGTAAAACTAGCTAAAATGTGCCTGGCTGCTCTTCACTGAAAAGCTCATTCTGAGTACATTTTCGGCATACGTTTGCTCCTGCCGGGTCAGCTGAGCAGCGAATTTCTATTTAACCACCTGCTATCATGGGAGACCTCAGGGCTGCATGTTTTGAGCCCAGTACTGATCCTAAAAAGCGTTTCCAACCCCACTTACAAGTAAAACTAGCTAAAATATGCCTGGCTGCTATTCACTGAAAAGCTCATTCTGTGTACATTTTTGGCATACGTTTGCTCCTGCTGGGTCAGCCAAGTAGCAAATTACTACTTAACCACCTGCTATCATGAGAGACCTCAGGGCTGCATCTTTTGAGCGCAGTACTGAGCCTGAAAAGCGTTTCCAACCCCACTTACAAGTAAAACTAGCTAAAATGTGCCTGGCTGCTATTCACTGAAAAGCTCATTCTGCTTACATTTTTGGCATACGTTTGCTCCTACCGGGTCAGCTGAGCGGCGAATTTCTATTTAACCACCTGCTATCACGAGAGACCTCAGGGCTGCATGTTTTGAGCCCAGTACTGAGCCTGAAAAGCATTTCCAACCCCACTTACAAGTAAAACTAGCTAAAATGTGCCTGGCTGCTATTCACTGAAAAGCTCATTCTGCTTACATTTTTTGCATACGTTTACTCCTACCAGGTCAGCTGAGCAGCGAATTTCTATTTAACCACCTGCTAACATGAGAGACCTCAGGGCTGCATCTTTTGAGCGCAGTACTGAGCCTGAAAAGCGTTTCCAACCCCACTTACAAGTAAAACTTGCCAGAATGTGCCTGGCTGCGCTTCACTGAAAAGCTCATTCTGCGTACATTTTTGGCATACATTTGCTCCTGCCGGGTCAGCTGAGCAGCGAAGTTCTACTTAACTACCTCCTATCAGGAGAGACATTAGAGCTGCATCTTTTGAGCCCAGTACTGAGCCTGAAAAGCATTTCCAACCCCACTTACAAGTAAAACTAGCTAAAATGTGCCTGGCTGCTATTCACTGAAAAGCTCATTCTGCTTACATTTTTGGCATACGTTTGCTCCTATCGGGTCAGCTGAGCAGTGAATTTCAATTTAACCACCTGCTATCATGAGAGACCTCAGAGCTGCATCTTTGAGCCCAGTGCTGAGCCTGAAAAGCATTTCCAACCCCACTTACAAGTAAAACTAGCTAAAATGTGCCTGGCTGCTCTTCACTGAAAAGCTCATTCTGCGTACATTTTTGGCATACGTTTGCTCCTGCCGGGTCAGCTGAGCAGCGAATTTCTATTTAACCACCTGCTATCATGGGAGACCTCAGGGCTGCATATTTTGAGCCCAGTACTGATCCTGAAAAGCGTTTCCAACCCCACTTACAAGTAAAACTTGCTAGAATGTGCCTGGCTGCTCTTCACTGAAAAGATCATTCTGCGTACATTTTTGGCATACGTTTGCTCCTGCCGGGTCAGCTGAGCAGCGAACTTCTATTTAACCACCTGCTATCATGAGAAACCTCAGGGCTGCATCTTTTGAGCGCAGTACTGAGCCTGAAAAGCCTTTCCAACCCCACTTACAAGTAAAACTTGCTAGAATGTGCCTGGCTGCTCTTCACTGAAAAGCTCATTCTGCGTACATTTTTGGCATACATTTGCTTCTGCCGGGTCAGCTGAGCAGCGAATTTCTATTTAACCATCTGCTATCATGAGAGACCTCAGGGCTGCATGTTTTGAGCCCAGTACTGAGCCTGAAAAGCGTGTCCAACCCCACTTACAAGTAAAACTAGCTTAAAATGTGCCTGGCTGCTCTTCACCGAAAAGATCATTCTGCGTACATTTTTGGCATACGTTTGCTCCTGCCGGGTCAGCTGAGCAGTTAATTTATATTTAACCACCTGCTATCATGAGAGACCTCAGAGTTGCATGTTTTGAGCCCAGTACTGAGCCTGAAAAGCGTTTCCAAACCCACTTACAAGTAAAATTAGCTAAAATGTGCCTGGCTGCTCTTCACTGAAAAGCGCATTCTGCGTACATTTTTGGCATAAGTTTGCTCCTGCCGGGTCAGCTGAGCAGCAAATTTCTTTTTAACCACCTGCTTTCATGAGAGACCTCAGGGCTGCATGTTTTGAGCCTAGTACTGATCCTGAAAAGCGTTTCCAACCCCACTTACAAGTAAAACTATCTAAAATGTGCGTGGCTGCTATTCACTGAAAAGTTCATTCTGTATACATTTTTGGCATACGTTTGCTCCTGCTGGGTCAGCCAAGTGGCAAATTTCTACTTAACCACCTGCTATCATGAGAGACCTCAGGGCTGCATCTTTTGAGCGCAGTACTGAGCCTGAAAAGCATTTCCAACCCCACTTACAAGTAAAACTTGCTAGAATGTTCCTGGCTGCTCTTCACTGAAAAACTCATTCTGCGTACATTTTTGGCATACATTTGCTCCTGCCGGGTCAGCTGAGCAGCGAAGTTCTACTTAACTACCTCCTATCAGGAGAGACCTCAGAGCTGCATCTTTTGAGCCCAGTACTGAGCCTGAAAAGCATTTCCAACCCCACTTACAAGTAAAACTAGCTAAAATGTGCCTGGCTGCTCTTCACTGAAAAGCTCATTCTGCGTACATTTTTGGCATACGTTTGCTCCTACCGGGTCAGCTGAGCAGCGAATTTCTATTTAACCACCTGCTAACATGAGAGACCTCAGGGCTGCATCTTTTGAGCGCAGTACTGAGCCTGAAAGGCGTTTCCTACCCCACTTACAAGTAAAACTTGCTAAAATAAGCCTGGCTGCTCTTCACTGAAAAGCTCATTCTGCGTACATTTTTGGCATACATTTGCTCCTTCCGGGTCAGCTGAGCAGCGAAGTTCGACTTAACTACCTCCTATCAGGAGACACCTCAGAGCTGCATCTTTTGAGCCCAGTACTTAGCCTGAAAAGCATTTCCAACCCCACTTACAAGTAAAACTAGCAAAAATGTGCCTGGCTGCTATTCACTGAAAAGCTCATTCTGTGTACATTTTTGGCATACGTTTGCTCCTATCGGGTCAGCTGAGCAGTGAATTTCTATTTAACCACCTGCTATCACGAGAGACCTCAGACCTGCATTTTTTGAGCCCAGTACTGAGCCTGAAAAGCATTTCCAACCCCACTTACAAGTAAAACTAGCTAAAATGTGCCTGGCTGCTATTCACTGAAAAGCTCATTCTGCTTACATTTTTTGCATACGTTTACTCCTACCAGGTCAGCTTAGCAGCGAATTTCTATTTAACCACCTGCTATCATGAGAGACCTCAGGGCTGCATGTTTTGAGCCCAGTACTGAGCCTGAAAAGCGTTTCCAATCCTACTTACAAGTAAAACTAGCTAAAATGTGCCTGGCTGCTCTTCACTGAAAAGCTCATTCTGAGTACATTTTTGGCATACGTTTGCTCCTGCCGGGTCAGCTGAGCAGCGAATTTCTATTTAACCACCTGCTATCATGGGAGACCTCAGGGTGCATGTTTTGAGCCCAGTACTGATCCTGAAAAGCGTTTCCAACCCCACTTACAAGTAAAACTAGCTAAAATATGCCTGGCTGCTCTTCACTGAAAAACTCATTCTGCATATTTTTTTGGCATACATTTGCTCCTGCCGGGTCAGCTGAGCAGCGAAGTTCTACTTAACTACCTCCTATCAGGAGAGACCTCAGGGCTGCATCTTTTGAGCCCAGTACTGAGCCTGAAAAGCATTTCCAACCCCACTTACAAGTAAAACTAGCTAAAATGTGCCTGGCTGCTATTCACTGAAAAGCTCATTCTGCTTACATTTTTTGCATACGTTTACTCCTACCAGGTCAGCTTAGCAGCGAATTTCTATTTAACCACCTGCTATCATGAGAGACCTCAGGGCTGCATGTTTTGAGCCCAGTACTGAGCCTGAAAAGCGTTTCCAATCCTACTTACAAGTAAAACTAGCTAAAATGTGCCTGGCTGCTCTTCACTGAAAAGCTCATTCTGCTTACATTTTTGGCATACGTTTGCTCCTACCGGGTCAGCTGAGCAGCGAATTTCTATTTAACCACCAGCTATCATGAGAGACCTCAGGGCTGCATGTTTTGAGCCCAGTACTGAGCCTGAAAAGCGTTTTCAACCCCACTTACAAGTAAACCTAGCTAGAATGTTCCTGGCTGCTCTTCACTGAAAAACTCATTCTGCATATTTTTTTGGCATACATTTGCTCCTGCCGGGTCAGCTGAGCAGCGAAGTTCTACTTAACTACCTCCTATCAGGAGAGACCTCAGGGCTGCATCTTTTGAGTGCAGTACTGAGCCTGAAAAGCGTTTTCAACCCCACTTACAAGTAAAACTTGCTAGAATGTGCCTGGCTGCTCTTCACTGAAAAGCTCATTCTGCGTACATTTTTGGCATACATTTGCTCCTGCCGGTTCAGCTGAGCAGCGAAGTTCTACTTAACAACCTCCTATCAGGAGAGACCTCAGGGCTGCATCTTTTGAGCCCAGTACTGAGCCTGAACCCCACTTACAAGTAAAACTAGCTAAAATGTGCCTGCCTGCTATTCACTGAAAAGCTCATTCTGCTTAAATTTTTGGCATACGTTTGCTCCTATCGGGTCAGCTGAGCAGTGAATTTCTATTTAACCACCTCCTATCAGGAGAGACCTCAGAGCTGCATCTTTTGAGCCCAGTACTGAGCCTGAAAAGCATTTCCAACCCCACTTACAAGTAAAACTAGCTAAAATGTGCCTGGCTGCTATTCACTGAAAAGCTCATTCTGCTTACATTTTTTGCATACGTTTACTCCTACCAGGTCAGCTGAGCAGCGAATTTCTATTTAACCACCTGCTATCATGAGAGATTTTAGGGCTGCATGTTTTGAGCCCAGTACTGAGCCTGAAAAGCGTTTTCAACCCCACTTACAAGTAAAACTTGCTAGAATGTGGCTGGCTGCTCTTCACTGAAAAGCTCATTCTGCGTACATTTTTGGCATACATTTGCTCCTGCCGGTTCAGCTGAGCAGCGAAGTTCTACTTAACAACCTCCTATCAGGAGAGACCTCAGGGCTGCATCTTTTGAGCACAGTACTGAGCCTGAAAAGCGTTTCCAACCCCACTTACAAGTAAAACTAGCTAAAATGTGCCTGGCTGCTTTTCACTGAAAAGCTCATTCTGCTTACATTTTTGGCATACGTTTGCTCCTACCGGGTCAGCTGAGCAGCGAATTTCTATTTAACCACCTGCTATCACGAGAGACCTCAGGGCTGCATGTTTTGAGCCCAGTACTGAGCCTGAAAAGCGTTGCCAATCCCACTTACAAGTAAAATTAGCTAAAATGTGCCTGGCTGCTCTTCACTGAAAAGGGCATTCTGCGTACAATTTTGGCATCCGTTTGCTCCTGCCGGGTCAGCTGAGCAGCGAATTTCTATTTAACCACCTGCTATCATGAGAGACCTCAGGGCTGCATGTTTTGAGCCCAGTACTGATCCTGAAAAGCATTTCCGACCCCACTTACAAGTAAAACTAGCGAAAATGTGCCTTGCTGCTATTCACTGAAAAGCTCATTCTGTGTACATTTTTGGCATACGTTTGCTCCTGCCGGGTCAGCTGAGCAGCGAATTTCTTTTTAACCACCTGCTATCATGAGAGACCTCAGGGCTGCATCTTTTGAGCGCAGTACTGAGCCTGAAAAGGGTTTCCAACCCCACTTACAAGTAAAACTTGCTGGAATGTGCCTGGCTGCTCTTCACTGAAAGCTCATTCTGCGTACATTTTTGGCATACATTTGCTCCTGCCAGGTCAGCTGAGCAGCGAAGTTCTACTTAACTACCTCCTATCAGGAGAGACCTCAGAGATGCATCTTTTGAGCCCAGTACTGAGTCTGAAAAGCGTTTCCAACCCCACTTACAAGTAAAACTAGCTAAAATGTGCCTGGCTGCTATTCACTGAAAAGCTCATTCTGTGTACATTTTTGGCATACGTTTGCTCCTGCTGGGTCAGCCAAGTGGCAAATTTCTACTTAACCACCTGCTATCATGAGAGATCTCAGGGCTGCATCTTTTGAGCGCAGTACTGAGCCTGAAAAGCGTTTCCAACCCCACTTACAAGTAAAACTTGCTAGAATGTTCCTGGCTGCTCTTCACTGAAAAACGCATTCTGCGTATTTTTTTGGCATACATTTGCTCCTGCCGGGTCAGCTGAGCAGCGAAGTTCTACTTAACTACCTCCTATCAGAAGAGACCTCAGAGCTGCATCTTTTGAGCCCAGTACTGAGCCTGAAAAGCATTTCCAACCCCACTTACAAGTAAAACTAGCTAAAATGTGCCTTGCTGCTCTTCACTGAAAAGCTCATTCTGCGTACATTTTTGGCATACGTTTGCTCCTACCGGGTCAGCTGAGCAGCGAATTTCTATTTAACCACCTGCTAACATGAGAGACCTCAGGGCTGCATCTTTTGAGTGCAGTACTGAGCCTGAAAAGCGTTTCCAACCCCACTTACAAGGAAAACTTGCTAGAATGTGCCTGGCTGCTTTTCACTGAAAAGCTCATTCTGTGTACATTTTTGGCATACGTTTGCTCCTGCTGGGTCTGCCAAGTGGCAAATTTCTACTTAACCACCTGCTATCATAAGAGACCTCAGGGCTGCATCTTTTGAGTGCATTACTGATCCTGAAAAGGGTTTCCAACCCCACTTACAGGTAAAACTAGCTAAAATGTGCTTGGCTGCTCTTCACTGAAAAGCTCATTCTGTGTACATTTTTGGAATACATTTGCTCCTGCCAGGTCAGCTGAGCAGCGAAGTTCTGCTTAACTACCTCCTATCAGGAGAGACCTCAGAGCTGCATCTTTTGAGCCCAGTACTGAGCCTGAAAAGCATTTCCAACCCCACTTACAAGTAAAACTAGCTAAAATGTGCCTGGCTGCTATTCACTGAAAAGCTCATTCTGCTTACATTTTTGGCATACGTTTGCTCCTATCGGGTCAGCTGAGCAGTGAATTTCTATTTAACCACCTGCTATCATGAGAGACCTCAGACCTGCATCTTTTGAGCCCAGTACTGAGCCTGAACAGCATTTCCAACCCCACTTACAAGTAAAACTAGCTAAAATGTGCCTGGCTGCTATTCACTGAAAAGCTCATTCTGCTTACATTTTTGGCATACGTTTACTCCTACCAGGTCAGCTGAGCAGCGAATTTCTATTTAACCACCTGCTATCATGAGAGACCTAAGGGCTGCATCTTTTGAGCGCAGTACTGAGCCTGAAAAGCGTTTCCAACCCCACTTACAAGTCAAACTTGCTAGAATGTGCCTGGCTGCTCTTCACTGAAAAGCTCATTCTGCGTACATTTTTGGAATACATTTGCTCCTGCTGGGTCAGCTGAGCAGCGAAGTTCTACTTAACTACCTCCTATCAGGGGAGACCTCAGAGCTGCATCTTTTGAGCCCAGTACTGAGCCTGAAAAGCATTTCCAACCCCACTTACAAGTAAAACTAGCTAAAATGTGCCTGGCTGCTCTTCACTGAAAAGCTCATTCTGCGTACATTTTTGGCATACGTTTGCTCCTACCGGGTCAGCTGAGCAGCGAATTTCTATTTAAACACCTGCTAACATGAGAGACCTCAGGGCTGCATCTTTTGAGCCCAGTACTGAGCCTGAACCCCACTTACAAGTAAAACTAGCTAAAATGTGCCTGCCTGCTATTCACTGAAAAGCTCATTCTGCTTAAATTTTTGGCATACGTTTGCTCCTATCGGGTCAGCTGAGCAGTGAATTCCTATTTAACCACCTCCTATCAGGAGAGACCTCAGAGCTGCATCTTTTGAGCCCAGTACTGAGCCTGAAAAGCATTTCCAACCCCACTTACAAGTAAAACTAGATAAAATGTGCCTGGCTGCTCTTCACTGAAAAGCTCATTCTGCGTACATTTTTGGCATACATTTGCTCCTGCCGGGTCAGCTGAGCAGCACAGTTCTACTTAACTACCTCCTATCAGGAGAGACCTCAGGGCTGCATCTTTTGAGAGCAGTACTGAGCCTCAAAAGCGTTTCCAACCCCACTTACAAGTAAAACTAGCTAAAATGTGCCTGGCTGCTCTTCACTGAAAAGCTCATTCTGCTTACATTTTTGGCATACGTTTGCTCCTACCGGGTCAGCTGAGCAGCGAATTTCTATTTAACCACCTGCTATCATGAGAGACCTCAGGGCTGCATGTTTTGAGCCCAGTACTGAGCCTGAAAAGCGTTTCCAAACCCACTTACAAGTAAAATTTGCTAAAATGTGCCTGGCTGCTCTTCACTGAAAAGGGCATTCTGCGTACAATTTTGGCATACGTTTGCTCCTGCTGGGTCAGCCAAGCGGCAAATTTCTACTTAACCACCTGCTATCATGTGAGACCTCAGGGCTGCATCTTTTGAGCGCAGTACTTATCCTGAAAAGCATTTCCAACCCCACTTACAAGTAAAACTAGCTAAAATGTGCCTGGCTGCTATTCACTGAAAAGCTCATTCTGTGTACATTTTTGGCATACGTTTGCTCCTGCTGGGTCAGCTGAGCAGCGAATTTCTATTTAACCACCTGCTATCATGAGAGACCTCAGGGCTGCATGTTTTGAGCCCAGTACTGAGCCTGAAAAGTGTTTCCAACCCCACTTACAAGTAAAACTAGCTAAATGTGCCTGGCTGCTCTTCACTGAAAAGCTCATTCTGCGTACATTTTTGGCATACGTTTGCTCCTGCCGGGTCAGCTAAGCAGCGAATTTCTATTTAACCACCTGCTATCATGAGAGATCTCAGGGCTGCGTGTTTTGAGCCCAGTACTGATCCTGAAAAGCGTTTCCAACCCCACTTACAAGTAAAACTAGCTAAATGTGCCTGGCTGCTCTTCACTGAAAAGCTCATTCTGCGTACATTTTTGGCATACGTTTGCTCCTGCCGGGTCAGCTAAGCAGCGAATTTCTATTTAACCACCTGCTATCATGAGAGACCTCAGGGCTGCGTGTTTTGAGCCCAGTACTGATCCTGAAAAGCGTTTCCAACCCCACTTACAAGTAAAACTAGCTGAAATGTGCCTGGCCGCTATTCACTGAAAAGGTCATTCTGTGTACATTTTTGGCATACGTTTGCTCCTGCTGGGTCAGCCAAGTGGCAAATTTCTACTTAACCACCTGCTATCATGTGAGACCTCAGGGCGGCATCTTTTGAGCGCAGTACTGATCCTGAAAAGCGTTTCCAACCCCACTTACAAGTAAAACTAGCTAAAATGTGCCTGGCTGCTATTCGCGGAAAAGCTCATTCTGTGTACATTTTTGGCATACATTTGCTCCTGCCGGGTCAGCTAAGCAGCGAATTTCTATTTAACCACCTGCTATCATGAGAGACATCAGGGCTGCATGTTTTGAGCCCAGTACTGAGCCTGAAAAGCGTTTCCAACCCCACTTACAAGTAAAACTAGCTAAAATGTGCTTGGCTGCTTTTCACTGAAAAGCTCTTTCTGCGTCCATTTTTGGCATACGTTTGCTCCTACCGGGTCAGCTGAGCAGCGAATTTCTATTTAACCACCTGCTAACATGAGAGACCTCAGGGCTGCATCTTTTGAGCGCAGTACTGAGCCTGAAAAGCATTTCCAACCCCACTTACAAGTAAAACTTGCTAGAATGTTCCTGGCTGCTCTTCACTGAAAAACTCATTCTGCGTACATTTTTGGCATACATTTGCTCCTACCGGGTCAGCTGAGCAGCGAAGTTCTACTTAACTACCTCCTATCAGGAGAGACCTCAGAGCTGCATCTTTTGAGCCCAGTACTGAGCCTGAAAAGCATTTCCAACCCCACTTACAAGTAAAACTAGCTAAAATGTGCCTGGCTGCTCTTCACTGAAAAGCTCATTCTGCGTACATTTTTGGCATACGTTTGCTCCTACCGGGTCAGCTGAGCAGCGAATTTCTATTTAACCACCTGCTAACATGAGAGACCTCAGGGCTGCATCTTTTGAGCCCAGTACTGAGCCTGAAAAGCATTTCCAACCCCACTTACAAGTAAAACTAGATAAAATGTGCCTGGCTGCTCTTCACTGAAAAGCTCATTCTGCGTACATTTTTGGCATACATTTGCTCCTGCCGGGTCAGCTGAGCAGCACAGTTCTACTTAACTACCTCCTATCAGGAGAGACCTCAGGGCTGCATCTTTTGAGCGCAGTACTGAGCCTCAAAAGCGTTTCCAACCCCACTTACAAGTAAAACTAGCTAAAATGTGCCTGGCTGCTCTTCACTGAAAAGCTCATTCTGCTTCCATTTTTGGCATACGTTTGCTCCTACCGGGTCAGCTGAGCAGCGAATTTCTATTTAACCACCTGCTATCATGAGAGACCTCAGGGCTGCATGTTTTGAGCCCAGTACTGAGCCTGAAAAGCGTTTCCAAACCCACTTACAAGTAACATTTGCTAAAATGTGCCTGGCTGCTCTTCACTGAAAAGGGCATTCTTTTTTTTTTTTTTTTTTTTTAGATTTTATTTGGCAATTCACAAATGCAGACAAAAAACAATACTTTTTAGTCACCGAAAACAAATTTACAAAAAGAGAACAAAAACTACGAAACACAAAATGGAGAAAAGAGAGAAAGAAGAAAATAAAAAAAACGAGAAAGAGAGCAAGATATTATTTACATAGGTGATTTCATTCTGGCTAGCATTTCTAGTATTTGCTCCAATTCTCAATTGGTTTCCAAATCTTAATACCACGTGCTTGAGCCCTCAACCCTTTACAGGCAAATATCGCGTTCTCTTGGTTATACATACCCAACAGTCTTGATAACCATATCTGAAAGTTGGGGGGATCTGTGTCTTTCCACCGTGCTGTTAATATAATACGAAAGACTGCTGACCCCAAAAAAAGCAGTGCTTCTTCTTCATTGGTATGTGATAGTGTATTATCATATCCCAAGATAAACAAGGAGGGGGATTCAGCGATTGGATGACTAAACACTTCTTGCCAGAAATCCATTATCATTTTTTTCAATAATACTAATTTTCCACACTCGTATAACATATGAATCAAATGTGCCGGGCAATTTCCACATCTAGGACATTCTGAATTAGCTCTTTTCCCCCAAGCGAAAAGTTTAGCGGGGGTGAAATATAGATCATATATGGTCTTATACAACTGTGCTTTTAAATTAGAAGACATAAACAGTTTTGTTGACAAAACCAATATTTTATCAATATCGACATTGGGATTATTTAATTTCCTTGACCAACCCTGCTCCACCACATCGACGTCATCAGATTGGCTGTCTATTAGTACATCATAAATCGTACCAATCCTAGTTGATGATCTTAATAGACAGTCAAGTAGAGGAACATTCTCCAGTGTAATATCTGCACACCTTAAGCTCAATATCGTGTTAATCTGAATGTACTTAAATACACTATTGCTATGAATAGAAAATTTAGATTGTAACTGTTGGAATCTTTGTCCAGGGCATTCTGCGTACAATTTTGGCATACGTTTGCTCCTGCTGGGTCAGCCAAGCGGCAAATTTCTACTTAACCACCTGCTATCATGTGAGACCTCAGGGCTGCATCTTTTGAGCGCAGTACTGATCCTGAAAAGCATTTCCAACCCCACTTACAAGTAAAACTAGCTAAAATGTGCCTGGCTGCTATTCACTGAAAAGCTCATTCTGTGTACATTTTTGGCATACGTTTGCTCCTGCTGGGTCAGCTGAGCAGCGAATTTCTATTTAACCACCTGCTATCATGAGAGACCTCAGGGCTGCATGTTTTGAGCCCAGTACTGAGCCTGAAAAGTGTTTCCAACCCCACTTACAAGTAAAACTAGCTAAATGTGCCTGGCTGCTCCTCACTGAAAAGCTCATTCTGCGTACATTTTTGGCATACGTTTGCTCCTGCCGGGTCAGCTAAGCAGTGAATTTCTATTTAACCACCTGCTATCATAAGAGACCTCAGGGCTGCGTGTTTTGAGCCCAGTATTGATCCTGAAAAGCGTTTCCAACCCCACTTACAAGTAAAACTAGCTAAAATGTGCCTGGCTGCTATTCACTGAAAAGGTCATTCTGTGTACATTTTTGGCATACGTTTGCTCCTGCTGGGTCAGCCAAGTGGCAAATTTCTACTTAACCACCTGCTATCATGTGAGACCTCAGGGCGGCATCTTTTGAGCGCAGTACTGATCCTGAAAAGCGTTTCCAACCCCACTTACAAGTAAAACTAGCTAAAATGTGCCTGGCTGCTATTCGCGGAAAAGCTCATTCTGTGTACATTTTTGGCATACATTTGCTCCTGCCGGGTCAGCTAAGCAGCGAATTTCTATTTAACCACCTGCTATCATGAGAGACATCAGGGCTGCATGTTTTGAGCCCAGTACTGAGCCTGAAAAGCGTTTCCAACCCCACTTACAAGTAAAACTAGCTAAAATGTGCTTGGCTGCTTTTCACTGAAAAGCTCATTCTGCGTCCATTTTTGGCATACGTTTGCTCCTACCGGGTCAGCTGAGCAGCGAATTTCTATTTAACCACCTGCTAACATGAGAGACCTCAGGGCTGCATCTTTTGAGCGCAGTACTGAGCCTGAAAAGCATTTCCAACCCCACTTACAAGTAAAACTTGCTAGAATGTTCCTGGCTGCTCTTCACTGAAAAACTCATTCTGCGTACATTTTTGGCATACATTTGCTCCTGCCGGGTCAGCTGAGCAGCGAAGTTCTACTTAACTACCTCCTATCAGGAGAGACCTCAGAGCTGCATCTTTTGAGCCCAGTACTGAGCCTGAAAAGCATTTCCAACCCCACTTACAAGTAAAACTAGCTAAAATGTGCCTGGCTGCTCTTCACTGAAAAGCTCATTCTGCGTACATTTTTGGCATACGTTTGCTCCTACCGGGTCAGCTGAGCAGCGAATTTCTATTTAACCACCTGCTATCATGAGAGACCTCAGGGCTGCATGTTTTGAGCCCAGTACTGAGCCTGAAAAGTGTTTCCAACCCCACTTACAAGTAAAACTAGCTAAATGTGCCTGGCTGCTCCTCACTGAAAAGCTCATTCTGCGTACATTTTTGGCATACGTTTGCTCCTGCCGGGTCAGCTAAGCAGCGAATTTCTATTTAACCACCTGCTATCATGAGAGACCTCAGGGCTGCGTGTTTTGAGCCCAGTACTGATCCTGAAAAGCGTTTCCAACCCCACTTACAAGTAAAACTAGCTAAATGTGCCTGGCTGCTCTTCACTGAAAAGCTCATTCTGCGTACATTTTTGGCATACGTTTGCTCCTGCCGGGTCAGCTAAGCAGCGAATTTCTATTTAACCACCTGCTATCATGAGAGACCTCAGGGCTGCGTGTTTTGAGCCCAGTACTGATCCTGAAAAGCGTTTCCAACCCCACTTACAAGTAAAACTAGCTAAAATGTGCCTGGCTGCTATTCACTGAAAAGGTCATTCTGTGTACATTTTTGGCATACATTTGCTCCTGCTGGGTCAGCCAAGTGGCAAATTTCTACTTAACCACCTGCTATCATGTGAGACCTCAGGGCGGCATCTTTTGAGCGCAGTACTGATCCTGAAAAGCGTTTCCAACCCCACTTACAAGTAAAACTAGCTAAAATGTGCCTGGCTGCTATTCGCGGAAAAGCTCATTCTGTGTACATTTTTGGCATACATTTGCTCCTGCCGGGTCAGCTAAGCAGCGAATTTCTATTTAACCACCTGCTATCATGAGAGACATCAGGGCTGCATGTTTTGAGCCCAGTACTGAGCCTGAAAAGCGTTTCCAACCCCACTTACAAGTAAAACTAGCTAAAATGTGCTTGGCTGCTTTTCACTGAAAAGCTCATTCTGCGTCCATTTTTGGCATACGTTTGCTCCTACCGGGTCAGCTGAGCAGCGAATTTCTATTTAACCACCTGCTAACATGAGAGACCTCAGGGCTGCATCTTTTGAGCGCAGTACTGAGCCTGAAAAGCATTTCCAACCCCACTTACAAGTAAAACTTGCTAGAATGTTCCTGGCTGCTCTTCACTGAAAAACTCATTCTGCGTACATTTTTGGCATACATTTGCTCCTGCCGGGTCAGCTGAGCAACGAAGTTCTACTTAACTACCTCCTATCAGGAGAGACCTCAGAGCTGCATCTTTTGAGCCCAGTACTGAGCCTGAAAAGCATTTCCAACCCCACTTACAAGTAAAACTAGCTAAAATGTGCCTGGCTGCTCTTCACTGAAAAGCTCATTCTGCGTACATTTTTGGCATACGTTTGCTCCTACCGGGTCAGCTGAGCAGCGAATTTCTATTTAACCACCTGCTAACATGAGAGACCTCAGGGCTGCATCTTTTGAGCGCAGTACTGAGCCTGAAAGGCGTTTCCTACCCCACTTACAAGTAAAACTTGCTAGAATAAGCCTGGCTGCTCTTCACTGAAAAGCTCATTCTGCGTACATTTTTGGCATACATTTGCTCCTTCCGGGTCAGCTGAGCAGCGAAGTTCGACTTAACTACCTCCTATCAGGAGACACCTCAGAGCTGCATCTTTTGAGCCCAGTACTTAGCCTGAAAAGCATTTCCAACCCCACTTACAAGTAAAACTAGCAAAAATGTGCCTGGCTGCTATTCACTGAAAAGCTCATTCTGCTTACATTTTTGGCATACGTTTGCTCCTATCGGGTCAGCTGAGCAGTGAATTTCTATTTAACCACCTGCTATCACGAGAGACCTCAGACCTGCATTTTTTGAGCCCAGTACTGAGCCTGAAAAGCATTTCCAACCCCACTTACAAGTAAAACTAGCTAGAATGTGCCTGGCTGCTATTCACTGAAAAGCTCATTCTGCTTACATTTTTTGCATACGTTTACTCCTACCAGGTCAGCTGAGCAGCGAATTTCTATTTAACCACCTGCTATCATGAGAGACCTCAGGGCTGCATCTTTTGAGCGCAGTACTGAGCCTGAAAAGCGTTTCCAACCCCACTTACAAGTAAAACTAGCTAAAATGTGCCTGGCTGCTATTCACTGAAAAGCTCATTCTGCTTACATTTTTGGCATACGTTTGCTCCTACCGGGTCAGCTGAGCAGCGAATTTCTATTTAACCACCAGCTATCATGAGAGACCTCAGGGCTGCATGTTTTGAGCCCAGTACTGAGCCTGAAAAGCGTTTCCAACCCCACTTACAAGTAAACCTAGCTAGAATGTTCCTGGCTGCTCTTCACTGAAAAACTCATTCTGCATATTTTTTTGGCATACATTTGCTCCTGCCGGGTCAGCTGAGCAGCGAAGTTCTACTTAACTACCTCCTATCAGGAGAGACCTCAGGGCTGCATCTTTTGAGTGCAGTACTGAGCCTGAAAAGCGTTTTCAACCCCACTTACAAGTAAAACTTGCTAGAATGTGCCTGGCTGCTCTTCACTGAAAAGCTCATTCTGCGTACATTTTTGGCATACATTTGCTCCTGCCGGTTCAGCCGAGCAGCGAAGTTCTACTTAACAACCTCCTATCAGGAGAGACCTCAGGGCTGCATCTTTTTAGCGCAGTACTGAGCCTGAAAAGCGTTTCCAACCCCACTTACAAGTAAAACTAGCTAAAATGTGCCTGGCTGCTTTTCACTGAAAAGCTCATTCTGCTTACATTTTTGGCATACGTTTGCTCCTACCGGGTCAGCTGAGCAGCGAATTTCTATTTAACCACCTGCTATCACGAGAGACCTCAGGGCTGCATGTTTTGAGCCCAGTACTGAGCCTGAAAAGCATTTCCAACCCCACTTACAAGTAAAACTAGCTAAAATGTGCCTGGCTGCTATTCACTGAAAAGCTCATTCTGCTTACATTTTTTGCATACGTTTACTCCTACCAGGTCAGCTGAGCAGCGAATTTCTATTTAACCACCTGCTATCATGAGAGACCTCAGGGCTGCATGTTTTGAGCCCAGTACTGAGCCTGAAAAGCGTTTCCAATCCCACTTACAAGTAAAACTAGCTAAAATGTGCCTGGCTGCTCTTCACTGAAAAGCTCATTCTGAGTACATTTTCGGCATACGTTTGCTCCTGCCGGGTCAGCTGAGCAGCGAATTTCTATTTAACCACCTGCTATCATGGGAGACCTCAGGGCTGCATGTTTTGAGCCCAGTACTGATCCTGAAAAGCGTTTCCAACCCCACTTACAAGTAAAACTAGCTAAAATATGCCTGGCTGCTATTCACTGAAAAGCTCATTCTGTGTACATTTTTGGCATACGTTTGCTCCTGCTGGGTCAGCCAAGTAGCAAATTACTACTTAACCACCTGCTATCATGAGAGACCTCAGGGCTGCATCTTTTGAGCGCAGTACTGAGCCTGAAAAGCGTTTCCAACCCCACTTACAAGTAAAACTAGCTAAAATGTGCCTGGCTGCTATTCACTGAAAAGCTCATTCTGCTTACATTTTTGGCATACGTTTGCTCCTACCGGGTCAGCTGAGCAGCGAATTTCTATTTAACCACCAGCTATCATGAGAGACCTCAGGGCTGCATGTTTTGAGCCCAGTACTGAGCCTGAAAAGCGTTTCCAACCCCACTTACAAGTAAACCTAGCTAGAATGTTCCTGGCTGCTCTTCACTGAAAAACTCATTCTGCATATTTTTTTGGCATACATTTGCTCCTGCCGGGTCAGCTGAGCAGCGAAGTTCTACTTAACTACCTCCTATCAGGAGAGACCTCAGGGCTGCATCTTTTGAGTGCAGTACTGAGCCTGAAAAGCGTTTTCAACCCCACTTACAAGTAAAACTTGCTAGAATGTGCCTGGCTGCTCTTCACTGAAAAGCTCATTCTGCGTACATTTTTGGCATACATTTGCTCCTGCCGGTTCAGCTGAGCAGCGAAGTTCTACTTAACAACCTCCTATCAGGAGAGACCTCAGGGCTGCATCTTTTGAGCGCAGTACTGAGCCTGAAAAGCGTTTCCAACCCCACTTACAAGTAAAACTAGCTAAAATGTGCCTGGCTGCTTTTCACTGAAAAGCTCATTCTGCTTACATTTTTGGCATACGTTTGCTCCTACCGGGTCAGCTGAGCAGCGAATTTCTATTTAACCACCTGCTATCACGAGAGACCTCAGGGCTGCATGTTTTGAGCCCAGTACTGAGCCTGAAAAGCGTTGCCAATCCCACTTACAAGTAAAATTAGCTAAAATGTGCCTGGCTGCTCTTCACTGAAAAGGGCATTCTGCGTACAATTTTGGCATCCGTTTGCTCCTGCCGGGTCAGCTGAGCAGCGAATTTCTATTTAACCACCTGCTATCATGAGAGACCTCAGGGCTGCATGTTTTGAGCCCAGTACTGATCCTGAAAAGCATTTCCGACCCCACTTACAAGTAAAACTAGCTAAAATGTGCCTTGCTGCTATTCACTGAAAAGCTCATTCTGTGTACATTTTTGGCATACGTTTGCTCCTGCCGGGTCAGCAGAGCAGCGAATTTCTTTTTAACCACCTGCTATCATGAGAGACCTCAGGGCTGCATCTTTTGAGCGCAGTACTGAGCCTGAAAAGGGTTTCCAACCCCACTTACAAGTAAAACTTGCTGGAATGTGCCTGGCTGCTCTTCACTGAAAGCTCATTCTGCGTACATTTTTGGCATACATTTGCTCCTGCCAGGTCAGCTGAGCAGCGAAGTTCTACTTAACTACCTCCTATCAGGAGAGACCTCAGAGATGCATCTTTTCAGCCCAGTCCTGAGTCTGAAAAGCGTTTCCAACCCCACTTACAAGTAAAACTAGCTAAAATGTGCCTGGCTGCTATTCACTGAAAAGCTCATTCTGTGTACATTTTTGGCATACGTTTGCTCCTGCTGGGTCAGCCAAGTGGCAAATTTCTACTTAACCACCTGCTATCATGAGAGATCTCAGGGCTGCATCTTTTGAGCGCAGTACTGAGCCTGAAAAGCGTTTCCAACCCCACTTACAAGTAAAACTTGCTAGAATGTTCCTGGCTGCTCTTCACTGAAAAACTCATTCTGCGTATTTTTTTGGCATACATTTGCTCCTGCCGGGTCAGCTGAGCAGCGAAGTTCTACTTAACTACCTCCTATCAGAAGAGACCTCAGAGCTGCATCTTTTGAGCCCAGTACTGAGCCTGAAAAGCATTTCCAACCCCACTTACAAGTAAAACTAGCTAAAATGTGCCTTGCTGCTCTTCACTGAAAAGCTCATTCTGCGTACATTCTTGGCATACGTTTGCTCCTACCGGGTCAGCTGAGCAGCGAATTTCTATTTAACCACCTGCTAACATGAGAGACCTCAGGGCTGCATCTTTTGAGTGCAGTACTGAGCCTGAAAAGCGTTTCCAACCCCACTTACAAGGAAAACTTGCTAGAATGTGCCTGGCTGCTCTTCACTGAAAAGCTCATTCTGTGTACATTTTTGGCATACGTTTGCTCCTGCTGGGTCTGCCAAGTGGCAAATTTCTACTTAACCACCTGCTATCATAAGAGACCTCAGGGCTGCATCTTTTGAGTGCATTACTGATCCTGAAAAGGGTTTCCAACCCCACTTACAGGTAAAACTAGCTAAAATGTGCTTGGCTGCTCTTCACTGAAAAGCTCATTCTGTGTACATTTTTGGAATACATTTGCTCCTGCCAGGTCAGCTGAGCAGCGAAGTTCTGCTTAACTACCTCCTATCAGGAGAGACCTCAGAGCTGCATCTTTTGAGCTCAGTACTGAGCCTGAAAAGCATTTCCAACCCCTCTTACAAGTAAAACTAGCTAAAATGTGCCTGGCTGCTATTCACTGAAACGCTGATTCTGCTTACATTTTTGGCATACGCTTGCTCCTGCTGGGTCAACACAGTGGCAAATTTCTACTTAACCACCTGCTATCATGAGAGATCTCAGGGCTGCATCTTTTGAGCGCAGTACTGAGCCTGAAAAGCGTTTCCAACCCCACTTACAAGTAAAACTTGCTAGAATGTGCTTGGCTGCTCTTCACTGAAAAGCTCATTCTGCGTACATTTTTGGCATACATTTGCTCCTTTCGGGTCAGCTGAGCAGCGAAGTTCTGCTTAACTACCTCCTATCAGGAGAGACCTCAGAGCTGCATCTTTTGAGCCCAGTACTGAGCCTGAAAAGCATTTCCAACCCCACTTACAAGTAAAACTAGCTAAAATGTGCCTGGCTGCTATTCACTGAAAAGCTCATTCTGCTTACATTTTTGGCATACATTTGCTCCTGCCGGGTCAGCTGAGCAGCGAAGTTCTACTTAACTACCTCCTATCAGGAGAGACCTCAGAGCTGCATCTTTTGAGCCCAGTACTGAGCCTGAAAAGTATTTCCAACCCCACTTACAAGTAAAACTAGCTAAAATGTGCCTGGCTGCTATTCACTGAAAAGCTCATTCTGCTTACATTTTTGGCATACGTTTGCTCCTATCGGGTCAGCTGAGCAGTGAATTTCTATTTAACCACCTGCTATCATGAGAGACCTAAGACCTGCATCTTTTGAGCCCAGTACTGAGCCTGAAAAGCATTTCCAACCCCACTTACAAGTAAAACTAGCTAAAATGTGCCTGGCTGCTATTCACTGAAAAGCTCATTCTGCTTACATTTTTGGCATACGTTTACTCCTACCAGGTCAGCTGAGCAGCGAATTTCTATTTAACCACCTGCTATCATGAGAGACCTCAGGGCTGCATGTTTTGAGCCCAGTACTGATCCTGAAAAGCGTTTCCAACCCCTCTTACAAGTAAAACTAGCTAAAATGTGCCTGGCTGCTATTCACTGAAACGCTGATTCTGCTTACATTTTTGGCATACGCTTGCTCCTGCTGGGTCAACACAGTGGCAAATTTCTACTTAACCACCTGCTATCATGAGAGATCTCAGGGCTGCATCTTTTGAGCGCAGTACTGAGCCTGAAAAGCGTTTCCAACCCCACTTACAAGTAAAACTTGCTAGAATGTGCTTGGCTGCTCTTCACTGAAAAGCTCCTTCTGCGTACATTTTTGGCATACATTTGCTCCTTTCGGGTCAGCTGAGCAGCGAAGTTCTGCTTAACTACCTCCTATCAGGAGAGACCTCAGAGCTGCATCTTTTGAGCCCAGTACTGAGCCTGAAAAGCATTTCCAACCCCACTTACAAGTAAAACTAGCTAAAATGTGCCTGGCTGCTATTCACTGAAAAGCTCATTCTGCTTACATTTTTGGCATACGTTTGCTCCTATCGGGTCAGCTGAGCAGTGAATTTCTATTTAACCACCTGCTATCATGGGAGACCTCAGACCTGCATCTTTTTAGCCCAGTACTGAGCCTGAAAAGCATTTCCAACCCCACTTACAAGTAAAACTAGCTAAAATGTGCCTGGCTGCTATTCACTGAAAAGCTCATTCTGCTTACATTTTTGGCATACGTTTACTCCTACCAGGTCAGCTGAGCAGCGAATTTCTATTTAACCACCTGCTATCATGAGAGACCTCAGGGCTGCATGTTTTGAGCCCAGTACTGATCCTGAAAAGAGTTTCCAACCCCTCTTACAAGTAAAACTAGCTAAAATGTGCCTAGGTGCTATTCACTGAAAAGTTCACTCTGCTTACATTTTTGGCATACGTTTGCTCCTGCTGGGTCAGCCAAGTGGCAAATTTCTACTTAACCACCTGCTATCATGAGAGATCTCAGGGCTGCATCTTTTGAGCGCAGTACTGAGCCTGAAAAGCGTTTCCAACCCCACTTACAAGTAAAACTTGCTAGAAGGTTCCTGGCTGCTCTTCACTGAAAAACTCATTCTGCGTATTTTTTTGGCATACATTTGCTCCTACCGGGTCAGCTGAGCAGCGAATTTCTATTTAACCACCTGCTAACATGAGAGACCTCAGGGCTGCATCTTTTGAGTGCAGTACTGAGCCTGAAAAGCGTTTCCAACCCCACTTACAAGTAAAACTTGCTAGAATGTGCCTGGCTGCTCTTCACTGAAAAGCTCATTCTGCGTACATTTTTGGCATACATTTGCTCCTGCTGGGTCAGCTGAGCAGCGAAGTTCTACTTAACTACCTCCTACCAGGAGAGACCTCAGAGCTGCATCTTTTGAGCCCAGTACTGAGCCTGAAAAGCATTTCCAACCCCACTTACAAGTAAAACTAGCTAAAATGTGCCTGGCTGCTATTCACTGAAAAGCTCATTCTGCTTAAATTTTAGGCATACGTTTGCTCCTATCGGGTCAGCTGAGCAGTGAATTTCTATTTAACCACCTCCTATCAGGAGAGACCTCAGAGCTGCATCTTTTGAGCCCAGTACTGAGCCTGAAAAGCATTTCCAACCCCACTTACAAGTAAAACTAGCTAAAATGTGCCTGGCTGCTCTTCACTGAAAAGCTCATTCTGCTTACATTTTTGGCATACATTTGCTCCTGCTGGGTCAGCTGAGCAGCAAAGTTCTACTTAACTACCTCCTATCAGGAGAGACCTCAGGGTTGCATCTTTTGAGCGCAGTACTGAGCCTCAAAAGCGTTTCCAACCCCACTTACAAGTAAAACTAGCTAAAATGTGCCTGGCTGCTCTTCACTGAAAAGCTCATTCTGCTTACATTTTTGGCATACGTTTGCTCCTACCGGGTCAGCTGAGCAGCGAATTTCTATTTAACCACCTGCTATCATGAGAGACCTCAGGGCTGCATGTTTTGAGCCCAGTACTGAGCCTGAAAAGCGTTTCCAAACCCACTTACAAGTAAAATTAGCTAAAATGTGCCTGGCTTCTCTTCACTGAAAAGGGCATTCTGCGTACAATTTTGGCATACGTTTGCTCCTGCTGGGTCAGCCAAGTGGCAAATTTCTACTTAACCACCTGCTATCATGTGAGACCTCAGGGCTGCATCTTTTGAGCGCAGTACTGATCCTGAAAAGCATTTCCAACCCCACTTACACGTAAAACTAGCTAAAATGTGCCTGGCTGCTATTCACTGAAAAGCTCATTCTGTGTACATTTTTGGCATACATTTGCTCCTGCTGGGTCAGCTGAGCAGCAAATTTCTATTTAACCACCTGCTATCATGAGAGACCTCAGGGCTGCATGTTTTGAGCCCAGTACTGAGCCTGAAAAGTGTTTCCAACCCCACTTACAAGTAAAACTAGCTAAATGTGCCTGGCTGCTCTTCACTGAAAAGCTCATTCTGCGTACATTTTTGGCATACGTTTGCTCCTGCCGGGTCAGCTAAGCAGCGAATTTCTATTTAACCACCTGCTATCATGAGAGACCTCAGGGTTGCGTGTTTTGAGCCCAGTACTGATCCTGAAAAGCGTTTCCAACCCCACTTACAAGTAAAACTAGCTAAATGTGCCTGGCTGCTCTTCACTGAAAATCTCATTCTGCGTACATTTTTGGCATACGTTTGCTCCTGCCGGGTCAGCTAAGCAGCAAATTTCTATTTAACCACCTGCTATCATGAGAGACCTCAGGGCTGCGTGTTTTGAGCCCAGTACTGATCCTGAAAAGCGTTTCCAACCCCACTTACAAGTAAAACTAGCTAAAATGTGCCTGGCTGCTATTCACTGAAAAGCTCATTCTGTGTACATTTTTGGCATACGTTTGCTCCTGCCGGGTCAGCTAAGCAGCGAATTTCTATGTAACCACCTGCTATCATGAGAGACCTCAGGGCTGCATCTTTTGAGCGCAGTACTGATCCTGAAAAAGCGTTTCCAACCCCACTTACAAGTAAAACTAGCTAAAATGTGCCTGGCTGCTATTCGCGGAAAAGCTCATTCTGTGTACATTTTTGGCATACATTTGCTCCTGCCGGGTCAGCTAAGCAGCGAATTTCTATTTAACCACCTGCTATCATGAGAGACCTCAGGGCTGCATCTTTTGAGCGCAGTACTGAGCCTGAAAAGCGTTTCCAACCCCACTTACAAGTAAAACTTGCTAGAATGTGCCTGGCTGCTCTTCACTGAAAAGCTCATTCTGCGTACATTTTTGGCATACATTTGCTCCTGCCGGGTTAGCTGAGCAGCGAAGTTCTACTTAACTACCTCCTATCAGGAGAGACCTCAGAGCTGCATCTTTTGAGCCCAGTACTGAGCCTGAAAAGCATTTCCAACCCCACTTACAAGTAAAACTAGCTAAAATGTGCCTGGCTGCTATTCACTGAAAAGCTCATTCTGCTTACATTTTTGGCATACGTTTGCTCCTATTGGGTCAGCTGAGCAGTGAATTTCTATTTAACCACCTGCTATCATGAGAGACCTAAGACCTGCATCTTTTGAGCCCAGTACTGAGCCTGAAAAGCATTTCCAACCCCACTTACAAGTAAAACTAGCTAAAATGTGCCTGGCTGCTATTCACTGAAAAGCTCATTCTGCTTACATTTTTGGCATACGTTTACTCCTACCAGGTCAGCTGAGCAGCGAATTTCTATTTAACCACCTGCTATCATGAGAGACCTCAGGGCTGCATGTTTTGAGCCCAGTACTGAGCCTGAAAAGCGTTTCCAATCCCACTTACAAGTAAAACTAGCTAAAATATGCCTGGCTGCTATTCACTGAAAAGCTCATTCTGTGTACATTTTTGGCATACGTTTGCTCCTGCTGGGTCAGCCAAGTAGCAAATTACTACTTAACCACCTGCTATCATGAGAGACCTCAGGGCTGCATCTTTTGAGCGCAGTACTGAGCCTGAAAAGCGTTTCCAACCCCACTTACAAGTCAAACTTGCTAGAATGTGCCTGGCTGCTCTTCACTGAAAAGCTCATTCTGCGTACATTTTTGGAATACATTTGCTCCTGCTGGGTCAGCTGAGCAGCGAAGTTCTACTTAACTACCTCCTATCAGGGGAGATCTCAGATCTGCATCTTTTGAGCCCAGTACTGAGCCTGAAAAGCATTTCCAGCCCCACTTACAAGTAAAACTAGCTAAAATGTGCCTGGCTGCTCTTCACTGAAAAGCTCATTCTGCGTACATTTTTGGCATACGTTTGCTCCTACCGGGTCAGCTGAGCAGCGAATTTCTATTTAACCACCTGCTATCACGAGAGACCTCAGGGCTGCATGTTTTGAGCCCAGTACTGAGCCTGAAAAGCGTTGCCAATCCCACTTACAAGTAAAATTAGCTAAAATGTGCCTGGCTGCTCTTCACTGAAAAGGGCATTCTGCGTACAATTTTGGCATCCGTTTGCTCCTGCCGGGTCAGCTGAGCAGCGAATTTCTATTTAACCACCTGCTATCATGAGAGACCTCAGGGCTGCATGTTTTGAGCCCAGTACTGATCCTGAAAAGCATTTCCGACCCCACTTACAAGTAAAACTAGCTAAAATGTGCCTTGCTGCTATTCACTGAAAAGCTCATTCTGTGTACATTTTTGGCATACGTTTGCTCCTGCCAGGTCAGCTGAGCAGCGAAGTTCTACTTAACTACCTCCTATCAGGAGAGACCTCAGAGATGCATCTTTTGAGCCCAGTACTGAGTCTGAAAAGCGTTTCCAACCCCACTTACAAGTAAAACTAGCTAAAATGTGCCTGGCTGCTATTCACTGAAAAGCTCATTCTGCGTACATTTTTGGCATACATTTGCTCCTGCCAGGTCAGCTGAGCAGCGAAGTTCTACTTAACTACCTCCTATCAGGAGAGACCTCAGAGATGCATCTTTTGAGCCCAGTACTGAGTCTGAAAAGCGTTTCCAACCCCACTTACAAGTAAAACTAGCTAAAATGTGCCTGGCTGCTATTCACTGAAAAGCTCATTCTGTGTACATTTTTGGCATACGTTTGCTCCTGCTGGGTCAGCCAAGTGGCAAATTTCTACTTAACCACCTGCTATCATGAGAGATCTCAGGGCTGCATCTTTTGAGCGCAGTACTGAGCCTGAAAAGCGTTTCCAACCCCACTTACAAGTAAAACTTGCTAGAATGTTCCTGGCTGCTCTTCACTGAAAAAATCATTCTGCGTATTTTTTTGGCATACATTTGCTCCTGCCGGGTCAGCTGAGCAGCGAAGTTCTACTTAACTACCTCCTATGAGAAGAGACCTCAGAGCTGCATCTTTTGAGCCCAGTACTGAGCCTGAAAAGCATTTCCAACCCCACTTACAAGTAAAACTAGCTAAAATGTGCCTTGCTGCTATTCACTGAAAAGCTCATTCTGCGTAAATTTTTGGCATACGTTTGCTCCTACCGGGTCAGCTGAGCAGCGAATTTCTATTTAACCACCTGCTAACATGAGAGACCTCAGGGCTGCATCTTTTGAGTGCAGTACTGAGCCTGAAAAGCGTTTCCAACCCCACTTACAAGGAAAACTTGCTAGAATGTGCCTGGCTGCTCTTCACTGAAAAGCTCATTCTGTGTACATTTTTGGCACACGTTTGCTCCTGCTGGGTCTGCCAAGTGGCAAATTTCTACTTAACCACCTGCTATCATAAGAGACCTCAGGGCTGCATCTTTTGAGCGCATTACTGATCCTGAAAAGGGTTTCCAACCCCACTTACAGGTAAAACTAGCTAAAATGTGCTTGGCTGCTCTTCACTGAAAAGCTCATTCTGTGTACATTTTTGGAATACATTTGCTCCTGCCAGGTCAGCTGAGCAGCGAAGTTCTGCTTAACTACCTCCTATCAGGAGAGACCTCAGAGCTGCATCTTTTGAGCCCAGTACTGAGCCTGAAAAGCATTTCCAACCCCACTTACAAGTAAAACTAGCTAAAATGTGCCTGGCTGCTATTCACTGAAAAGCTCATTCTGCTTACATTTTTGGCATACGTTTGCTCCTATCGGGTCAGCTGAGCAGTGAATTTCTATTTAACCACCTGCTATCATGAGAGACCTCAGAGCTGCATCTTTTGAGCCCAGTACTGAGCCTGAAAAGCATTTCCAACCCCACTTACAAGTAAAACTAGCTAAAATGTGCCTGGCTGCTCTTCACTGAAAAGCTCATTCTGCGTACATTTTTGGCATACGTTTGCTCCTACCGGGTCAGCTGAGCAGCGAATTTCTATTTAAACACCTGCTAACATGAGAGACCTCAGGGCTGCATCTTTTGAGTGCAGTACTGAGCCTGAAAAGCGTTTTCAACCCCACTTACAAGTAAAACTTGCTAGAACGTGCCTGGCTGCTCTTCACTGAAAAGCTCATTCTACGTACATTTTTGGCATACATTTCCTCCTGCCGGGTCAGCTGAGCATCGAAGTTCTACTTAACTACCTCCTATCAGGAGAGACCTCAGAGCTGCATCTTTTGAGCCCAGTACTGAGCCTGAACCCCACTTACCAGTAAAACTAGCTAAAATGTGCCTGCCTGCTATTCACTGAAAAGCTCATTCTGCTTAAATTTTTGGCATACGTCTGCTCCTATCGGGTCAGCTGAGCAGTGAATTTCTATTTAACCACCTCCTATCAGGAGACACCTCAGAGCTGCATCTTTTGAGCCCAGTACTGAGCCTGA
The DNA here is from genome assembly GCF_964263255.1 of Lissotriton vulgaris. Taxonomy (NCBI): domain Eukaryota; kingdom Metazoa; phylum Chordata; class Amphibia; order Caudata; family Salamandridae; genus Lissotriton; species Lissotriton vulgaris. The sequence continues at coordinate 186,645 of NW_028248166.1, forward strand.
AAAGCATTTCCAACCCCACTTACAAGTAAAACTAGATAAAATGTGCCTGGCTGCTCTTCACTGAAAAGCTCATTCTGCGTACATTTTTGGCATACATTTGCTCCTGCCGGGTCAGCTGAGCAGCACAGTTCTACTTAACTACCTCCTATCAGGAGAGACCTCAGGGCTGCATCTTTTGAGCGCAGTACTGAGCCTCAAAAGCGTTTCCAACCCCACTTACAAGTAAAACTAGCTAAAATGTGCCTGGCTGCTCTTCACTGAAAAGCTCATTCTGCTTACATTTTTGGCATACGTTTGCTCCTACCGGGTCAGCTGAGCAGCGAATTTCTATTTAACCACCTTCTATCATGAGAGACCTCAGGGCTGCATGTTTTGAGCCCAGTACTGAGCCTGAAAAGCGTTTCCAAACCCACTTACAAGTAAAATTTGCTAAAATGTGCCTGGCTGCTCTTCACTGAAAAGGGCATTCTGTGTACAATTTTGGCATACGTTTGCTCCTGCTGGGTCAGCCAAGCGGCAAATTTCTACTTAACCACCTGCTATCATGTGAGACCTCAGGGCTGCATCTTTTGAGCGCAGTACTGATCCTGAAAAGCATTTCCAACCCCACTTACAAGTAAAACTAGCTAAAATGTGCCTGGCTGCTATTCACTGAAAAGCTCATTCTGTGTACATTTTTGGCATACGTTTGCTCCTGCTGGGTCAGCTGAGCAGCGAATTTCTATTTAACCACCTGCTATCATGAGAGACCTCAGGGCTGCGTGTTTTGAGCCCAGTACTGATCCTGAAAAGCGTTTCCAACCCCACTTACAAGTAAAACTAGCTAAATGTGCCTGGCTGCTCTTCACTGAAAAGCTCATTCTGCGTACATTTTTGGCATACGTTTGCTCCTGCCGGGTCAGCTAAGCAGCGAATTTCTATTTAACCACCTGCTATCATGAGAGACCTCAGGGCTGCGTGTTTTGAGCCCAGTACTGATCCTGAAAAGCGTTTCCAACCCCACTTACAAGTAAAACTAGCTAAAATGTGCCTGGCTGCTATTCACTGAAAAGGTCATTCTGTGTACATTTTTGGCATACGTTTGCTCCTACCGGGTCAGCTGAGCAGCGAATTTCTATTTAACCACCTGCTAACATGAGAGACCTCAGGGCTGCATCTTTTGAGCGCAGTACTGAGCCTGAAAAGCGTTTCCAACCCCACTTACAAGTAAAACTTGCTAGAATGTACCTGGCTGCTCTTCACTGAAAAGCTCATTCTGCGTACATTTTTGGCATACATTTGCTCCTGCCGGGTCAGCTGAGCAGCGAAGTTCTACTTAACTACCTCCTATCAGGAGAGACCTCAGAGCTGCATCTTTTGAGCCCAGTACTGAGCCTGAAAAGCATTTCCAACCCCACTTACAAGTAAAACTAGCTAAAATGTGCCTTGCTGCTATTCACTGAAAAGCTCATTCTGCTTACATTTTTGGCATACGTTTGCTCCTATCGGGTCAGCTGAGCAGTGAATTTCTATTTAACCACCTGCTATCATGAGAGACCTAAGACCTGCATCTTTTGAGCCCAGTACTGAGCCTGAAAAGCATTTCCAACCCCACTTACAAGTAAAAGTAGCTAAAATGTGCCTGGCTGCTATTCACTGAAAAGCTCATTCTGCTTACATTTTTGGCATACGTTTACTCCTACCAGGTCAGCTGAGCAGCGAATTTCTATTTAACCACCTGCTATCATGAGAGACCTCAGGGCTGCATGTTTTGAGCCCAGTACTGATCCTGAAAAGCGTTTCCAACCCCTCTTACAAGTAAAACTAGCTAAAATGTGCCTGGCTGCTATTCACTGAAAAGCTGATTCTGCTTACATTTTTGGCATACGCTTGCTCCTGCTGGGTCAACACAGTGGCAAATTTCTACTTAACCACCTGCTATCATGAGAGATCTCAGGGCTGCATCTTTTGAGCGCAGTACTGAGCCTGAAAAGCGTTTCCAACCCCACTTACAAGTAAAACTTGCTAGAATGTGCTTGGCTGCTCTTCACTCAAAAGCTCATTCTGCGTACATTTTTGGCATACATTTGCTCCTTTCGGGTCAGCTGAGCAGCGAAGTTCTGCTTAACTACCTCCTATCAGGAGAGACCTCAGAGCTGCATCTTTTGAGCCCAGTACTGAGCCTGAAAAGCATTTCCAACCCCACTTACAAGTAAAACTAGCTAAAATGTGCCTGGCTGCTATTCACTGAAAAGCTCATTCTGCTTACATTTTTGGCATACGTTTGCTCCTATCGGGTCAGCTGAGCAGTGAATTTCTATTTAACCACCTGCTATCATGGGAGACCTCAGACCTGCATCTTTTGAGCCCAGTACTGAGCCTGAAAAGCATTTCCAACCCCACTTACAAGTAAAACTAGCTAAAATGTGCCTGGCTGCTATTCACTGAAAAGCTCATTCTGCTTACATTTTTGGCATACGTTTACTCCTACCAGGTCAGCTGAGCAGCAAATTTCTATTTAACCACCTGCTATCATGAGAGACCTCAGGGCTGCATGTTTTGAGCCCAGTACTGATCCTGAAAAGCGTTTCCAACCTCTCTTACAAGTAAAACTAGCTAAAATGTGCCTGGGTGCTATTCACTGAAAAGCTCATTCTGCTTACATTTTTGGCATACGTTTGCTCCTGCTGGGTCAGCCAAGTGGCAAATTTCTACTTAACCACCTGCTATCATGAGAGATCTCAGGGCTGCATCTTTTGAGCGCAGTACTGAGCCTGAACCCCACTTACAAGTAAAACTAGCTAAAATGTGCCTGGCTGCTTTTCACTGAAAAGCTCATTCTGCTTAAATTTTAGGCATACGTTTGCTCCTATCGGGTCAGCTGAGCAGTGAATTTCTATTTAACCACCTCCTATCAGGAGAGACCTCAGAGCTGCATCTTTTGAGCCCAGTACTGAGCCTGAAAAGCATTTCCAACCCCACTTACAAGTAAAACTAGCTAAAATGTGCCTGGCTGCTCTTCACTGAAAAGCTCATTCTGCTTACATTTTTGGCATACATTTGCTCCTGCCGGGTCAGCTGAGCAGCAAAGTTCTACTTAACTACCTCCTATCAGGAGAGACCTCAGGGTTGCATCTTTTGAGCGCAGTACTGAGCCTCAAAAGCGTTTCCAACCCCACTTACAAGTAAAATTAGCTAAAATGTGCCTGGCTGCTCTTCACTGAAAAGGGCATTCTGCGTACATTTTTGGCATACGTTTTTTCCTACCGGGTCAGCTGAGCAGCGAATTTCTATTTAACCACCTGCTATCATGAGAGACCTCAGGGCTGCATCTTTTGAGCGCAGTACTGATCCTGAAAAGCATTTCCAACCCCACTTACACGTAAAACTAGCTAAAATGTGCCTGGCTGCTATTCACTGAAAAGCTCATTCTGTGTACATTTTTGGCATACATTTGCTCCTGCTGGGTCAGCTGAGCAGCAAATTTCTATTTAACCACCTGCTATCATGAGAGACCTCAGGGCTGCATGTTTTGAGCCCAGTACTGAGCCTGAAAAGTGTTTCCAACCCCACTTACAAGTAAAACTAGCTAAATGTGCCTGGCTGCTCTTCACTGAAAAGCTCATTCTGCGTACATTTTTGGCATACGTTTGCTCCTGCCGGGTCAGCTAAGCCGCGAATTTCAATTTAACCACCTGCTATCATGAGAGACCTCAGGGCTGCGTGTTTTGAGCCCAGTACTGATCCTGAAAAGCGTTTCCAAAACCACTTACAAGTAAAACTAGCTAAATGTGCCTGGCTGCTCTTCACTGAAAAGCTCATTCTGCGTACATTTTTGGCATACGTTTGCTCCTGCCGGGTCAGCTAAGCAGCGAATTTCTATTTAACCACCTGCTATCATGAGAGACCTCAGGGCTGCGTGTTTTGAGCCCAGTACTGATCCTGAAAAGCGTTTCCAACCCCACTTACAAGTAAAACTAGCTAAAATGTGCCTGGCTGCTATTCACTGAAAAGATCATTCTGTGTACATTTTTGGCATACGTTTGCTCCTGCCGGGTCAGCTGAGCAGCGAAGTTCTACTTAACTACCTCCTATCAGGAGAGACCTCAGAGCTGCATCTTTTGAGCCCAGTACTGAGCCTGAAAAGCATTTCCAACCCCACTTACAAGTAAAACTAGCTAAAATGTGCCTGGCTGCTATTCACTGAAAAGCTCATTCTGCTTACATTTTTGGCATACGTTTGCTCCTATTGGGTCAGCTGAGCAGTGAATTTCTATTTAACCACCTGCTATCATGAGAGACCTAAGACCTGCATCTTTTGAGCCCAGTACTGAGCCTGAAAAGCATTTCCAACCCCACTTACAAGTAAAACTAGCTAAAATGTGCCTGGCTGCTATTCACTGAAAAGCTCATTCTGCTTACATTTTTGGCATACGTTTACTCCTACCAGGTCAGCTGAGCAGCGAATTTCTATTTAACCACCTGCTATCATGAGAGACCTCAGGGCTGCATGTTTTGAGCCCAGTACTGAGCCTGAAAAGCGTTTCCAATCCCACTTACAAGTAAAACTAGCTAAAATATGCCTGGCTGCTATTCACTGAAAAGCTCATTCTGTGTACATTTTTGGCATACGTTTGCTCCTGCTGGGTCAGCCAAGTAGCAAATTACTACTTAACCACCTGCTATCAAGAGAGACCTCAGGGCTGCATCTTTTGAGCGCAGTACTGAGCCTGAAAAGCGTTTCCAACCCCACTTACAAGTCAAACTTGCTAGAATGTGCCTGGCTGCTCTTCACTGAAAAGCTCATTCTGCGTACATTTTTGGAATACATTTGCTCCTGCTGGGTCAGCTGAGCAGCGAAGTTCTACTTAACTACCTCCTATCAGGGGAGATCTCAGATCTGCATCTTTTGAGCCCAGTACTGAGCCTGAAAAGCATTTCCAACCCCACTTACAAGTAAAACTAGCTAAAATGTGCCTGGCTGCTCTTCACTGAAAAGCTCATTCTGCGTACATTTTTGGCATACGTTTGCTCCTACCGGGTCAGCTGAGCAGCGAATTTCTACTTAACTACCTCCTATCAGGAGAGACCTCAGAGCTGCATCTTTTGAGCCCAGTACTGAGCCTGAACCCCACTTACAAGTAAAACTAGCTAAAATGTGCCTGGCTGCTATTCACTCAAAAGCTCATTCTGCTTAAATTTTTGGCATACGTTTGCTCCTATCGGGTCAGCTGAGCAGTGAATTTCTATTTAACCACCTCCTATCAGGAGAGACCTCAGAGCTGCATCTTTTGAGCCCAGTACTGAGCCTGAAAAGCATTTCCAACCCCACTTGCAAGTAAAACTAGCTAAAATGTGCCTGGCTGCTCTTCACTTAAAAGCTCATTCTGCGTACATTTTTGGCATACATTTGCTCCTGCCGGGTCAGCTGAGCAGCACAGTTCTACTTAACTACCTCCTATCAGGAGAGACCTCAGGGCTGCATCTTTTGAGCGCAGTACTGAGCCTCAAAAGCGTTTCCAACCCCACTTACAAGTAAAACTAGCTAAAATGTGCCTGGCTGCTCTTCACTGAAAAGCTCATTCTGCTTACATTTTTGGCATACGTTTGCTCCTACCGGGTCAGCTGAGCAGCGAATTTCTATTTAACCACCTGCTATCATGAGAGACCTCAGGGCTGCATGTTTTGAGCCCAGTACTGAGCCTGAAAAGCGTTTCCAAACCCACTTACAAGTAAAATTTGCTAAAATGTGCCTGGCTGCTCTTCACTGAAAAGGGCATTCTGCGTACAATTTTAGCATACGTTTGATCCTGCTGGGTCAGCCAAGTGGCAAATTTCTACTTAACCACCTGCTATCATGTGAGACCTCAGGGCTGCATCTTTTGAGCGCAGTACTGATCCTGAAAAGGATTTCCAACCCCACTTACAAGTAAAACTAGCTAAAATGTGCCTGGCTGCTATTCACTGAAAAGCTCATTCTGTGTACATTTTTGGCATACGTTTGCTCCTGCTGGGTCAGCTGAGCAGCGAATTTCTATTTAACCACCTGCTATCATGAGAGACCTCAGGGCTGCATGTTTTGAGCCCAGTACTGAGCCTGAAAAGTGTTTCCAACCCCACTTACAAGTAAAACTAGCTAAATGTGCCTGGCTGCTCTTCACTGAAAAGCTCATTCCGCGTACATTTTTGGCATACGTTTGCTCCTGCCGGGTCAGCTAAGCAGCGAATTTCTATTTAACCACCTGCTATCATGAGAGACCTCAGGGCTGTGTGTTTTGAGCCCAGTACTGATCCTGAAAAGCGTTTCCAACCCCACTTACAAGTAAAACTATCTAAATGTGCCTGGCTGCTCTTCACTGAAAAGCTCATTCTGCGTACATTTTTGGCATACGTTTGCTCCTGCCGGGTCAGCTAAGCAGCAAATTTCTATTTAACCACCTGCTATCATGAGAGACCTCAGGGCTGCGTGTTTTGAGCCCAGTACTGATCCTGAAAAGCGTTTCCAACCCCACTTACAAGTAAAACTAGCTAAAATGTGCCTGGCTGCTATTCACTGAAAAGGTCATTCTGTGTACATTTTTGGCATACGTTTGCTCCTGCTGGGTCAGCCAAGTGGCAAATTTCTACTTAACCACCTGCTATCATGTGAGACCTCAGGGCTGCATCTTTTGAGCGCAGTACTGATCCTGAAAAGCGTTTCCAACCCCACTTACAAGTAAAACTAGCTAAAATGTGCCTGGCTGCTATTCGCGGAAAAGCTCATTCTGTGTACATTTTTGGCATACATTTGCTCCTGCCGGGTCAGCTAAGCAGCGAATTTCTATTTAACCACCTGCTATCATGAGAGACCTCAGGGCTGCATCTTTTGAGCGCAGTACTGAGCCTGAAAAGCGTTTCCAACCCCACTTACAAGTAAAACTTGCTAGAATGTGCCTGGCTGCTCTTCACTGAAAAGCTCATTCTGCGTACATTTTTGGCATACATTTGCTCCTGCCGGGTCAGCTGAGCAGCGAAGTTCTACTTAACTACCTCCTATCAGGAGAGACCTCAGAGCTGCATCTTTTGAGCCCAGTACTGAGCCTGAAAAGCATTTCCAACCCCACTTACAAGTAAAACTAGCTAAAATGTGCCTGGCTGCTATTCACTGAAAAGCTCATTCTGCTTACATTTTTGGCATACGTTTGCTCCTATCGGGTCAGCTGAGCAGTGAATTTCTATTTAACCACCTGCTATCATGAGAGACCTAAGACCTGCATCTTTTGAGCCCAGTACTGAGCCTGAAAAGCATTTCCAACCCCACTTACAAGTAAAACTAGCTAAAATGTGCCTGGCTGCTATTCACTGAAAAGCTCATTCTGCTTACATTTTTGGCATACGTTTACTCCTACCAGGTCAGCTGAGCAGCGAATTTCTATTTAACCACCTGCTATCATGAGAGACATCAGGGCTGCATGTTTTGAGCCCAGTACTGATCCTGAAAAGCGTTTCCAACCCCTCTTACAAGTAAAACTAGCTAAAATGTGCCTGGCTGCTACTAACTGAAAAGCTGATTCTGCTTACATTTTTGGCATACGTTTGCTCCTGCTGGGTCAACCCAGTGGCAAATTTCTACTTAACCACCTGCTATCAGGAGAGACCTCAGAGCTGCATCTTTTGAGCCCAGTACTGAGCCTGAAAAGCATTTCCAACCCCACTTACAAGTAAAACTAGCTAAAATGTGCCTGGCTGCTATTCACTGAAAAGCTCATTCTGCTTACATTTTTGGCATACGTTTGCTCCTATTGGGTCAGCTGAGCAGTGAATTTCTATTTAACCACCTGCTATCATGAGAGACCTAAGACCTGCATCTTTTGAGCCCAGTACTGAGCCTGAAAAGCATTTCCAACCCCACTTACAAGTAAAACTAGCTAAAATGTGCCTGGCTGCTATTCACTGAAAAGCTCATTCTGCTTACATTTTTGGCATACGTTTACTCCTACCAGGTCAGCTGAGCAGCGAATTTCTATTTAACCACCTGCTATCATGAGAGACCTCAGGGCTGCATGTTTTGAGCCCAGTACTGAGCCTGAAAAGCGTTTCCAACCCCACTTACAAGTAAAACTAGCTAAAATATGCCTGGCTGCTATTCACTGAAAAGCTCATTCTGTGTACATTTTTGGCATACGTTTGCTCCTGCTGGGTCAGCCAAGTAGCAAATTACTACTTAACCACCTGCTATCAAGAGAGACCTCAGGGCTGCATCTTTTGAGCGCAGTACTGAGCCTGAAAAGCGTTTCCAACCCCACTTACAAGTCAAACTTGCTAGAATGTGCCTGGCTGCTCTTCACTGAAAAGCTCATTCTGCGTACATTTTTGGAATACATTTGCTCCTGCTGGGTCAGCTGAGCAGCGAAGTTCTACTTAACTACCTCCTATCAGGGGAGATCTCAGATCTGCATCTTTTGAGCCCAGTACTGAGCCTGAAAAGCATTTCCAACCCCACTTACAAGTAAAACTAGCTAAAATGTGCCTGGCTGCTCTTCACTGAAAAGCTCATTCTGCGTACATTTTTGGCATACGTTTGCTCCTACCGGGTCAGCTGAGCAGCGAATTTCTATTTAAACACCTGCTAACATGAGAGACCTCAGGGCTGCATCTTTTGAGTGCAGTACTGAGCCTGAAAAGCGTTTTCAACCCCACTTACAAGTAAAACTTGCTAGAACGTGCCTGGCTGCTCTTCACTGAAAAGCTCATTCTACGTACATTTTTGGCATACATTTGCTCCTGCCGGGTCAGCTGAGCATCGAAGTTCTACTTAACTACCTCCTATCAGGAGAGACCTCAGAGCTGCATCTTTTGAGCCCAGTACTGAGCCTGAACCCCACTTACAAGTAAAACTAGCTAAAATGTGCCTGGCTGCTATTCACTGAAAAGCTCATTCTGCTTAAATTTTTGGCATACGTTTGCTCCTATCGGGTCAGCTGAGCAGTGAATTTCTATTTAACCACCTCCTATCAGGAGAGACCTCAGAGCTGCATCTTTTGAGCCCAGTACTGAGCCTGAAAAGCATTTCCAACCCCACTTGCAAGTAAAACTAGCGAAAATGTGCCTGGCTGCTCTTCACTGAAAAGCTCATTCTGCGTACATTTTTGGCATACATTTGCTCCTGCCGGGTCAGCTGAGCAGCACAGTTCTACTTAACTACCTCCTATCAGGAGAAACCTCAGGGCTGCATCTTTTGAGCGCAGTACTGAGCCTCAAAAGCGTTTCCAACCCCACTTACAAGTAAAACTAGCTAAAATGTGCCTGGCTGCTATTCACTGAAAAGCTCATTCTGCTTACATTTTTGGCATACGTTTGCTCCTATTGGGTCAGCTGAGCAGTGAATTTCTATTTAACCACCTGCTATCATGAGAGACCTAAGACCTGCATCTTTTGAGCCCAGTACTGAGCCTGAAAAGCATTTCCAACCCCACTTACAAGTAAAACTAGCTAAAATGTGCCTGGCTGCTATTCACTGAAAAGCTCATTCTGCTTACATTTTTGGCATACGTTTACTCCTACCAGGTCAGCTGAGCAGCGAATTTCTATTTAACCACCTGCTATCATGAGAGACCTCAGGGCTGCATGTTTTGAGCCCAGTACTGAGCCTGAAAAGCGTTTCCAATCCCACTTACAAGTAAAACTAGCTAAAATATGCCTGGCTGCTATTCACTGAAAAGCTCATTCTGTGTACATTTTTGGCATACGTTTGCTCCTGCTGGGTCAGCCAAGTAGCAAATTACTACTTAACCACCTGCTATCAAGAGAGACCTCAGGGCTGCATCTTTTGAGCGCAGTACTGAGCCTGAAAAGCGTTTCCAACCCCACTTACAAGTCAAACTTGCTAGAATGTGCCTGGCTGCTCTTCACTGAAAAGCTCATTCTGCGTACATTTTTGGAATATATTTGCTCCTGCTGGGTCAGCTGAGCAGCGAAGTTCTACTTAACTACCTCCTATCAGGGGAGATCTCAGATCTGCATCTTTTGAGCCCAGTACTGAGCCTGAAAAGCATTTCCAACCCCACTTACAAGTAAAACTAGCTAAAATGTGCCTGGCTGCTCTTCACTGAAAAGCTCATTCTGCGTACATTTTTGGCATACGTTTGCTCCTACCGGGTCAGCTGAGCAGCGAATTTCTACTTAACTACCTCCTATCAGGAGAGACCTCAGAGCTGCATCTTTTGAGCCCAGTACTGAGCCTGAACCCCACTTACAAGTAAAACTAGCTAAAATGTGCCTGGCTGCTATTCACTCAAAAGCTCATTCTGCTTAAATTTTTGGCATACGTTTGCTCCTATCGGGTCAGCTGAGCAGTGAATTTCTATTTAACCACCTCCTATCAGGAGAGACCTCAGAGCTGCATCTTTTGAGCCCAGTACTGAGCCTGAAAAGCATTTCCAACCCCACTTGCAAGTAAAACTAGCTAAAATGTGCCTGGCTGCTCTTCACTGAAAAGCTCATTCTGCGTACATTTTTGGCATACATTTGCTCCTGCCGGGTCAGCTGAGCAGCACAGTTCTACTTAACTACCTCCTATCAGGAGAGACCTCAGGGCTGCATCTTTTGAGCGCAGTACTGAGCCTCAAAAGCGTTTCCAACCCCACTTACAAGTAAAACTAGCTAAAATGTGCCTGGCTGCTCTTCACTGAAAAGCTCATTCTGCTTACATTTTTGGCATACGTTTGCTCCTACCGGGTCAGCTGAGCAGCGAATTTCTATTTAACCACCTGCTATCATGAGAGACCTCAGGGCTGCATGTTTTGAGCCCAGTACTGAGCCTGAAAAGCGTTTCCAAACCCACTTACAAGTAAAATTTGCTAAAATGTGCCTGGCTGCTCTTCACTGAAAAGGGCATTCTGCGTACAATTTTAGCATACGTTTGATCCTGCTGGGTCAGCCAAGTGGCAAATTTCTACTTAACCACCTGCTATCATGTGAGACCTCAGGGCTGCATCTTTTGAGCGCAGTACTGATCCTGAAAAGGATTTCCAACCCCACTTACAAGTAAAACTAGCTAAAATGTGCCTGGCTGCTATTCACTGAAAAGCTCATTCTGTGTACATTTTTGGCATACGTTTGCTCCTGCTGGGTCAGCTGAGCAGCGAATTTCTATTTAACCACCTGCTATCATGAGAGACCTCAGGGCTGCATGTTTTGAGCCCAGTACTGAGCCTGAAAAGTGTTTCCAACCCCACTTACAAGTAAAACTAGCTAAATGTGCCTGGCTGCTCTTCACTGAAAAGCTCATTCCGCGTACATTTTTGGCATACGTTTGCTCCTGCCGGGTCAGCTAAGCAGCGAATTTCTATTTAACCACCTGCTATCATGAGAGACCTCAGGGCTGTGTGTTTTGAGCCCAGTACTGATCCTGAAAAGCGTTTCCAACCCCACTTACAAGTAAAACTAGCTAAAATGTGCCTGGCTGCTCTTCACTGAAAAGCTCATTCTGCGTACATTTTTGGCATACGTTTGCTCCTACCGGGTCAGCTGAGCAGCGAATTTCTACTTAACTACCTCCTATCAGGAGAGACCTCAGAGCTGCATCTTTTGAGCCCAGTACTGAGCCTGAACCCCACTTACAAGTAAAACTAGCTAAAATGTGCCTGGCTGCTATTCACTCAAAAGCTCATTCTGCTTAAATTTTTGGCATACGTTTGCTCCTATCGGGTCAGCTGAGCAGTGAATTTCTATTTAACCACCTCCTATCAGGAGAGACCTCAGAGCTGCATCTTTTGAGCCCAGTACTGAGCCTGAAAAGCATTTCCAACCCCACTTGCAAGTAAAACTAGCTAAAATGTGCCTGGCTGCTCTTCACTGAAAAGCTCATTCTGCGTACATTTTTGGCATACATTTGCTCCTGCCGGGTCAGCTGAGCAGCACAGTTCTACTTAACTACCTCCTATCAGGAGAGACCTCAGGGCTGCATCTTTTGAGCGCAGTACTGAGCCTCAAAAGCGTTTCCAACCCCACTTACAAGTAAAACTAGCTAAAATGTGCCTGGCTGCTCTTCACTGAAAAGCTCATTCTGCTTACATTTTTGGCATACGTTTGCTCCTACCGGGTCAGCTGAGCAGCGAATTTCTATTTAACCACCTGCTATCATGAGAGACCTCAGGGCTGCATGTTTTGAGCCCAGTACTGAGCCTGAAAAGCGTTTCCAAACCCACTTACAAGTAAAATTTGCTAAAATGTGCCTGGCTGCTCTTCACTGAAAAGGGCATTCTGCGTACAATTTTAGCATACGTTTGATCCTGCTGGGTCAGCCAAGTGGCAAATTTCTACTTAACCACCTGCTATCATGTGAGACCTCAGGGCTGCATCTTTTGAGCGCAGTACTGATCCTGAAAAGGATTTCCAACCCCACTTACAAGTAAAACTAGCTAAAATGTGCCTGGCTGCTATTCACTGAAAAGCTCATTCTGTGTACATTTTTGGCATACGTTTGCTCCTGCTGGGTCAGCTGAGCAGCGAATTTCTATTTAACCACCTGCTATCATGAGAGACCTCAGGGCTGCATGTTTTGAGCCCAGTACTGAGCCTGAAAAGTGTTTCCAACCCCACTTACAAGTAAAACTAGCTAAATGTGCCTGGCTGCTCTTCACTGAAAAGCTCATTCCGCGTACATTTTTGGCATACGTTTGCTCCTGCCGGGTCAGCTAAGCAGCGAATTTCTATTTAACCACCTGCTATCATGAGAGACCTCAGGGCTGTGTGTTTTGAGCCCAGTACTGATCCTGAAAAGCGTTTCCAACCCCACTTACAAGTAAAACTATCTAAATGTGCCTGGCTGCTCTTCACTGAAAAGCTCATTCTGCGTACATTTTTGGCATACGTTTGCTCCTGCCGGGTCAGCTAAGCAGCAAATTTCTATTTAACCACCTGCTATCATGAGAGACCTCAGGGCTGCGTGTTTTGAGCCCAGTACTGATCCTGAAAAGCGTTTCCAACCCCACTTACAAGTAAAACTAGCTAAAATGTGCCTGGCTGCTATTCACTGAAAAGGTCATTCTGTGTACATTTTTGGCATACGTTTGCTCCTGCTGGGTCAGCCAAGTGGCAAATTTCTACTTAACCACCTGCTATCATGTGAGACCTCAGGGCTGCATCTTTTGAGCGCAGTACTGATCCTGAAAAGCGTTTCCAACCCCACTTACAAGTAAAACTAGCTAAAATGTGCCTGGCTGCTATTCGCGGAAAAGCTCATTCTGTGTACATTTTTGGCATACATTTGCTCCTGCCGGGTCAGCTAAGCAGCGAATTTCTATTTAACCACCTGCTATCATGAGAGACCTCAGGGCTGCATCTTTTGAGCGCAGTACTGAGCCTGAAAAGCGTTTCCAACCCCACTTACAAGTAAAACTTGCTAGAATGTGCCTGGCTGCTCTTCACTGAAAAGCTCATTCTGCGTACATTTTTGGCATACATTTGCTCCTGCCGGGTCAGCTGAGCAGCGAAGTTCTACTTAACTACCTCCTATCAGGAGAGACCTCAGAGCTGCATCTTTTGAGCCCAGTACTGAGCCTGAAAAGCATTTCCAACCCCACTTACAAGTAAAACTAGCTAAAATGTGCCTGGCTGCTATTCACTGAAAAGCTCATTCTGCTTACATTTTTGGCATACGTTTGCTCCTATCGGGTCAGCTGAGCAGTGAATTTCTATTTAACCACCTGCTATCATGAGAGACCTAAGACCTGCATCTTTTGAGCCCAGTACTGAGCCTGAAAAGCATTTCCAACCCCACTTACAAGTAAAACTAGCTAAAATGTGCCTGGCTGCTATTCACTGAAAAGCTCATTCTGCTTACATTTTTGGCATACGTTTACTCCTACCAGGTCAGCTGAGCAGCGAATTTCTATTTAACCACCTGCTATCATGAGAGACATCAGGGCTGCATGTTTTGAGCCCAGTACTGATCCTGAAAAGCGTTTCCAACCCCTCTTACAAGTAAAACTAGCTAAAATGTGCCTGGCTGCTACTAACTGAAAAGCTGATTCTGCTTACATTTTTGGCATACGTTTGCTCCTGCTGGGTCAACCCAGTGGCAAATTTCTACTTAACCACCTGCTATCAGGAGAGACCTCAGAGCTGCATCTTTTGAGCCCAGTACTGAGCCTGAAAAGCATTTCCAACCCCACTTACAAGTAAAACTAGCTAAAATGTGCCTGGCTGCTATTCACTGAAAAGCTCATTCTGCTTACATTTTTGGCATACGTTTGCTCCTATTGGGTCAGCTGAGCAGTGAATTTCTATTTAACCACCTGCTATCATGAGAGACCTAAGACCTGCATCTTTTGAGCCCAGTACTGAGCCTGAAAAGCATTTCCAACCCCACTTACAAGTAAAACTAGCTAAAATGTGCCTGGCTGCTATTCACTGAAAAGCTCATTCTGCTTACATTTTTGGCATACGTTTACTCCTACCAGGTCAGCTGAGCAGCGAATTTCTATTTAACCACCTGCTATCATGAGAGACCTCAGGGCTGCATGTTTTGAGCCCAGTACTGAGCCTGAAAAGCGTTTCCAACCCCACTTACAAGTCAAACTTGCTAGAATGTGCCTGGCTGCTCTTCACTGAAAAGCTCATTCTGCGTACATTTTTGGAATACATTTGCTCCTGCTGGGTCAGCTGAGCAGCGAAGTTCTACTTAACTACCTCCTATCAGGGGAGATCTCAGATCTGCATCTTTTGAGCCCAGTACTGAGCCTGAAAAGCATTTCCAACCCCACTTACAAGTAAAACTAGCTAAAATGTGCCTGGCTGCTCTTCACTGAAAAGCTCATTCTGCGTACATTTTTGGCATACGTTTGCTCCTACCGGGTCAGCTGAGCAGCGAATTTCTATTTAAACACCTGCTAACATGAGAGACCTCAGGGCTGCATCTTTTGAGTGCAGTACTGAGCCTGAAAAGCGTTTTCAACCCCACTTACAAGTAAAACTTGCTAGAACGTGCCTGGCTGCTCTTCACTGAAAAGCTCATTCTACGTACATTTTTGGCATACATTTGCTCCTGCCGGGTCAGCTGAGCATCGAAGTTCTACTTAACTACCTCCTATCAGGAGAGACCTCAGAGCTGCATCTTTTGAGCCCAGTACTGAGCCTGAACCCCACTTACAAGTAAAACTAGCTAAAATGTGCCTGGCTGCTATTCACTGAAAAGCTCATTCTGCTTAAATTTTTGGCATACGTTTGCTCCTATCGGGTCAGCTGAGCAGTGAATTTCTATTTAACCACCTCCTATCAGGAGAGACCTCAGAGCTGCATCTTTTGAGCCCAGTACTGAGCCTGAAAAGCATTTCCAACCCCACTTGCAAGTAAAACTAGCGAAAATGTGCCTGGCTGCTCTTCACTGAAAAGCTCATTCTGCGTACATTTTTGGCATACATTTGCTCCTGCCGGGTCAGCTGAGCAGCACAGTTCTACTTAACTACCTCCTATCAGGAGAAACCTCAGGGCTGCATCTTTTGAGCGCAGTACTGAGCCTCAAAAGCGTTTCCAACCCCACTTACAAGTAAAACTAGCTAAAATGTGCCTGGCTGCTCTTCACTGAAAAGCTCATTCTGCTTACATTTTTGGCATACGTTTGCTCCTACCGGGTCAGCTGAGCAGCGAATTTCTATTTAACCACCTGCTATCATGAGAGACCTCAGGGCTGCATGTTTTGAGCCCAGTACTGAGCCTGAAAAGCGTTTCCAAACCCACTTACAAGTAAAATTTGCTAAAATGTGCCTGGCTGCTCTTCACTGAAAAGGGCATTCTGCGTACAATTTTAGCATACGTTTGATCCTGCTGGGTCAGCCAAGTGGCAAATTTCTACTTAACCACCTGCTATCATGTGAGACCTCAGGGCTGCATCTTTTGAGCGCAGTACTGATCCTGAAAAGGATTTCCAACCCCACTTACAAGTAAAACTAGCTAAAATGTGCCTGGCTGCTATTCACTGAAAAGCTCATTCTGTGTACATTTTTGGCATACGTTTGCTCCTGCTGGGTCAGCTGAGCAGCGAATTTCTATTTAACCACCTGCTATCATGAGAGACCTCAGGGCTGCATGTTTTGAGCCCAGTACTGAGCCTGAAAAGTGTTTCCAACCCCACTTACAAGTAAAACTAGCTAAATGTGCCTGGCTGCTCTTCACTGAAAAGCTCATTCTGCGTACATTTGTGGCATACGTTTGCTCCTGCCGGGTCAGCTAAGCAGCGAATTTCTATTTAACCACCTGCTATCATGAGAGACCTCAGGGCTGCGTGTTTTGAGCCCAGTACTGATCCTGAAAAGCGTTTCCAACCCCACTTACAAGTAAAACTAGCTAAAATGTGCCTGGCTGCTATTCACTGAAAAGGTCATTCTGTGTACATTTTTGGCATACGTTTGCTCCTGCTGGGTCAGCCAAGTGGCAAATTTCTACTTAACCACCTGCTATCATGTGAGACCTCAGGGCTGCATCTTTTGAGCGCAGTACTGATCCTGAAAAGCGTTTCCAACCCCACTTACAAGTAAAACTAGCTAAAATGTGCCTGGCTGCTATTCGCGGAAAAGCTCATTCTGTGTACATTTTTGGCATACATTTGCTCCTGCCGGGTCAGCTAAGCAGCGAATTTCTATTTAACCACCTGCTATCATGAGAGACCTCAGGGCTGCATCTTTTGAGCGCAGTACTGAGCCTGAAAAGCGTTTCCAACCCCACTTACAAGTAAAACTTGCTAGAATGTGCCTGGCTGCTCTTCACTGAAAAGCTCATTCTGCGTACATTTTTGGCATACATTTGCTCCTGCCGGGTCAGCTGAGCAGCGAAGTTCTACTTAACTACCTCCTATCAGGAGAGACCTCAGAGCTGCATCTTTTGAGCCCAGTACTGAGCCTGAAAAGCATTTCCAACCCCACTTACAAGTAAAACTAGCTAAAATGTGCCTGGCTGCTATTCACTGAAAAGCTCATTCTGCTTACATTTTTGGCATACGTTTGCTCCTATCGGGTCAGCTGAGCAGTGAATTTTTATTTAACCACCTGCTATCATGAGAGACCTAAGACCTGCATCTTTTGAGCCCAGTACTGAGCCTGAAAAGCATTTCCAACCCCACTTACAAGTAAAACTAGCTAAAATGTGCCTGGCTGCTATTCACTGAAAAGCTCATTCTGCTTACATTTTTGGCATACGTTTACTCCTACCAGGTCAGCTGAGCAGCGAATTTCTATTTAACCACCTGCTATCATGAGAGACCTCAGGGCTGCATGTTTTGAGCCCAGTACTGATCCTGAAAAGCGTTTCCAACCCCTCTTACAAGTAAAACTAGCTAAAATGTGCCTGGCTGCTACTAACTGAAAAGCTGATTCTGCTTACATTTTTGGCATACGTTTGCTCCTGCTGGGTCAACCAAGTGGCAAATTTCTACTTAACCACCTGCTATCATGAGAGATCTCAGGGCTGCATCTTTTGAGCGCAGTACTGAGCCTGAAAAGCGTTTCCAACCCCACTTACAAGTAAAACTTGCTAGAATGTGCTTGGCTGCTCTTCACTGAAAAGCTCATTCTGCGTACATTTTTGGCATACATTTGCTCCTTTCGGGTCAGCTGAGCAGCGAAGTTCTGCTTAACTACCTCCTATCAGGAGAGACCTCAGAGCTGCATCTTTTGAGCCCAGTACTGAGCCTGAAAAGCATTTCCAACCCCACTTACAAGTAAAACTAGCTAAAATGTGCCTGGCTGCTATTCACTGAAAAGCTCATTCTGCTTACATTTTTGGCATACGTTTGCTCCTATCGGGTCAGCTGAGCAGTGAATTTCTATTTAACCACCTGCTATCATGGGAGACCTCAGACCTGCATCTTTTGAGCCCAGTACTGAGCCTGAAAAGCATTTCCAACCCCACTTAAAAGTAAAACTAGCTAAAATGTGCCTGGCTGCTATTCACTGAAAAGCTCATTCTGCTTTTATTTTTGGCATACGTTTACTCCTACCAGGTCAGCTGAGCAGCGAATTTCTATTTAACCACCTGCTATCATGAGAGACCTCAGGGCTGCATCTTTTGAGCGCAGTACTGAGCCTGAAAAGCGTTTCCAACCCCACTTACAAGTAAAACTTGCTAGAATGTGCCTGGCTGCTCTTCACTGAAAAGCTCATTCTGCGTACATTTTTGGCATACATTTGCTCCTGCCGGGTCAGCTGAGCAGCGAAGTTCTACTTAACTACCTCCTATCAGGAGAGACCTCAGAGCTGCATCTTTTGAGCCCAGTACTGAGCCTGAAAAGCATTTCCAACCCCACTTACAAGTAAAACTAGCTAAAATGTGCCTGGGTGCTATTCACTGAAAAGCTCATTCTGCTTACATTTTTGGCATACGTTTGCTCCTGCTGGGTCAGCCAAGTGGCAAATTTCTACTTAACCACCTGCTATCATGAGAGATCTCAGGGCTGCATCTTTTGAGCGCAGTACTGAGCCTGAAAAGCGTTTCCAACCCCACTTACAAGTAAAACTTGCTAGAAGGTTCCTGGCTGCTCTTCACTGAAAAACTCATTCTGCGTATTTTTTTTGGCATACATTTGCTCCTACCAGGTCAGCTGAGCAGAGAATTTCTATTTAACCACCTGCTAACATGAGAGACCTCAGGGCTGCATCTTTTGAGTGCAGTACTGAGCCTGAAAAGCGTTTCCAACCCCACTTACAAGTAAAACTTGCTAGAATGTGCCTGGCTGCTCTTCACTGAAAAGCTCATTCTGCGTACATTTTTGGCATACATTTGCTCCTGCCGGGTCAGCTGAGCAGCGAAGTTCTACTTAACTACCTCCTACCAGGAGAGACCTTAGAGCTGCATCTTTTGAGCCCAGTACTGAGCCTGAACCCAACTTACAAGTAAAACTAGCTAAAATGTGCCTGGCTGCTATTCACTGAAAAGCTCATTCTGCTTAAATTTTAGGCATACGTTTGCTCCTATCGGGTCAGCTGAGCAGTGAATTTCTATTTAACCACCTCCTATCAGGAGAGACCTCAGAGCTGCATCTTTTGAGCCCAGTACTGAGCCTGAAAAGCATTTCCAACCCCACTTACAAGTAAAACTAGCTAAAATGTGCCTGGCTGCTCTTCACTGAAAAGCTCATTCTGCTTACATTTTTGGCATACATTTGCTCCTGCCGGGTCAGCTGAGCAGCAAAGTTCTACTTAACTACCTCCTATCAGGAGAGACCTCAGGGCTGCATCTTTTGAGCGCAGTACTGAGCCTCAAAAGCGTTTCCAACCCCACTTACAAGTAAAACTAGCTAAAATGTGCCTGGCTGCTCTTCACTGAAAAGCTCATTCTGCTTACATTTTTGGCATACGTTTGCTCCTACCGGGTCAGCTGAGCAGCGAATTTCTATTTAACCACCTGCTATCATGAGAGACCTCAGGGCTGCATGTTTTGAGCCCAGTACTGAGCCTGAAAAGCATTTCCAACCCCACTTACAAGTAAAACTAGCTAAAATGTGCCTGGCTGCTCTTCACTGAAAAGGGCATTCTGCGTACAATTTTGGCATACGTTTGCTCCTGCTGGGTCAGCCAAGTGGCAAATTTCTACTTAACCACCTGCTATCATGTGAGACCTCAGGGCTGCATCTTTTGAGCGCAGTACTGATCCTGAAAAGCATTTCCAACCCCACTTACAAGTAAAACTAGCTAAAATGTGCCTGGCTGCTATTCACTGAAAAGCTCATTCTGTGTACATTTTTGGCATACGTTTGCTCCTGCCGGGTCAGCTAAGCAGCGAATTTCTATTTAACCACCTGCTATCATGAGAGACCTCAGGGCTGCGTGTTTTGAGCCCAGTACTGAGCCTGAAAAGTGTTTCCAACCCCACTTACAAGTAAAACTAGCTAAATGTGCCTGGCTGCTCTTCACTGAAAAGCTCATTCTGCGTACATTTTTGGCATACGTTTGCTCCTGCCGGGTCAGCTAAGCAGCGAATTTCTATTTAACCACCTGCTATCATGAGAGACCTCAGGGCTGCGTGTTTTGAGCCCAGTACTGATCCTGAAAAGCGTTTCCAACCCCACTTACAAGTAAAACTAGATAAATGTGCCTGGCTGCTCTTCACTGAAAAGCTCATTCTGCGTACATTTTTGGCATACGTTTGCTCCTGCCGGGTCAGCTAAGCAGCGAATTTCTATTTAACCACCTGCTATCATGAGAGACCTCAGGGCTGCGTGTTTTGAGCCCAGTACTGATCCTGAAAAGCGTTTCCAACCCCACTTACAAGTAAAACTAGCTAAAATGTGCCTGGCTGCTATTCACTGAAAAGCTCATTCTGTGTACATTTTTGGCATACGTTTGCTCCTGCTGGGTCAGCCAAGTAGCAAATTTCTACTTAACCACCTGCTATCATGAGAGACCTCAGGGCTGCATCTTTTGAGCGCAGTACTGCTCCTGAAAAGCGTTTCCAACCCCACTTACAAGTAAAACTAGCTAAAATGTGCCTGGCTGCTCTTCACTGAACAGCTCATTCTGCGTACATTTTTGGCATACATTTGCTCCTGCCGGGTCAGCTGAGCAGCAAAGTTCTACTTAACTACCTCCTATCAGGAGAGACCTCAGTGCTGCATCTTTTGAGCCCAGTACTGAGCCTGAAAAGCGTTTCCAACCCCACTTACAAGTAAAACTAGCTAAAATGTGCCTGGCTGTTCTTCACTGAAAAGCTCATTCTGCGTACATTTTTGGCATACATTTTCTCCTGCCGGGTCAGCTGAGCAGCGAATTTCTATTTAACCACCTGCTATCATGAGAGACCTCAGGGCTGCATGTTTTGAGCCCAGTACTGATCCTGAAAAGCCTTTCCAACCCCACTTACAAGTAGAACTAGCTAAAATGTGCCTGGCTGCTATTCACTGAAAAGCTCATTCTGTGCACATTTTTGGCATACGTTTGCTCCTGCTGGGTCAGCCAAGTGGCAAATTTCTACTTAACCACCTGCTATCATGAGAGACCTCAGGGCTGCATCTTTTGTGCGCAGTACAGAGCCTGAAAAGTGTTTCCAACCCCACTTACAAGCAAAACTTGTTAGAATGTGCCTGGCTGCTCTTCATTGAAAAGCATATTCTGCGTACATTTTTGGCATACATTTGCTCCTGCCGGGTCAGCTGAGCAGCAAATTTCTATTTAACCACCTGCTATCATGAGAGACCTCAGGGCTGCATGTTTTGAGCCCATACTGAGCCTGAAAAGCGTTTCCAACCCCACTTACAAGTAAAACTTAAAATGTGCCTGGCTGCTCTTCACTTAAAAGCTCATTCTGCGTACATTTTTGGCATACGTTTGCTCCTGCCGGGTCAGCTGAGCATCGAAGTTCTATTTAACCACCTGCTATCATGAGAGACCTCAGGGCTGCATGTTTTGAGCCCAGTACTGATCCTGAAAAGCGTTTCCAACCCCACTTACAAGTAAAACTAGCTAAAATATGCCTGGCTGCTATTCACTGAAAAGCTCATTCTGTGTACATTTTTGGCATACGTTTGCTCCTGCTGGGTCAGCCAAGTGCCAAATTTCTACTTAACCACCTGCTATCATGAGAGACCTCAGGGCTGCATCTTTTGAGCGCAGTACTGAGCCTGAAAAGCGTTTCCAACCCCACTTACAAGTAAAACTTGCTAGAATGTGCCTGGCTGCTCTTCACTGAAAAGCTCATTCTGCGTACATTTTTGGCATACATTTGCTTCTGCCGGGTCAGCTGAGCAGCGAATTTCTATTTAACCATCTGCTATCATGAGAGACCTCAGGGCTGCATGTTTTGAGCCCAGTACTGAGCCTGAAAAGCGTGTCCAACCCCACTTACAAGTAAAACTAGCTTAAAATGTGCCTGGCTGCTCTTCACTGAAAAGATCATACTGCGTACATTTTTGGCATACGTTTGCTCCTGCCGGGTCAGCTGAGCAGTGAATTTATATTTAACCACCTGCTATCATGAGAGACCTCAGAGTTGCATGTTTTGAGCCCAGTACTGAGCCTGAAAAGCGTTTCTAAACCCACTTACAAGTAAAATTAGCTAAAATGTGCCTGGCTGCTATTCACTGAAATGTTCATTCTGTATACATTTTTGGCATACGTTTGCTCCTGCTGGGTCAGCCAAGTGGCAAATTTCTACTTAACCCCCTGCTATCATGAGAGACCTCAGGGCTGCATCTTTTGAGCGCAGTACTGAGCCTGAAAAGCGTTTCCAACCCCACTTACAAGTAAAACTTACTAGAATGTGCCTGGCTGCTCTTCACTGAAAAGCTCATTCTGTGTACATTTTTGTGATACGTTTGCTCCTGCTGGGTCATCCAAGTGGCAAATTTCTACTTAACCACCTGCTATCACGAGAGACCTCAGGGCTGCATGTTTTGAGCCCAGTACTGAGCCTGAAAAGCATTTCCAACCCCACTTACAAGTAAAACTAGCTAAAATGTGCCTGGCTGCTCTTCACTGAAAAGCTCATTCTGCGTACATTTTTGGCATACGTTTGCTCCTACCGGGTCAGCTGAGCAGCGAATTTCTATTTAACCACCTGCTAACATGAGAGACCTCAGGGCTGCATCTTTTGAGTGCAGTACTGAGCCTGAAAAGCGTTTCCTACCCCACTTACAAGTAAAACTTGCTAGAATGTGCCTGGCTGCTCCTCACTGAAAAGCTCATTCTGCGTACATTTTTGGCATACATTTGCTCCTTCCGGGTCAGCTGAGCAGCGAAGTTCTACTTAACTACCTCCTATCAGGAGAGACCTCAGAGCTGCATCTTTTGAGCCCAGTACTTAGCCTGAAAAGCATTTCCAACCCCACTTACAAGTAAAACTAGCAAAAATGTGCCTGGCTGCTATTCACTGAAAAGCTCATTCTACTTAAATTTTTGGCATACGTTTGCTCCTATCGGGTCAGCTGAGCAGTGAATTTCTATTTAACCACCTGCTATCATGAGAGACCCCAGACCTGCATCTTTTGAGCCCAGTACTGAGCCTGAAAAGCATTTCCAACCCCACTTACAAGTAAAACTAGCTAAAATGTGCCTGGCTGCTATTCACTGAAAAGATCATTCTGCTTACATTTTTGGCATACGTTTACTCCTACCAGGTCAGCTGAGCAGCGAATTTCTATTTAACCACCTGCTATCATGAGAGACCTCAGGGCTGCATGTTTTGAGCCCAGTACTGAGCCTGAAAAGCGTTTCCAATCCCACTTACAAGTAAAACTAGCTAAAATGTGCCTGGCTGCTCTTCACTGAAAAGCTCATTCTGAGTACATTTTTAGCATACGTTTGCCCCTGCCGGGTCAGCTGAGCAGCGAATTTCTATTTAACCACCTGCTATCATGAGAGACCTCAGGGCTGCATGTTTTGAGCCCAGTACTGAGCCTGAAAAGCATTTCCAACCCCACTTACAAGTAAAACTAGCTAAAATGTGCCTGGCTTCTCTTCACTGAAAAGCTCATTCTGAGTACATTTTTAGCATACGTTTGCTCCTGCCGGGTCAGCTGAGCAGCGAATTTCTATTTAACCACCTGCTATCATGAGAGACCTCAGGGCTGCATGTTTTGAGCCCAGTAGTGAGCCTGAAAAGCATTTCCAACCCCACTTACAAGTAAAACTAGCTAAAATGTGCCTGGCTGCTCTTCACTGAAAAGCTCATTCTGTGCACATTTTTGGCATACGTTTGCTCCTGCTGGGTCAGCCAAGTGGCAAATTTCTACTTAACCACCTGCTATCATGAGAGACCTCAGGGCTGCATCTTTTGAGCGCAGTACAGAGCCTGAAAAGTGTTTCCAACCCCACTTACAAGCAAAACTTGTTAGAATGTGCCTGGCTGCTCTTCATTGAAAAGCATATTCTGCGTACATTTTTGGCATACATTTGCTCCTGCCGGGTCAGCTGAGCAGCAAATTTCTATTTAACCACCTGCTATCATGAGAGACCTCAGGGGTGCATGTTTTGAGCCCATACTGAGCCTGAAAAGCGTTTCCAACCCCACTTACAAGTAAAACTATCTAAAATGTGCCTGGCTGCTCTTCACTTAAAAGCTCATTCTGCGTACATTTTTGGCATACGTTTGCTCCTGCCGGGTCAGCTGAGCAGCGAATTTCTATTTAACCACCTGCTGTCATGAGAGACCTCAGGGCTGCATGTTTTGAGCCCAGTACTGATCCTGAAAAGCGTTTCCAACCCCACTTACAAGTAAAACTAGCTAAAATATGCCTGGCTGCTATTCACTGAAAAGCTCATTCTGTGTACATTTTTGGCATACGTTTGCTCCTGCTGGGTCAGCCAAGTGGCAAATTTCTACTTAACCACCTGCTATCATGAGAGACCTCAGGGCTGCATCTTTTGAGCGCAGTACTGAGCCTGAAAAGCGTTTCCAACCCCACTTACAAGTAAAACTTGCTAGAATGTGCCTGGCTGCTCTTCACTGAAAAGCTCATTCTGCGTACATTTTTGGCATACGTTTGCTCCTGCCGGGTCAGCTGAGCAGTGAATTTATATTTAACCACCTGCTATCATGAGAGACCTCAGGGCTGCATGTTTTGAGCCCAGTACTGAGCCTGAAAAGCGTGTCCAACCCCACTTACAAGTAAAACTAGCTTAAAATGTGCCTGGCTGCTCTTCACTGAAAAGATCATACTGCGTACATTTTTGGCATACGTTTGCTCCTGCCGGGTCAGCTGAGCAGTGAATTTATATTTAACCACCTGCTATCATGAGAGACCTCAGAGTTGCATGTTTTGAGCCCAGTACTGAGCCTGAAAAGCGTTTCTAAACCCACTTACAAGTAAAATTAGCTAAAATGTGCCTGGCTGCTATTCACTGAAATGTTCATTCTGTATACATTTTTGGCATACGTTTGCTCCTGCTGGGTCAGCCAAGTGGCAAATTTCTACTTAACCACCTGCTATCATGAGAGACCTCAGGGCTGCATCTTTTGAGCGCAGTACTGAGCCTGAAAAGCGTTTCCAACCCCACTTACAAGTAAAACTTACTAGAATGTGCCTGGCTGCTCTTCACTGAAAAGCTCATTCTGTGTACATTTTTGTGATACGTTTGCTCCTGCTGGGTCATCCAAGTGGCAAATTTCTACTTAACCACCTGCTATCACGAGAGACCTCAGGGCTGCATGTTTTGAGCCCAGTACTGAGCCTGAAAAGCATTTCCAACCCCACTTACAAGTAAAACTAGCTAAAATGTGCCTGGCTGCTCTTCACTGAAAAGCTCATTCTGCGTACATTTTTGGCATACGTTTGCTCCTACCGGGTCAGCTGAGCAGCGAATTTCTATTTAACCACCTGCTAACATGAGAGACCTCAGGGCTGCATCTTTTGAGTGCAGTACTGAGCCTGAAAAGCGTTTCCTACCCCACTTACAAGTAAAACTTGCTAGAATGTGCCTGGCTGCTCCTCACTGAAAAGCTCATTCTGCGTACATTTTTGGCATACATTTGCTCCTTCCGGGTCAGCTGAGCAGCGAAGTTCTACTTAACTACCTCCTATCAGGAGAGACCTCAGAGCTGCATCTTTTGAGCCCAGTACTTAGCCTGAAAAGCATTTCCAACCCCACTTACAAGTAAAACTAGCAAAAATGTGCCTGGCTGCTATTCACTGAAAAGCTCATTCTACTTAAATTGTTGGCATACGTTTGCTCCTATCGGGTCAGCTGAGCAGTGAATTTCTATTTAACCACCTGCTATCATGAGAGACCTCAGACCTGCATCTTTTGAGCCCAGTACTGAGCCTGAAAAGCATTTCCAACCCCACTTACAAGTAAAACTAGCTAAAATGTGCCTGGCTGCTATTCACTGAAAAGCTCATTCTGCTTACATTTTTGGCATACGTTTACTCCTACCAGGTCAGCTGAGCAGCGAATTTCTATTTAACCACCTGCTATCATGAGAGACCTCAGGGCTGCATGTTTTGAGCCCAGTACTGAGCCTGAAAAACGTTTCCAATCCCACTTACAAGTAAAACTAGCTAAAATGTGCCTGGCTGCTCTTCACTGAAAAGCTCATTCTGAGTACATTTTCGGCATACGTTTGCTCCTGCCGGGTCAGCTGAGCAGCGAATTTCTATTTAACCACCTGCTATCATGGGAGACCTCAGGGCTGCATGTTTTGAGCCCAGTACTGATCCTGAAAAGCGTTTCCAACCCCACTTACAAGTAAAACTAGCTAAAATATGCCTGGCTGCTATTCACTGAAAAGCTTATTCTGTGTACATTTTTGGCATACGTTTGCTCCTGCTGGGTCAGCCAAGTAGCAAATTACTACTTAACCACCTACTATCATGAGAGAACTCAGGGCTGCATCTTTTGAGCGCAGTACTGAGCCTGAAAAGCGTTTCCAACCCCACTTACAAGTCAAACTTGCTAGAATGTGCCTGGCTGCTCTTCACTGAAAAGCTCATTCTGCGTACATTTTTGGCATACGTTTGCTCCTACCGAGTCAGCTGAGCAGCGAATTTCTATTTAAACACCTGCTAACATGAGAGACCTCAGGGCTGCATCTTTTGAGTGCAGTACTGAGCCTGAAAAGCGTTTTCAACCCCACTTACAAGTAAAACTTGCTAGAATGTGCCTGGCTGCTCTTCACTGAAAAGCTCATTCTACGTACATTTTTTGAATACATTTGCTCCTGCCGGGTCAGCTGAGCAGCAAAGTTCTACTTAACTACCTCCTATCAGGAGAGACCTCAGGGCTGCATCTTTTGAGCCCAGTACTGAGCCTGAACCCCACTTACAATTAAAACTAGCTAAAATGTGCCTGGCTGCTATTCACTGAAAAGCTCATTCTGCTTACATTTTTGGCATACGTTTGCTCCTATCGGGTCAGCTGAGCAGCGAATTTCTACTTAACCACCTGCTATCATGAGAGACCTCAGAGCTGCATCTTTTGAGCCCAGTGCTGAGCCTGAAAAGCATTTCCAACCCCACTTACAAGTAAAACTAGCTAAAATGTGCCTGGCTGCTCTTCACTGAAAAGCTCATTCTGCGTACATTTTTGGCATACATTTGCTCCTGCCGGGTCAGCTGAGCAGCAAAGTTCTACTTAACTACCTCCTATCAGGAGAGACCTCAGGGCTGCATCTTTTGAGCGCAGTACTGAGCCTCAAAAGCGTTTCCAACCCCACTTACAAGTAAAACTAGCTAAAATTTGCCTGGCTGCTCTTCACTGAAAAGCTCATTCTGCTTACATTTTTGGCATACGTTTGCTCCTACCGGGTCAGCTGAGCAGCGAATTTCTATTTAACCACCTGCTATCATGAGAGACCTCAGGGCTGCATGTTTTGAGCCCAGTACTGAGCCTGAAAAGCGTTTCCAAACCCACTTACAAGTAAAATTTGCTAAAATGTGCCTGGCTGCTCTTCACTGAAAAGGGCATTCTGCGTACAATTTTGGCATACGTTTGCTCTTGCCGGGTCAGCTGAGCAGCAAATTTCTATTTAACCACCTGCTTTCATGAGAGACCTCAGGGCTGCATGTTTTGAGCCCAGTACTGATCCTGAAAAGCATTTCCAACCCCACTTACAAGTAAAACTAGCTAAAATGTGCCTGGCTGCTATTCACTGAAAAGCTCATTCTGTGTACATTTTTGGCATACGTTTGCTCCTGCTGGGTCAGCTGAGCAGCGAATTTTTATGTAACCCCCTGCTATCATGAGAGACCTCAGGGCTGCATGTTTTGAGCCCAGTACTGAGCCTGAAAAGTGTTTCCAACCCCACTTACAAGTAAAACTAGCTAAATGTGCCTGGCTGCTCTTCACTGAAAAGCTCATTCTGCTTACATTTTTGGCATACGTTTACTCCTACCAGGTCAGCTGAGCAACGAACTTCTATTTAACCACCTGCTATCATGAGAGACCTCAGGGCTGCATGTTTTGAGCCCAGTACTGATCCTGAAAAGCGTTTCCAACCCCTCTTACAAGTAAAACTAGCTAAAATGTGCCTGGGTGCTATTCACTGAAAAGCTCATTCTGCTTACATTTTTGGCATACGTTTGCTCCTGCTGGGTCAGCCAAGTGGCAAATTTCTACTTAACCACCTGCTATCATGAGAGATCTCAGGGCTGCATCTTTTGAGCGCAGTACTGAGCCTGAAAAGCGTTTCCAACCCCACTTACAAGTAAAACTTGCTAGAAGGTTCCTGGCTGCTCTTCACTGAAAAACTAATTCTGCGTATTTTTTTGGCATACATTTGCTCCTACCGGGTCAGCTGAGCAGCGAATTTCTATTTAACCACCTGCTAACATGAGAGTCCTCAGGGCTGCATCTTTTGAGTGCAGTACTGAGCCTGAAAAGCGTTTCCAACCCCACTTACAAGTAAAACTTGCTAGCTAGAATGTGCCTGGCTGCTCTTCACTGAAAAGCTCATTCTGCGTACATTTTTGGCATACATTTGCTCCTGCCGGGTCAGCTGAGCAGCGAAGTTCTACTTAACTACCTCCTACCAGGAGAGACCTCAGAGCTGCATCTTTTGAGCCCAGTACTGAGCCTGAAAAGCATTTCCAACCCCACTTACAAGTAAAACTAGCTAAAATGTGCCTGGCTGCTCTTCACTGAAAAGCTCATTCTGAGTACATTTTCGGCATACGTTTGCTCCTGCCGGGTCAGCTGAGCAGCGAATTTCTATTTAACCACCTGCTATCATGGGAGACCTCAGGGCTGCATGTTTTGAGCCCAGTACTGATCCTGAAAAGCGTTTCCAACCCCACTTACAAGTAAAACTAGCTAAAATATGCCTGGCTGCTATTCACTGAAAAGCTTATTCTGTGTACATTTTTGGCATACGTTTGCTCCTGCTGGGTCAGCCAAGTAGCAAATTACTACTTAACCACCTACTATCATGAGAGAACTCAGGGCTGCATCTTTTGAGGGCAGTACTGAGCCTGAAAAGCGTTTCCAACCCCACTTACAAGTCAAACTTGCTAGAATGTGCCTGGCTGCTCTTCACTGAAAAGCTCATTCTGCGTACATTTTTGGCATACGTTTGCTCCTACCGGGTCAGCTGAGCAGCGAATTTCTATTTAAACACCTGCTAACATGAGAGACCTCAGGGCTGCATCTTTTGAGTGCAGTACTGAGCCTGAAAAGCGTTTTCAACCCCACTTACAAGTAAAACTTGCTAGAATGCGCCTGGCTGCTCTTCACTGAAAAGCTCATTCTACGTACATTTTTGGCATACATTTGCTCCTGCCGGGTCAGCTGAGCATCGAAGTTCTACTTAACTACCTCCTATCAGGAGAGACCTCAGAGCTGCATCTTTTGAGCCCAGTACTGAGCCTGAACCCCACTTACAATTAAAACTAGCTAAAATGTGCCTGGCTTCTATTCACTGAAAAGCTCATTCTGCTTACATTTTTTGCATACGTTTGCTCCTATCGGGTCAGCTGAGCAGCGAGTTTCTACTAACCACCTGCTATCATGAGAGACCTCAGAGCTGCATCTTTTGAGCCCAGTACTGAGCCTGAAAAGCATTTCCAACCCCACTTACAAGTAAAACTAGCTAAAATGTGCCTGGCTGCTCTTCACTGAAAAGCTCATTCTGCGTACATTTTTGGCATACATTTGCTCCTGCCGGGTCAGCTGAGCAGCAAAGTTCTACTTAACTACCTCCTATCAGGAGAGACCTCAGGGCTGCATCTTTTGAGCGCAGTACTGAGCCTCAAAAGCGTTTCCAACCCCACTTACAAGTAAAACTAGCTAAAATTTGCCTGGCTGCTCTTCACTGAAAAGCTCATTCTGCTTCATTTTTGGCATACGTTTGCTCCTACCGGGTCAGCTGAGCAGCAAATTTCTATTTAACCACCTGCTATCATGAGAGACCTCAGGGCTGCATGTTTTGAGCCCAGTACTGAGCCTGAAAAGCGTTTCCAAACCCACTTACAAGTAAAATTAGCTAAAATGTGCCTGGCTGCTCTTCACTGAAAAGGGCATTCTGCATTCAATTTTGGCATACGTTTGCTCCTGCCGGGTCAGCTGAGCAGCAAATTTCTATTTAACCACCTGCTTTCATGAGAGACCTCAGGGCTGCATGTTTTGAGCCCAGTACTGATCCTGAAAAGCATTTCCAACCCCACTTACAAGTAAAACTAGCTAAAATGTGCCTGGCTGCTATTCACTGAAAAGCTCATTCTGCTTACATTTTTGGCATACGTTTACTCCTACCAGGTCAGCTGAGCAGCGAATTTCTGTTTAACCACCTGCTATCATGAGAGACCTCAGGGCTGCATGTTTTGAGCCCAATACTGATCCTGAAAAGCGTTTCCAACCCCTCTTACAAGTAAAACTAGCTAAAATGTGCCTGGGTGCTATTCACTGAAAAGCTCATTCTGCTTACATTTTTGGCATACGTTTGCTCCTGCTGGGTCAGCCAAGTGGCAAATTTCTACTTAACCACCTGCTATCATGAGAGATCTCAGGGCTGCATCTTTTGAGCGCAGTCCTGAGCCTGAAAAGCGTTTCCAACCCCACTTACAAGTAAAACTTGCTAGAAGGTTCCTGGCTGCTCTTCACTGAAAAACTCATTCTGCGTATTTTTTTGGCATACAGTTGCTCCTACCGGGTCAGCTGAGCAGCAAATTTCTATTTAACCACCTGCTAACATGAGAGTCCTCAGGGCTGCATCTTTTGAGTGCAGTACTGAGCCTGAAAAGCGTTTCCAACCCCACTTACAAGTAAAACTTGCTAGCTAGAATGTGCCTGGCTGCTCTTCACTGAAAAGCTCATTCTGCGTACATTTTTGGCATACATTTGCTCCTGCCGGGTCAGCTGAGCAGCGAAGTTCTACTTAACTACCTCCTACCAGGAGAGACCTCAGAGCTGCATCTTTTGAGCCCAGTACTGAGCCTGAAAAGCATTTCCAACCCTATTACAAGTAAAACTAGCTAAAATGTGCCTGGCTGCTATTCACTGAAAAGCTCATTCTGCTTACATTTTTGGCATATGTTTGCTCCTACCGGGTCAGCTGAGCAGCGAATTTCTATTTAACCACCTGCTATCATGAGAGACCTCAGGGCTGCATGTTTTGAGCCCAGTACTGATCCTGAAAAGCATTTCCGACCCCACTTACAAGTAAAACTAGCTAAAATGTGCCTGGCTGCTATTCACTGAAAAGCTCATTCTGTGTACATTTTTGGCTTACGTTTGCTCCTGCTGGGTCAGCCAAGTGGCAAATTTCTACTTAACCACCTGCTATCATGAGAGACCTCAGGGCTGCATCTTTTGAGCGCAGTACTGAGCCTGAAACGCATTTCCAACCCCACTTACAAGTAAAACTTGATAGAATGTGCCTGGCTGCTCTTCACTGAAAAGCTCATTCTGCGTACATTTTTGGCATACATTTGCTTCTGCCGGGTCAGCTGAGCAGCGAATTTCTATTTAACCATCTGCTATCATGAGAGACCTCAGAGTTGCATGTTTTGAGCCCAGTACTGAGCCTGAAAAGGATTTCCAAACCCACTTACAAGTAAAATTAGCGAAAATGTGCCTGGCTGCTCTTCACTGAAAAGAGCATTCTGCGTACATTTTTGGCATACGTTTGCTCCT
This sequence comes from Lissotriton vulgaris, assembly GCF_964263255.1. Lineage (NCBI taxonomy): Eukaryota > Metazoa > Chordata > Amphibia > Caudata > Salamandridae > Lissotriton > Lissotriton vulgaris. The sequence continues at coordinate 218,153 of NW_028248166.1, forward strand.
GCCGGGTCAGCTGAGCAGCAAATTTCTTTTTAACCACCTGCTATCATGAGAGACCTCAGGGCTGCATGTTTTGAGCCCAGTACTGATCCTGAAAAGCATTTCCAACCCCACTTATAAGTAAAACTAGCTAAAATGTGCCTGGCTGCTATTCACTGAAAAGTTCATTCTGTATACATTTTTGGCATACGTTTGCTCCTGCTGGGTCAGCCAAGTGGCAAATTTCTACTTAACCACCTGCTATCATGAGAGACCTCAGGGCTGCATCTTTTGAGCGCAGTACTGAGCCTGAAAAGCGTTTCCAACCCCACTTACAAGTAAAACTTGCTGGAATGTGCCTGGCTGCTCTTCACTGAAAAGCTCATTCTGCGTACATTTTTGGCATACATTTGCTCCTGCCGGGTCAGCTGAGCAGCGAAGTTCTACTTAACCACCTGCTATCATGAGAGACCTCGGAGATGCATCTTTTGAGCCCAGTACTGAGCCTGAAAAGCATTTCCAACCTCACTTACAAGTAAAACTTACTAGAATGTGCCTGGCTGCTCTTCACTGAAAAGCTCATTCTGTGTACATTTTTGTTATACGTTTGCTCCTGCTGGGTCATCCAAGTGGCAAATTTCTACTTAACCACCTGCTATCACGAGAGACCTCAGGGCTGCATGTTTTGAGCCCAGTACTGATCCTGAAAAGCGTTTCCAACCCCACTTACAAGTAAAACTAGCTAAAATGTGCCTGGCTGCTATTCACTGAAAAGCTCATTCTGTGCACATTTTTGGCATACGTTTGCTCCTGCTGGGTCAGCCAAGTGGCAAATTTCTACTTAACCACCTGCTATCATGAGAGACCCCAGGGCTGCATCTTTTGAGCGCAGTACTGAGCCTGAAAAGCGTTTCCAACCCCACTTACAAGTAAAACTTGCTAGAATGTTCCTGACTGCTCTTCACTGAAAAACTCATTCTGCGTACATTTTTGGCATACATTTGCTCCTGCCGGGTCAGCTGAGCAGCGAAGTTCTACTTAACTACCTCCTATCAGGAGAGACCTCAGAGCTGTATCTTTTGAGCCCAGTACTGAGCCTGAAAAGCATTTCCAACCCCACTTACAAGTAAAACTAGCTAAAATGTGCCTGGCTGCTCTGCACTGAAAAGCTCATTCTGCGTACATTTTTGGCATACGTTTGCTCCTACCGGGTCAGCTGAGCAGCGAATTTCTATTTAACCACCTGCTAACATGAGAGACCTCAGGGCTGCATCTTTTGAGCACAGTACTGAGCCTGAAAAGCGTTTCCTACCCCACTTACAAGTAAAACTTGCTAGAATGTGCCTGGCTGCTCTTCACTGAAAAGCTCATTCTGCGTACATTTTTGGCATACATTTGCTCCTGCCGGGTCAGCTGAGCAGCGAAGTTCTACTTAACCACCTGCTATCATGAGAGACCTCAGAGATGCATCTTTTGAGCCCAGTACTGAGCCTGAAAAGCATTTCCAACCTCACTTACAAGTAAAACTTACTAGAATGTGCCTGGCTGCTCTTCACTGAAAAGCTCATTCTGTGTACATTTTTGTTATACGTTTGCTCCTGCTGGGTCATCCAAGTGGCAAATTTCTACTTAACCACCTGCTATCACGAGAGACCTCAGGGCTGCATGTTTTGAGCCCAGTACTGATCCTGAAAAGCGTTTCCAACCCCACTTACAAGTAAAACTAGCTAAAATGTGCCTGGCTGCTATTCACTGAAAAGCTCATTCTGTGCACATTTTTGGCATACGTTTGCTCCTGCTGGGTCAGCCAAGTGGCAAATTTCTACTTAACCACCTGCTATCATGAGAGACCTCAGGGCTGCATCTTTTGAGCGCAGTACTGAGCCTGAAAAGCGTTTCCAACCCCACTTACAAGTAAAACTTGCTAGAATGTTCCTGACTGCTCTTCACTGAAAAACTCATTCTGCGTACATTTTTGGCATACATTTGCTCCTGCCGGGTCAGCTGAGCAGCGAAGTTCTACTTAACTACCTCCTATCAGGAGAGACCTCAGAGCTGCATCTTTTGAGCCCAGTACTGAGCCTGAAAAGCATTTCCAACCCCACTTACAAGTAAAACTAGCTAAAATGTGCCTGGCTGCTCTGCACTGAAAAGCTCATTCTGCGTAAATTTTTGGCATACGTTTGCTCCTACCGGGTCAGCTGAGCAGCGAATTTCTATTTAACCACCTGCTAACATGAGAGACCTCAGGGCTGCATCTTTTGAGCACAGTACTGAGCCTGAAAAGCGTTTCCTACCCCACTTACAAGTAAAACTTGCTAGAATGTGCCTGGCTGCTCTTCACTGAAAAGCTCATTCTGCGTACATTTTTGGCATACATTTGCTCCTTCCGGGTCAGCTGAGCAGCGAAGTTCTACTTAACTACCTCCTATCAGGAGAGACCTCAGGGCTGCATGTTTTGAGCCCAGTACTGATCCTGAAAAGCCTTTCCAACCCTACTTACAAGTAAAACTAGCTAAAATGTGCCTGGCTGCTATTCACTGAAAAGCTCATTCTGTGCACATTTTTGGCATACGTTTGCTCCTGCTGGGTCAGCCAAGTGGCAAATTTCTACTTAACCACCTGCTATCATGAGAGACCTCAGGGCTGCATCTTTTGAGCGCAGTACAGAGCCTGAAAAGTGTTTCCAACCCCACTTACAAGCAAAACTTGCTAGAATGTGCCTGGCTGCTCTTCACTGAAAAGCTCATTCTGCGTACATTTTTGGCATACATTTGCTCCTGCCGGGTCAGCTGAGCAGCAAATTTCTATTTAACCATCTGCTATCATGAGAGACCTCAGGGCTGCATGTTTTGAGCCCATACTGAGCCTGAAAAGCGGTTCCAACCCCACTTACAAGTAAAACTATCTAAAATGTGCCTGGCTGCTCTTCACTTAAAAACTCATTCTGCGTACATTTTTGGCATACGTTTGCTCCTGCCGGGTCAGCTGAGCAGCGAATTTCTATTTAACCACCTGCTATCATGAGAGACCTCAGGGCTGCATGTTTTGAGCCCAGTACTGATCCTGAAAAGCGTTTCCAACCCCTCTTACAAGTAAAACTAGCTAAAATGTGCCTGGGTGCTATTAACTGAAAAGCTCATTCTGCTTACATTTTTGGCATACGTTTGCTCCTGCTGGGTCAGCCAAGTGGCAAATTTCTACTTAACCACCTGCTATCATGAGAGATCTCAGGGCTGCATCTTTTGAGCGCAGTACTGAGCCTGAAAAGCGTTTCCAACCCCACTTACAAGTAAAACTTGCTAGAAGGTTCCTGGCTGCTCTTCACTGAAAAACTCATTCTGCGTATTTTTTTGGCATACATTTGCTCCTACCGGGTCAGCTGAGCAGCGAATTTCTATTTAACCACCTGCTAACATGAGAGTCCTCAGGGCTGCATCTTTTGAGTGCAGTACTGAGCCTGAAAAGCGTTTCCAACCCCACTTACAAGTAAAACTTGCTAGCTAGAATGTGCCTGGCTGCTCTTCACTGAAAAGCTCATTCTGCGTACATTTTTGGCATACATTTGCTCCTGCCGGGTCAGCTGAGCAGCGAAGTTCTACTTAACTACCTCCTACCAGGAGAGACCTCAGAGCTGCATCTTTTGAGCCCAGTACTGAGCCTGAAAAGCATTTCCAACCCCACTTACAAGTAAAACTAGCTAAAATGTGCCTGGCTGCTATTCACTGAAAAGCTCATTCTGCTTACATTTTTGGCATACGTTTGCTCATACCAGGTCAGCTGAGCAGCGAATTTCTATTTAACCACCTGCTATCATGAGAGACCTCAGGGCTGCATGTTTTGAGCCCAGTACTGATCCTGAAAAGCATTTCCGACCCCACTTACAAGTAAAACTAGCTAAAATGTGCCTGGCTGCTATTCACTGAAAAGCTCATTCTGTGTACATTTTTGGCTTACGTTTGCTCCTGCTGGGTCAGCCAAGTGGCAAATTTCTACTTAACCACCTGCTATCATGAGAGACCTCAGGGCTGCATCTTTTGAGCGCAGTACTGAGCCTGAAAAGCGTTTCCAACCCCACTTACAAGTAAAACTAGCTAAAATATGCCTGGCTGCTATTCACTGAAAAGCTTATTCTGTGTACATTTTTGGCATACGTTTGCTCCTGCTGGGTCAGCCAAGTAGCAAATTACTACTTAACCACCTACTATCATGAGAGAACTCAGGGCTGCATCTTTTGAGCGCAGTACTGAGCCTGAAAAGCGTTTCCAACCCCACTTACAAGTCAAACTTGCTAGAATGTGCCTGGCTGCTCTTCACTGAAAAGCTCATTCTGCGTACATTTTTGGCATACGTTTGCTCCTACCGGGTCAGCTGAGCAGCGAATTTCTATTTAAACACCTGCTAACATGAGAGACCTCAGGGCTGCATCTTTTGAGTGCAGTACTGAGCCTGAAAAGCGTTTTCAACCCCACTTACAAGTAAAACTTGCTAGAATGTGCCTGGCTGCTCTTCACTGAAAAGCTCATTCTACGTACATTTTTGGCATACATTTGCTCCTGCCGGGTCAGCTGAGCATCGAAGTTTTACTTAACTACCTCCTATCAGGAGAGACCTCAGAGCTGCATCTTTTGAGCCCAGTACTGAGCCTGAACCCCACTTACAATTAAAACTAGCTAAAATGTGCCTGGCTTCTATTCACTGAAAAGCTCATTCTGCTTACATTTTTGGCATACGTTTGCTCCTATCGGGTCAGCTGAGCAGCGAATTTCTACTAACCACCTGCTATCATGAGAGACCTCAGAGCTGCATCTTTTGAGCCCAGTACTGAGCCTGAAAAGCATTTCCAACCCCACTTACAAGTAAAACTAGCTAAAATGTGCCTGGCTGCTATTCACTGAAAAGCTCATTCTGTGTACATTTTTGGCTTACGTTTGCTCCTGCTGGGTCAGCCAAGTGGCAAATTTCTACTTAACCACCTGCTATCATGAGAGACCTCAGGGCTGCATCTTTTGAGCGCAGTACTGAGCCTGAAAAGCATTTCCAACCCCACTTACAAGTAAAACTTGATAGAATGTGCCTGGCTGCTCTTCACTGAAAAGCTCATTCTGCGTACATTTTTGGCATACATTTGCTCCTGCCGGGTCAGCTGAGCAGCAAAGTTTTACTTAACTACCTCCTATCAGGAGAGACCTCAGGGCTGCATCTTTTGAGCGCAGTACTGAGCCTCAAAAGCGTTTCCAACCCCACTTACAAGTAAAACTAGCTAAAATTTGCCTGGCTGCTCTTCACTGAAAAGCTCATTCTGCTTACATTTTTGGCATACGTTTGCTCCTACCGGGTCAGCTGAGCAGCGAATTTCTATTTAACCACCTGCTATCATGAGAGACCTCAGGGCTGCATGTTTTGAGCCCAGTACTGAGCCTGAAAAGCGTTTCCAAACCCACTTACAAGTAAAATTAGCTAAAATGTGCCTGGCTGCTCTTCATTGAAAAGGGCATTCTGCATTCAATTTTGGCATACGTTTGCTCCTGCCGGGTCAGCTGAGCAGCAAATTTCTATTTAACCACCTGCTTTCATGAGAGACCTCAGGGCTGCATGTTTTGAGCCCAGTACTGATCCTGAAAAGCATTTCCAACCCCACTTACAAGTAAAACTAGCTAAAATGTGCCTGGCTGCTATTCACTGAAAAGCTCATTCTGTGTACATTTTTGGCATACGTTTGCTCCTGCTGGGTCAGCTGAGCAGCGAATTTCTATTTAACCCCCTGCTATCATGAGAGACCTCAGGGCTGCATGTTTTGAGCCCAGTACTGAGCCTGAAAAGTGTTTCCAACCCCACTTACAAGTAAAACTAGCTAAATGTGCCTGGCTGCTCTTCACTGAAAAGCTCATTCTGCGTACATTGTTGGCATACGTTTGCTCCTGCCGGGTCAGCTGAGCAGCGAATTTCTAATTAACCACCTGCTATCATGAGAGACCTCAGGGCTGCGTGTTTTGAGCCCAGTACTGATCCTGAAAAGCATTTCCAACCCCACTTACAAGTAAAACTAGCTAAAATGTGCCTGGCTGCTATTCACTGAAAAGCTCATTCTGTGTACATTTTTGGCATACGTTTGCTCCTGCTGGGTCAGCCAAGTGGCAAATTTCTACTTAACCACCTGCTATCATGTGAGACCTCAGGGCTGCATCTTTTGAGCGCAGTACTGATCCTGAAAAGCGTTTCCAACCCCACTTACAAGTAAAACTAGCTAAAATGTGCCTGGCTGCTATTCACTGAAAAGCTCATTCTGCTTACATTTTTGGCATACGTTTACTCCCACAAGGTCAGCTGAGCAGCGAATTTCTATTTAACCACCTGCTATCATGAGAGACCTCAGGGCTGCATGTTTTGAGCCCAGTACTGATCCTGAAAAGCGTTTCCAACCCCTCTTACAAGTAAAACTAGCTAAAATGTGCCTGGGTGCTATTCACTGAAAAGCTCATTCTGCTTACATTTTTGGCATACGTTTGCTCCTGCTGGGTCAGCCAAGTGGCAAATTTCTACTTAACCACCTGCTATCATGAGAGATTTCAGGGCTGCATCTTTTGAGCGCAGTCCTGAGCCTGAAAAGCGTTTCCAACCCCACTTACAAGTAAAACTTGCTAGAAGGTTCCTGGCTGCTCTTCACTGAAAAACTCATTCTGCGTATTTGTTTGGCATACATTTGCTCCTACCGGGTCAGCTGAGCAGCAAATTTCTATTTAACCACCTGCTAACATGAGAGTCCTCAGGGCTGCATCTTTTGAGTGCAGTACTGAGCCTGAAAAGCGTTTCCAACCCCACTTACAAGTAAAACTTGCTAGCTAGAATGTGCCTGGCTGCTCTTCACTGAAAAGCTCATTCTGCGTACATTTTTGGCATACATTTGCTCCTGCCGGGTCCGCTGAGCAGCGAAGTTCTACTTAACTACCTCCTTCCAGGAGAGACCTCAGAGCTGCATCTTTTGAGCCCAGTACTGAGCCTGAAAAGCATTTCCAACCCCACTTACAAGTAAAACTAGCTAAAATGTGCCTGGCTGCTATTCACTGAAAAGCTCATTCTGCTTACATTTTTGGCATACGTTTGCTCCTACCGGGTCAGCTGAGCAGCGAATTTCTATTTAACCACCTGCTATCATGAGAGACCTCAGGGCTGCATGTTTTGAGCCCAGTACTGATCCTGAAAAGCATTTCCGACCCCACTTACAAGTAAAACTAGCTAAAATGTGCCTGGCTGCTATTCACTGAAAAGCTCATTCTGTGTACATTTTTGGCTTACGTTTGCTCCTGCTGGGTCAGCCAAGTGGCAAATTTCTACTTAACCACCTGCTATCATGAGAGACCTCAGGGCTGCATCTTTTGAGCGCAGTACTGAGCCTGAAAAGCATTTCCAACCCCACTTACAAGTAAAACTTGATAGAATGTGCCTGGCTGCTCTTCACTGAAAAGCTCATTCTGCGTACATTTTTGGCATACATTTGCTTCTGCCGGGTCAGCTGAGCAGCGAATTTCTATTTAACCATCTGCTATCATGAGAGACCTCAGGGCTGCATGTTTTGAGCCCAGTACTGAGCCTGAAAAGCGTGTCCAACCCCACTTACAAGTAAAACTAGCTTAAAATGTGCCTGGCTGCTCTTCACCGAAAAGATCATACTGCGTACATTTTTGGCATACGTTTGCTCCTGCCGGGTCAGCTGAGCAGTGAATTTATATTTAACCACCTGCTATCATGAGAGACCTCAGAGTTGCATGTTTTGAGCCCAGTACTGAGCCTGAAAAGCGTTTCCAAACCCACTTACAAGTAAAATTAGTGAAAATGTGCCTGGCTGCTCTTCACTGAAAAGAGCATTCTGCGTACATTTTTGGCATACGTTTGCTCCTGCCGGGTCAGCTGAGCAGCAAATTTCTTTTTTAACCACCTGCTATCATGAGAGACCTCAGGGCTGCATGTTTTGAGCCCAGTACTGATCCTGAAAAGCATTTCCAACCCCACTTATAAGTAAAACTAGCTAAAATGTGCCTGGCTGCTATTCACTGAAAAGCTCATTCTGTATACATTTTTGGCATACGTTTGCTCCTGCTGGGTCAGCCAAGTGGCAAATTTCTACTTAACCACCTGCTATCATGAGAGATCTCAGGGCTGCATCTTTTGAGCGCAGTACTGAGCCTGAAAAGCGTTTCCAACCCCACTTACAAGTAAAACTTGCTAGAAGGTTCCTGGCTGCTCTTCACTGAAAAACTAATTCTGCGTATTTTTTTGGCATACATTTGCTCCTACCGGGTCAGCTGAGCAGCGAATTTCTATTTAACCACCTGCTAACATGAGAGTCCTCAGGGCTGCATCTTTTGAGTGCAGTACTGAGCCTGAAAAGCGTTTCCAACCCCACTTACAAGTAAAACTTGCTAGCTAGAATGTGCCTGGCTGCTCTTCACTGAAAAGCTCATTCTGCGTACATTTTTGGCATACATTTGCTCCTGCCGGGTCAGCTGAGCAGCGAAGTTCTACTTAACTACCTCCTACCAGGAGAGACCTCAGAGCTGCATCTTTTGAGCCCAGTACTGAGCCTGAAAAGCATTTCCAACCCCACTTACAAGTAAAACTAGCTAAAATGTGCCTGGCTGCTCTTCACTGAAAAGCTCATTCTGAGTACATTTTCGGCATACGTTTGCTCCTGCCGGGTCAGCTGAGCAGCGAATTTCTATTTAACCACCTGCTATCATGGGAGACCTCAGGGCTGCATGTTTTGAGCCCAGTACTGATCCTGAAAAGCGTTTCCAACCCCACTTACAAGTAAAACTAGCTAAAATATGCCTGGCTGCTATTCACTGAAAAGCTTATTCTGTGTACATTTTTGGCATACGTTTGCTCCTGCTGGGTCAGCCAAGTAGCAAATTACTACTTAACCACCTACTATCATGAGAGAACTCAGGGCTGCATCTTTTGAGGGCAGTACTGAGCCTGAAAAGCGTTTCCAACCCCACTTACAAGTCAAACTTGCTAGAATGTGCCTGGCTGCTCTTCACTGAAAAGCTCATTCTGCGTACATTTTTGGCATACGTTTGCTCCTACCGGGTCAGCTGAGCAGCGAATTTCTATTTAAACACCTGCTAACATGAGAGACCTCAGGGCTGCATCTTTTGAGTGCAGTACTGAGCCTGAAAAGCGTTTTCAACCCCACTTACAAGTAAAACTTGCTAGAATGCGCCTGGCTGCTCTTCACTGAAAAGCTCATTCTACGTACATTTTTGGCATACATTTGCTCCTGCCGGGTCAGCTGAGCATCGAAGTTCTACTTAACTACCTCCTATCAGGAGAGACCTCAGAGCTGCATCTTTTGAGCCCAGTACTGAGCCTGAACCCCACTTACAATTAAAACTAGCTAAAATGTGCCTGGCTTCTATTCACTGAAAAGCTCATTCTGCTTACATTTTTTGCATACGTTTGCTCCTATCGGGTCAGCTGAGCAGCGAGTTTCTACTAACCACCTGCTATCATGAGAGACCTCAGAGCTGCATCTTTTGAGCCCAGTACTGAGCCTGAAAAGCATTTCCAACCCCACTTACAAGTAAAACTAGCTAAAATGTGCCTGGCTGCTCTTCACTGAAAAGCTCATTCTGCGTACATTTTTGGCATACATTTGCTCCTGCCGGGTCAGCTGAGCAGCAAAGTTCTACTTAACTACCTCCTATCAGGAGAGACCTCAGGGCTGCATCTTTTGAGCGCAGTACTGAGCCTCAAAAGCGTTTCCAACCCCACTTACAAGTAAAACTAGCTAAAATTTGCCTGGCTGCTCTTCACTGAAAAGCTCATTCTGCTTCATTTTTGGCATACGTTTGCTCCTACCGGGTCAGCTGAGCAGCAAATTTCTATTTAACCACCTGCTATCATGAGAGACCTCAGGGCTGCATGTTTTGAGCCCAGTACTGAGCCTGAAAAGCGTTTCCAAACCCACTTACAAGTAAAATTAGCTAAAATGTGCCTGGCTGCTCTTCACTGAAAAGGGCATTCTGCATTCAATTTTGGCATACGTTTGCTCCTGCCGGGTCAGCTGAGCAGCAAATTTCTATTTAACCACCTGCTTTCATGAGAGACCTCAGGGCTGCATGTTTTGAGCCCAGTACTGATCCTGAAAAGCATTTCCAACCCCACTTACAAGTAAAACTAGCTAAAATGTGCCTGGCTGCTATTCACTGAAAAGCTCATTCTGTGTACATTTTTGGCATACGTTTGCTCCTGCTGGGTCAGCCACGTGGCAAATTTCTACTTAACCACCTGCTATCATGTGAGACCTCAGGGCTGCATCTTTTGAGCGCAGTACTGATCCTGAAAAGCGTTTCCAACCCCACTTACAAGTAAAACTAGCTAAAATGTGCCTGGCTGCTATTCACTGAAAAGCTCATTCTGCTTACATTTTTGGCATACGTTTACTCCTACCAGGTCAGCTGAGCAGCGAATTTCTGTTTAACCACCTGCTATCATGAGAGACCTCAGGGCTGCATGTTTTGAGCCCAATACTGATCCTGAAAAGCGTTTCCAACCCCTCTTACAAGTAAAACTAGCTAAAATGTGCCTGGGTGCTATTCACTGAAAAGCTCATTCTGCTTACATTTTTGGCATACGTTTGCTCCTGCTGGGTCAGCCAAGTGGCAAATTTCTACTTAACCACCTGCTATCATGAGAGATCTCAGGGCTGCATCTTTTGAGCGCAGTCCTGAGCCTGAAAAGCGTTTCCAACCCCACTTACAAGTAAAACTTGCTAGAAGGTTCCTGGCTGCTCTTCACTGAAAAACTCATTCTGCGTATTTTTTTGGCATACAGTTGCTCCTACCGGGTCAGCTGAGCAGCAAATTTCTATTTAACCACCTGCTAACATGAGAGTCCTCAGGGCTGCATCTTTTGAGTGCAGTACTGAGCCTGAAAAGCGTTTCCAACCCCACTTACAAGTAAAACTTGCTAGCTAGAATGTGCCTGGCTGCTCTTCACTGAAAAGCTCATTCTGCGTACATTTTTGGCATACATTTGCTCCTGCCGGGTCAGCTGAGCAGCGAAGTTCTACTTAACTACCTCCTACCAGGAGAGACCTCAGAGCTGCATCTTTTGAGCCCAGTACTGAGCCTGAAAAGCATTTCCAACCCTATTACAAGTAAAACTAGCTAAAATGTGCCTGGCTGCTATTCACTGAAAAGCTCATTCTGCTTACATTTTTGGCATATGTTTGCTCCTACCGGGTCAGCTGAGCAGCGAATTTCTATTTAACCACCTGCTATCATGAGAGACCTCAGGGCTGCATGTTTTGAGCCCAGTACTGATCCTGAAAAGCATTTCCGACCCCACTTACAAGTAAAACTAGCTAAAATGTGCCTGGCTGCTATTCACTGAAAAGCTCATTCTGTGTACATTTTTGGCTTACGTTTGCTCCTGCTGGGTCAGCCAAGTGGCAAATTTCTACTTAACCACCTGCTATCATGAGAGACCTCAGGGCTGCATCTTTTGAGCGCAGTACTGAGCCTGAAACGCATTTCCAACCCCACTTACAAGTAAAACTTGATAGAATGTGCCTGGCTGCTCTTCACTGAAAAGCTCATTCTGCGTACATTTTTGGCATACATTTGCTTCTGCCGGGTCAGCTGAGCAGCGAATTTCTATTTAACCATCTGCTATCATGAGAGACCTCAGAGTTGCATGTTTTGAGCCCAGTACTGAGCCTGAAAAGCGTTTCCAAACCCACTTACAAGTAAAATTAGCGAAAATGTGCCTGGCTGCTCTTCACTGAAAAGAGCATTCTGCGTACATTTTTGGCATACGTTTGCTCCTGCCGGGTCAGCTGAGCAGCAAATTTCTTTTTAACCACCTGCTATCATGAGAGACCTCAGGGCTGCATGTTTTGAGCCCAGTACTGATCCTGAAAAGCATTTCCAACCCCACTTATAAGTAAAACTAGCTAAAATGTGCCTGGCTGCTATTCACTGAAAAGTTCATTCTGTATACATTTTTGGCATACGTTTGCTCCTGCTGGGTCAGCCAAGTGGCAAATTTCTACTTAACCACCTGCTATCATGAGAGACCTCAGGGCTGCATCTTTTGAGCGCAGTACTGAGCCTGAAAAGCGTTTCCAACCCCACTTACAAGTAAAACTTGCTGGAATGTGCCTGGCTGCTCTTCACTGAAAAGCTCATTCTGCGTACATTTTTGGCATACATTTGCTCCTGCCGGGTCAGCTGAGCAGCGAAGTTCTACTTAACCACCTGCTATCATGAGAGACCTCGGAGATGCATCTTTTGAGCCCAGTACTGAGCCTGAAAAGCATTTCCAACCTCACTTACAAGTAAAACTTACTAGAATGTGCCTGGCTGCTCTTCACTGAAAAGCTCATTCTGTGTACATTTTTGTTATACGTTTGCTCCTGCTGGGTCATCCAAGTGGCAAATTTCTACTTAACCACCTGCTATCACGAGAGACCTCAGGGCTGCATGTTTTGAGCCCAGTACTGATCCTGAAAAGCGTTTCCAACCCCACTTACAAGTAAAACTAGCTAAAATGTGCCTGGCTGCTATTCACTGAAAAGCTCATTCTGTGCACATTTTTGGCATACGTTTGCTCCTGCTGGGTCAGCCAAGTGGCAAATTTCTACTTAACCACCTGCTATCATGAGAGACCCCAGGGCTGCATCTTTTGAGCGCAGTACTGAGCCTGAAAAGCGTTTCCAACCCCACTTACAAGTAAAACTTGCTAGAATGTTCCTGACTGCTCTTCACTGAAAAACTCATTCTGCGTACATTTTTGGCATACATTTGCTCCTGCCGGGTCAGCTGAGCAGCGAAGTTCTACTTAACTACCTCCTATCAGGAGAGACCTCAGAGCTGTATCTTTTGAGCCCAGTACTGAGCCTGAAAAGCATTTCCAACCCCACTTACAAGTAAAACTAGCTAAAATGTGCCTGGCTGCTCTGCACTGAAAAGCTCATTCTGCGTACATTTTTGGCATACGTTTGCTCCTACCGGGTCAGCTGAGCAGCGAATTTCTATTTAACCACCTGCTAACATGAGAGACCTCAGGGCTGCATCTTTTGAGCACAGTACTGAGCCTGAAAAGCGTTTCCTACCCCACTTACAAGTAAAACTTGCTAGAATGTGCCTGGCTGCTCTTCACTGAAAAGCTCATTCTGCGTACATTTTTGGCATACATTTGCTCCTGCCGGGTCAGCTGAGCAGCGAAGTTCTACTTAACCACCTGCTATCATGAGAGACCTCAGAGATGCATCTTTTGAGCCCAGTACTGAGCCTGAAAAGCATTTCCAACCTCACTTACAAGTAAAACTTACTAGAATGTGCCTGGCTGCTCTTCACTGAAAAGCTCATTCTGTGTACATTTTTGTTATACGTTTGCTCCTGCTGGGTCATCCAAGTGGCAAATTTCTACTTAACCACCTGCTATCACGAGAGACCTCAGGGCTGCATGTTTTGAGCCCAGTACTGATCCTGAAAAGCGTTTCCAACCCCACTTACAAGTAAAACTAGCTAAAATGTGCCTGGCTGCTATTCACTGAAAAGCTCATTCTGTGCACATTTTTGGCATACGTTTGCTCCTGCTGGGTCAGCCAAGTGGCAAATTTCTACTTAACCACCTGCTATCATGAGAGACCTCAGGGCTGCATCTTTTGAGCGCAGTACTGATCCTGAAAAGCCTTTCCAACCCTACTTACAAGTAAAACTAGCTAAAATGTGCCTGGCTGCTATTCACTGAAAAGCTCATTCTGTGCACATTTTTGGCATACGTTTGCTCCTGCTGGGTCAGCCAAGTGGCAAATTTCTACTTAACCACCTGCTATCATGAGAGACCTCAGGGCTGCATCTTTTGAGCGCAGTACAGAGCCTGAAAAGTGTTTCCAACCCCACTTACAAGCAAAACTTGCTAGAATGTGCCTGGCTGCTCTTCACTGAAAAGCTCATTCTGCGTACATTTTTGGCATACATTTGCTCCTGCCGGGTCAGCTGAGCAGCAAATTTCTATTTAACCATCTGCTATCATGAGAGACCTCAGGGCTGCATGTTTTGAGCCCATACTGAGCCTGAAAAGCGGTTCCAACCCCACTTACAAGTAAAACTATCTAAAATGTGCCTGGCTGCTCTTCACTTAAAAACTCATTCTGCGTACATTTTTGGCATACGTTTGCTCCTGCCGGGTCAGCTGAGCAGCGAATTTCTATTTAACCACCTGCTATCATGAGAGACCTCAGGGCTGCATGTTTTGAGCCCAGTACTGATCCTGAAAAGCGTTTCCAACCCCTCTTACAAGTAAAACTAGCTAAAATGTGCCTGGGTGCTATTAACTGAAAAGCTCATTCTGCTTACATTTTTGGCATACGTTTGCTCCTGCTGGGTCAGCCAAGTGGCAAATTTCTACTTAACCACCTGCTATCATGAGAGATCTCAGGGCTGCATCTTTTGAGCGCAGTACTGAGCCTGAAAAGCGTTTCCAACCCCACTTACAAGTAAAACTTGCTAGAAGGTTCCTGGCTGCTCTTCACTGAAAAACTCATTCTGCGTATTTTTTTGGCATACATTTGCTCCTACCGGGTCAGCTGAGCAGCGAATTTCTATTTAACCACCTGCTAACATGAGAGTCCTCAGGGCTGCATCTTTTGAGTGCAGTACTGAGCCTGAAAAGCGTTTCCAACCCCACTTACAAGTAAAACTTGCTAGCTAGAATGTGCCTGGCTGCTCTTCACTGAAAAGCTCATTCTGCGTACATTTTTGGCATACATTTGCTCCTGCCGGGTCAGCTGAGCAGCGAAGTTCTACTTAACTACCTCCTACCAGGAGAGACCTCAGAGCTGCATCTTTTGAGCCCAGTACTGAGCCTGAAAAGCATTTCCAACCCCACTTACAAGTAAAACTAGCTAAAATGTGCCTGGCTGCTATTCACTGAAAAGCTCATTCTGCTTACATTTTTGGCATACGTTTGCTCATACCAGGTCAGCTGAGCAGCGAATTTCTATTTAACCACCTGCTATCATGAGAGACCTCAGGGCTGCATGTTTTGAGCCCAGTACTGATCCTGAAAAGCATTTCCGACCCCACTTACAAGTAAAACTAGCTAAAATGTGCCTGGCTGCTATTCACTGAAAAGCTCATTCTGTGTACATTTTTGGCTTACGTTTGCTCCTGCTGGGTCAGCCAAGTGGCAAATTTCTACTTAACCACCTGCTATCATGAGAGACCTCAGGGCTGCATCTTTTGAGCGCAGTACTGAGCCTGAAAAGCGTTTCCAACCCCACTTACAAGTAAAACTAGCTAAAATATGCCTGGCTGCTATTCACTGAAAAGCTTATTCTGTGTACATTTTTGGCATACGTTTGCTCCTGCTGGGTCAGCCAAGTAGCAAATTACTACTTAACCACCTACTATCATGAGAGAACTCAGGGCTGCATCTTTTGAGCGCAGTACTGAGCCTGAAAAGCGTTTCCAACCCCACTTACAAGTCAAACTTGCTAGAATGTGCCTGGCTGCTCTTCACTGAAAAGCTCATTCTGCGTACATTTTTGGCATACGTTTGCTCCTACCGGGTCAGCTGAGCAGCGAATTTCTATTTAAACACCTGCTAACATGAGAGACCTCAGGGCTGCATCTTTTGAGTGCAGTACTGAGCCTGAAAAGCGTTTTCAACCCCACTTACAAGTAAAACTTGCTAGAATGTGCCTGGCTGCTCTTCACTGAAAAGCTCATTCTACGTACATTTTTGGCATACATTTGCTCCTGCCGGGTCAGCTGAGCATCGAAGTTTTACTTAACTACCTCCTATCAGGAGAGACCTCAGAGCTGCATCTTTTGAGCCCAGTACTGAGCCTGAACCCCACTTACAATTAAAACTAGCTAAAATGTGCCTGGCTTCTATTCACTGAAAAGCTCATTCTGCTTACATTTTTGGCATACGTTTGCTCCTATCGGGTCAGCTGAGCAGCGAATTTCTACTAACCACCTGCTATCATGAGAGACCTCAGAGCTGCATCTTTTGAGCCCAGTACTGAGCCTGAAAAGCATTTCCAACCCCACTTACAAGTAAAACTAGCTAAAATGTGCCTGGCTGCTCTTCACTGAAAAGCTCATTCTGCGTACATTTTTGGCATACATTTGCTCCTGCCGGGTCAGCTGAGCAGCAAAGTTCTACTTAACTACCTCCTATCAGGAGAGACCTCAGGGCTGCATCTTTTGAGCGCAGTACTGAGCCTCAAAAGCGTTTCCAACCCCACTTACAAGTAAAACTAGCTAAAATTTGCCTGGCTGCTCTTCACTGAAAAGCTCATTCTGCTTACATTTTTGGCATACGTTTGCTCCTACCGGGTCAGCTGAGCAGCGAATTTCTATTTAACCACCTGCTATCATGAGAGACCTCAGGGCTGCATGTTTTGAGCCCAGTACTGAGCCTGAAAAGCGTTTCCAAACCCACTTACAAGTAAAATTAGCTAAAATGTGCCTGGCTGCTCTTCATTGAAAAGGGCATTCTGCATTCAATTTTGGCATACGTTTGCTCCTGCCGGGTCAGCTGAGCAGCAAATTTCTATTTAACCACCTGCTTTCATGAGAGACCTCAGGGCTGCATGTTTTGAGCCCAGTACTGATCCTGAAAAGCATTTCCAACCCCACTTACAAGTAAAACTAGCTAAAATGTGCCTGGCTGCTATTCACTGAAAAGCTCATTCTGTGTACATTTTTGGCATACGTTTGCTCCTGCTGGGTCAGCTGAGCAGCGAATTTCTATTTAACCCCCTGCTATCATGAGAGACCTCAGGGCTGCATGTTTTGAGCCCAGTACTGAGCCTGAAAAGTGTTTCCAACCCCACTTACAAGTAAAACTAGCTAAATGTGCCTGGCTGCTCTTCACTGAAAAGCTCATTCTGCGTACATTGTTGGCATACGTTTGCTCCTGCCGGGTCAGCTGAGCAGCGAATTTCTAATTAACCACCTGCTATCATGAGAGACCTCAGGGCTGCGTGTTTTGAGCCCAGTACTGATCCTGAAAAGCATTTCCAACCCCACTTACAAGTAAAACTAGCTAAAATGTGCCTGGCTGCTATTCACTGAAAAGCTCATTCTGTGTACATTTTTGGCATACGTTTGCTCCTGCTGGGTCAGCCAAGTGGCAAATTTCTACTTAACCACCTGCTATCATGTGAGACCTCAGGGCTGCATCTTTTGAGCGCAGTACTGATCCTGAAAAGCGTTTCCAACCCCACTTACAAGTAAAACTAGCTAAAATGTGCCTGGCTGCTATTCACTGAAAAGCTCATTCTGCTTACATTTTTGGCATACGTTTACTCCCACAAGGTCAGCTGAGCAGCGAATTTCTATTTAACCACCTGCTATCATGAGAGACCTCAGGGCTGCATGTTTTGAGCCCTGTACTGATCCTGAAAAGCGTTTCCAACCCCTCTTACAAGTAAAACTAGCTAAAATGTGCCTGGGTGCTATTCACTGAAAAGCTCATTCTGCTTACATTTTTGGCATACGTTTGCTCCTGCTGGGTCAGCCAAGTGGCAAATTTCTACTTAACCACCTGCTATCATGAGAGATCTCAGGGCTGCATCTTTTGAGCGCAGTCCTGAGCCTGAAAAGCGTTTCCAACCCCACTTACAAGTAAAACTTGCTAGAAGGTTCCTGGCTGCTCTTCACTGAAAAACTCATTCTGCGTATTTGTTTGGCATACATTTGCTCCTACCGGGTCAGCTGAGCAGCAAATTTCTATTTAACCACCTGCTAACATGAGAGTCCTCAGGGCTGCATCTTTTGAGTGCAGTACTGAGCCTGAAAAGCGTTTCCAACCCCACTTACAAGTAAAACTTGCTAGCTAGAATGTGCCTGGCTGCTCTTCACTGAAAAGCTCATTCTGCGTACATTTTTGGCATACATTTGCTCCTGCCGGGTCCGCTGAGCAGCGAAGTTCTACTTAACTACCTCCTTCCAGGAGAGACCTCAGAGCTGCATCTTTTGAGCCCAGTACTGAGCCTGAAAAGCATTTCCAACCCCACTTACAAGTAAAACTAGCTAAAATGTGCCTGGCTGCTATTCACTGAAAAGCTCATTCTGCTTACATTTTTGGCATACGTTTGCTCCTACCGGGTCAGCTGAGCAGCGAATTTCTATTTAACCACCTGCTATCATGAGAGACCTCAGGGCTGCATGTTTTGAGCCCAGTACTGATCCTGAAAAGCATTTCCGACCCCACTTACAAGTAAAACTAGCTAAAATGTGCCTGGCTGCTATTCACTGAAAAGCTCATTCTGTGTACATTTTTGGCTTACGTTTGCTCCTGCTGGGTCAGCCAAGTGGCAAATTTCTACTTAACCACCTGCTATCATGAGAGACCTCAGGGCTGCATCTTTTGAGCGCAGTACTGAGCCTGAAAAGCATTTCCAACCCCACTTACAAGTAAAACTTGATAGAATGTGCCTGGCTGCTCTTCACTGAAAAGCTCATTCTGCGTACATTTTTGGCATACATTTGCTCCTGCCGGGTCAGCTGAGCAGCAAAGTTCTACTTAACTACCTCCTATCAGGAGAGACCTCAGGGCTGCATCTTTTGAGCGCAGTACTGAGCCTCAAAAGCGTTTCCAACCCCACTTACAAGTAAAACTAGCTAAAATTTGCCTGGCTGCTCTTCACTGAAAAGCTCATTCTGCTTACATTTTTGGCATACGTTTGCTCCTACCGGGTCAGCTGAGCAGCGAATTTCTATTTAACCACCTGCTATCATGAGAGACCTCAGGGCTGCATGTTTTGAGCCCAGTACTGAGCCTGAAAAGCGTTTCCAAACCCACTTACAAGTAAAATTAGCTAAAATGTGCCTGGCTGCTCTTCATTGAAAAGGGCATTCTGCATTCAATTTTGGCATACGTTTGCTCCTGCCGGGTCAGCTGAGCAGCAAATTTCTATTTAACCACCTGCTTTCATGAGAGACCTCAGGGCTGCATGTTTTGAGCCCAGTACTGATCCTGAAAAGCATTTCCAACCCCACTTACAAGTAAAACTAGCTAAAATGTGCCTGGCTGCTATTCACTGAAAAGCTCATTCTGTGTACATTTTTGGCATACGTTTGCTCCTGCTGGGTCAGCTGAGCAGCGAATTTCTATTTAACCCCCTGCTATCATGAGAGACCTCAGGGCTGCATGTTTTAAGCCCAGTACTGAGCCTGAAAAGTGTTTCCAACCCCACTTACAAGTAAAACTAGCTAAATGTGCCTGGCTGCTCTTCACTGAAAAGCTCATTCTGCGTACATTGTTGGCATACGTTTGCTCCTGCCGGGTCAGCTGAGCAGCGAATTTCTAATTAACCACCTGCTATCATGAGAGACCTCAGGGCTGCGTGTTTTGAGCCCAGTACTGATCCTGAAAAGCATTTCCAACCCCACTTACAAGTAAAACTAGCTAAAATGTGCCTGGCTGCTATTCACTGAAAAGCTCATTCTGTGTACATTTTTGGCATACGTTTGCTCCTGCTGGGTCAGCCAAGTGGCAAATTTCTACTTAACCACCTGCTATCATGTGAGACCTCAGGGCTGCATCTTTTGAGCGCAGTACTGATCCTGAAAAGCGTTTCCAACCCCACTTACAAGTAAAACTAGCTAAAATGTGCCTGGCTGCTATTCACTGAAAAGCTCATTCTGCTTACATTTTTGGCATACGTTTACTCCCACAAGGTCAGCTGAGCAGCGAATTTCTATTTAACCACCTGCTATCATGAGAGACCTCAGGGCTGCATGTTTTGAGCCCAGTACTGATCCTGAAAAGCGTTTCCAACCCCTCTTACAAGTAAAACTAGCTAAAATGTGCCTGGGTGCTATTCACTGAAAAGCTCATTCTGCTTACATTTTTGGCATACGTTTGCTCCTGCTGGGTCAGCCAAGTGGCAAATTTCTACTTAACCACCTGCTATCATGAGAGATCTCAGGGCTGCATCTTTTGAGCGCAGTCCTGAGCCTGAAAAGCGTTTCCAACCCCACTTACAAGTAAAACTTGCTAGAAGGTTCCTGGCTGCTCTTCACTGAAAAACTCATTCTGCGTATTTGTTTGGCATACATTTGCTCCTACCGGGTCAGCTGAGCAGCAAATTTCTATTTAACCACCTGCTAACATGAGAGTCCTCAGGGCTGCATCTTTTGAGTGCAGTACTGAGCCTGAAAAGCGTTTCCAACCCCACTTACAAGTAAAACTTGCTAGCTAGAATGTGCCTGGCTGCTCTTCACTGAAAAGCTCATTCTGCGTACATTTTTGGCATACATTTGCTCCTGCCGGGTCCGCTGAGCAGCGAAGTTCTACTTAACTACCTCCTTCCAGGAGAGACCTCAGAGCTGCATCTTTTGAGCCCAGTACTGAGCCTGAAAAGCATTTCCAACCCCACTTACAAGTACAACTAGCTAAAATGTGCCTGGCTGCTATTCACTGAAAAGCTCATTCTGCTTACATTTTTGGCATACGTTTGCTCCTACCGGGTCAGCTGAGCAGCGAATTTCTATTTAACCACCTGCTATCATGAGAGACCTCAGGGCTGCATGTTTTGAGCCCAGTACTGAGCCTGAAAAGCGTTTCCAATCCCACTTACAAGTAAAACTAGCTAAAATGTGCCTGGCTGCTCTTCACTGAAAAGCTCATTCTGAGTACATTTTCGGCATACGTTTGCTCCTGCCGGGTCAGCTGAGCAGCGAATTTCTATTTAACCACCTGCTATCATGGGAGACCTCAGGGCTGCATGTTTTGAGCCCAGTACTGATCCTGAAAAGCGTTTCCAACCCCACTTACAAGTAAAACTAGCTAAAATATGCCTGGCTGCTATTCACTGAAAAGCTCATTCTGTGTACATTTTTGGCATACGTTTGCTCCTGCTGGGTCAGCCAAGTAGCAAATTACTACTTAACCACCTGCTATCATGAGAGACCTCAGGGCTGCATCTTTTGAGCGCAGTACTGAGCCTGAAAAGCATTTCCAACCCCACTTACAAGTAAAACTTGATAGAATGTGCCTGGCTGCTCTTCACTGAAAAGCTCATTCTGCGTACATTTTTGGCATACATTTGCTCCTGCCGGGTCAGCTGAGCAGCAAAGTTCTACTTAACTACCTCCTATCAGGAGAGACCTCAGGGCTGCATCTTTTGAGCGCAGTACTGAGCCTCAAAAGCGTTTCCAACCCCACTTACAAGTAAAACTAGCTAAAATTTGCCTGGCTGCTCTTCACTGAAAAGCTCATTCTGCTTACATTTTTGGCATACGTTTGCTCCTACCGGGTCAGCTGAGCAGCGAATTTCTATTTAACCACCTGCTATCATGAGAGACCTCAGGGCTGCATGTTTTGAGCCCAGTACTGAGCCTGAAAAGCGTTTCCAAACCCACTTACAAGTAAAATTAGCTAAAATGTGCCTGGCTGCTCTTCATTGAAAAGGGCATTCTGCATTCAATTTTGGCATACGTTTGCTCCTGCCGGGTCAGCTGAGCAGCAAATTTCTATTTAACCACCTGCTTTCATGAGAGACCTCAGGGCTGCATGTTTTGAGCCCAGTACTGATCCTGAAAAGCATTTCCAACCCCACTTACAAGTAAAACTAGCTAAAATGTGCCTGGCTGCTATTCACTGAAAAGCTCATTCTGTGTACATTTTTGGCATACGTTTGCTCCTGCTGGGTCAGCTGAGCAGCGAATTTCTATTTAACCCCCTGCTATCATGAGAGACCTCAGGGCTGCATGTTTTGAGCCCAGTACTGAGCCTGAAAAGTGTTTCCAACCCCACTTACAAGTAAAACTAGCTAAATGTGCCTGGCTGCTCTTCACTGAAAAGCTCATTCTGCGTACATTGTTGGCATACGTTTGCTCCTGCCGGGTCAGCTGAGCAGCGAATTTCTAATTAACCACCTGCTATCATGAGAGACCTCAGGGCTGCGTGTTTTGAGCCCAGTACTGATCCTGAAAAGCATTTCCAACCCCACTTACAAGTAAAACTAGCTAAAATGTGCCTGGCTGCTATTCACTGAAAAGCTCATTCTGTGTACATTTTTGGCATACGTTTGCTCCTGCTGGGTCAGCCAAGTGGCAAATTTCTACTTAACCACCTGCTATCATGTGAGACCTCAGGGCTGCATCTTTTGAGCGCAGTACTGATCCTGAAAAGCGTTTCCAACCCCACTTACAAGTAAAACTAGCTAAAATGTGCCTGGCTGCTATTCACTGAAAAGCTCATTCTGCTTACATTTTTGGCATACGTTTACTCCCACAAGGTCAGCTGAGCAGCGAATTTCTATTTAACCACCTGCTATCATGAGAGACCTCAGGGCTGCATGTTTTGAGCCCAGTACTGATCCTGAAAAGCGTTTCCAACCCCTCTTACAAGTAAAACTAGCTAAAATGTGCCTGGGTGCTATTCACTGAAAAGCTCATTCTGCTTACATTTTTGGCATACGTTTGCTCCTGCTGGGTCAGCCAAGTGGCAAATTTCTACTTAACCACCTGCTATCATGAGAGATCTCAGGGCTGCATCTTTTGAGCGCAGTCCTGAGCCTGAAAAGCGTTTCCAACCCCACTTACAAGTAAAACTTGCTAGAAGGTTCCTGGCTGCTCTTCACTGAAAAACTCATTCTGCGTATTTGTTTGGCATACATTTGCTCCTACCGGGTCAGCTGAGCAGCAAATTTCTATTTAACCACCTGCTAACATGAGAGTCCTCAGGGCTGCATCTTTTGAGTGCAGTACTGAGCCTGAAAAGCGTTTCCAACCCCACTTACAAGTAAAACTTGCTAGCTAGAATGTGCCTGGCTGCTCTTCACTGAAAAGCTCATTCTGCGTACATTTTTGGCATACATTTGCTCCTGCCGGGTCCGCTGAGCAGCGAAGTTCTACTTAACTACCTCCTTCCAGGAGAGACCTCAGAGCTGCATCTTTTGAGCCCAGTACTGAGCCTGAAAAGCATTTCCAACCCCACTTACAAGTAAAACTAGCTAAAATGTGCCTGGCTGCTATTCACTGAAAAGCTCATTCTGCTTACATTTTTGGCATACGTTTGCTCCTACCGGGTCAGCTGAGCAGCGAATTTCTATTTAACCACCTGCTATCATGAGAGACCTCAGGGCTGCATGTTTTGAGCCCAGTACTGATCCTGAAAAGCATTTCCGACCCCACTTACAAGTAAAACTAGCTAAAATGTGCCTGGCTGCTATTCACTGAAAAGCTCATTCTGTGTACATTTTTGGCTTACGTTTGCTCCTGCTGGGTCAGCCAAGTGGCAAATTTCTACTTAACCACCTGCTATCATGAGAGACCTCAGGGCTGCATCTTTTGAGCGCAGTACTGAGCCTGAAAAGCATTTCCAACCCCACTTACAAGTAAAACTTGATAGAATGTGCCTGGCTGCTCTTCACTGAAAAGCTCATTCTGCGTACATTTTTGGCATACATTTGCTTCTGCCGGGTCAGCTGAGCAGCGAATTTCTATTTAACCATCTGCTATCATGAGAGACCTCAGGGCTGCATGTTTTGAGCCCAGTACTGAGCCTGAAAAGCGTGTCCAACCCCACTTACAAGTAAAACTAGCTTAAAATGTGCCTGGCTGCTCTTCACCGAAAAGATCATACTGCGTACATTTTTGGCATACGTTTGCTCCTGCCGGGTCAGCTGAGCAGTGAATTTATATTTAACCACCTGCTATCATGAGAGACCTCAGAGTTGCATGTTTTGAGCCCAGTACTGAGCCTGAAAAGCGTTTCCAAACCCACTTACAAGTAAAATTAGTGAAAATGTGCCTGGCTGCTCTTCACTGAAAAGAGCATTCTGCGTACATTTTTGGCATACGTTTGCTCCTGCCGGGTCAGCTGAGCAGCAAATTTCTTTTTTAACCACCTGCTATCATGAGAGACCTCAGGGCTGCATGTTTTGAGCCCAGTACTGATCCTGAAAAGCATTTCCAACCCCACTTATAAGTAAAACTAGCTAAAATGTGCCTGGCTGCTATTCACTGAAAAGCTCATTCTGTATACATTTTTGGCATACGTTTGCTCCTGCTGGGTCAGCCAAGTGGCAAATTTCTACTTAACCACCTGCTATCATGAGAGACCTCAGGGCTGCATCTTTTGAGCGCAGTACTGAGCCTGAAAAGCGTTTCCAACCCCACTTACAAGTAAAACTTGCTGGAATGTGCCTGGCTGCTCTTCACTGAAAAGCTCATTCTGCGTACATTTTTGGCATACATTTGCTCCTGCCGGGTCAGCTGAGCAGCGAAGTTCTACTTAACCACCTGCTATCATGAGAGACCTCAGAGATGCATCTTTTGAGCCCAGTACTGAGCCTGAAAAGCATTTCCAACCTCACTTACAAGTAAAACTTACTAGAATGTGCCTGGCTGCTCTTCACTGAAAAGCTCATTCTGTGTACATTTTTGTTATACGTTTGCTCCTGCTGGGTCATCCAAGTGGCAAATTTCTACTTAACCACCTGCTATCACGAGAGACCTCAGGGCTGCATGTTTTGAGCCCAGTACTGATCCTGAAAAGCGTTTCCAACCCCACTTACAAGTAAAACTAGCTAAAATGTGCCTGGCTGCTATTCACTGAAAAGCTCATTCTGTGCACATTTTTGGCATACGTTTGCTCCTGCTGGGTCAGCCAAGTGGCAAATTTCTACTTAACCACCTGCTATCATGAGAGACCTCAGGGCTGCATCTTTTGAGCGCAGTACTGAGCCTGAAAAGCGTTTCCAACCCCACTTACAAGTAAAACTTGCTAGAATGTTCCTGACTGCTCTTCACTGAAAAACTCATTCTGCGTACATTTTTGGCATACATTTGCTCCTGCCGGGTCAGCTGAGCAGCGAAGTTCTACTTAACTACCTCCTATCAGGAGAGACCTCAGAGCTGCATCTTTTGAGCCCAGTACTGAGCCTGAAAAGCATTTCCAACCCCACTTACAAGTAAAACTAGCTAAAATGTGCCTGGCTGCTCTGCACTGAAAAGCTCATTCTGCGTACATTTTTTGCATACGTTTGCTCCTACCGGGTCAGCTGAGCAGCGAATTTCTATTTAACCACCTGCTAACATGAGAGACCTCAGGGCTGCATCTTTTGAGCACAGTACTGAGCCTGAAAAGCGTTTCCTACCCCACTTACAAGTAAAACTTGCTAGAATGTGCCTGGCTGCTCTTCACTGAAAAGCTCATTCTGCGTACATTTTTGGCATACATTTGCTCCTTCCCGGTCAGCTGAGCAGTGAAGTTCTACTTAACTACCTCCTATCAGGAGAGACCTCAGGGCTGCATGTTTTGAGCCCAGTACTGATCCTGAAAAGCCTTTCCAACCCTACTTACAAGTAAAACTAGCTAAAATGTGCCTGGCTGCTATTCACTGAAAAGCTCATTCTGTGCACATTTTTGGCATACGTTTGCTCCTGCTGGGTCAGCCAAGTGGCAAATTTCTACTTAACCACCTGCTATCATGAGAGACCTCAGGGCTGCATCTTTTGAGCGCAGTACAGAGCCTGAAAAGTGTTTCCAACCCCACTTACAAGCAAAACTTGCTAGAATGTGCCTGGCTGCTCTTCACTGAAAAGCTCATTCTGCGTACATTTTTGGCATACATTTGCTCCTGCCGGGTCAGCTGAGCAGCAAATTTCTATTTAACCATCTGCTATCATGAGAGACCTCAGGGCTGCATGTTTTGAGCCCATACTGAGCCTGAAAAGCGTTTCCAACCCCACTTACAAGTAAAACTATCTAAAATGTGCCTGGCTGCTCTTCACTTAAAAACTCATTCTGCGTACATTTTTGGCATACGTTTGCTCCTGCCGGGTCAGCTGAGCAGCGAATTTCTATTTAACCACCTGCTATCATGAGAGACCTCAGGGCTGCATGTTTTGAGCCCAGTACTGATCCTGAAAAGCGTTTCCAACCCCTCTTACAAGTAAAACTAGCTAAAATGTGCCTGGGTGCTATTCACTGAAAAGCTCATTCTGCTTACATTTTTGGCATACGTTTGCTCCTGCTGGGTCAGCCAAGTGGCAAATTTCTACTTAACCACCTGCTATCATGAGAGATCTCAGGGCTGCATCTTTTGAGCGCAGTACTGAGCCTGAAAAGCGTTTCCAACCCCACTTACAAGTAAAACTTGCTAGAAGGTTCCTGGCTGCTCTTCACTGAAAAACTCATTCTGCGTATTTTTTTGGCATACATTTGCTCCTACCGGGTCAGCTGAGCAGCGAATTTCTATTTAACCACCTGCTAACATGAGAGTCCTCAGGGCTGCATCTTTTGAGTGCAGTACTGAGCCTGAAAAGCGTTTCCAACCCCACTTACAAGTAAAACTTGCTAGCTAGAATGTGCCTGGCTGCTCTTCACTGAAAAGCTCATTCTGCGTACATTTTTGGCATACATTTGCTCCTGCCGGGTCAGCTGAGCAGCGAAGTTCTACTTAACTACCTCCTACCAGGAGAGACCTCAGAGCTGCATCTTTTGAGCCCAGTACTGAGCCTGAAAAGCATTTCCAACCCCACTTACAAGTAAAACTAGCTAAAATGTGCCTGGCTGCTATTCACTGAAAAGCTCATTCTGCTTACATTTTTGGCATACGTTTGCTCCTACCAGGTCAGCTGAGCAGCGAATTTCTATTTAACCACCTGCTATCATGAGAGACCTCAGGGCTGCATGTTTTGAGCCCAGTACTGATCCTGAAAAGCATTTCCAACCCCACTTACAAGTAAAACTAGCTAAAATGTGCCTGGCTGCTCTGCACTGAAAAGCTCATTCTGCGTACATTTTTGGCATACGTTTGCTCCTACCGGGTCAGCTGAGCAGCGAATTTCTATTTAACCACCTGCTAACATGAGAGACCTCAGGGCTGCATCTTTTGAGCACAGTACTGAGCCTGAAAAGCGTTTCCTACCCCACTTACAAGTAAAACTTGCTAGAATGTGCCTGGCTGCTCTTCACTGAAAAGCTCATTCTGCGTACATTTTTGGCATACATTTGCTCCTTCCGGGTCAGCTGAGCAGCGAAGTTCTACTTAACTACCTCCTATCAGGAGAGACCTCAGGGCTGCATGTTTAGAGCCCATTACTGATCCTGAAAAGCCTTTCCAACCCTACTTACAAGTAAAACTAGCTAAAATGTGCCTGGCTGCCATTCACTGAAAAGCTCATTCTGTGCACATTTTTGGCATACGTTTGCTCCTGCTGGGTCAGCTAAGTGGCAAATTTCTATTTAACCACCTGCTATCATGAGAGACCTCAGGGCTGCATCTTTTGAGCGCAGTACAGAGCCTGAAAAATGTTTCCAACCCCACTTACAAGCAAAACTTGCTAGAATGTGCCTGGCTGCTCTTCACTGAAAAGCTCATTCTGCGTACATTTTTGGCATACATTTGCTCCTGCCGGGTCAGCTGAGCAGCGAATTTCTATTTAACTACCTGCTATCATGAGAGACCTCAGGGCTGCATGTTTTGAGCCCAGTACTGATCCTGAAAAGCGTTTCCAACCCCTCTTACAAGTAAAACTAGCTAAAATGTGCCTGGGTGCTATTCACTGAAAAGCTCATTCTGCTTACATTTTTGGCATACGTTTGCTCCTGCTGGGTCAGCCAAGTAGCAAATTTCTACTTAACCACCTGCTATCATGAGAGATCTCAGGGCTGCATCTTTTGAGCGCAGTACTGAGCCTGAAAAGCGTTTCCAACCCCACTTACAAGTAAAATTTGCTAGAAGGTTCCTGGCTGCTCTTCACTGAAAAACTCATTCTGCGTATTTTTTTGGCATACATTTGCTCCTACCGGGTCAGCTGAGCAGCGAATTTCTATTTAACCACCTGCTAACATGAGAGTCCTCAGGGCTGCATCTTTTGAGTGCAGTACTGAGCCTGAAAAGCGTTTCCAACCCCACTTACAAGTAAAACTTGCTAGCTAGAATGTGCCTGGCTGCTCTTCACTGAAAAGCTCATTCTGCGTACATTTTTGGCATACACTTGCTCCTGCCGGGTCAGCTGAGCAGCGAAGTTCTACTTAACTACCTCCTACCAGGAGAGACCTCAGAGCTGCATCTTTTGAGCCCAGTACTGAGCCTGAAAAGCATTTCCAACCCCACTTACAAGTAAAACTAGCTAAAATGTGCCTGGCTGCTATTCACTGAAAAGCTCATTCTGCTTACATTTTTGGCATACGTTTGCTCCTACCAGGTCAGCTGAGCAGCGAATTTCTATTTAACCACCTGCTATCATGAGAGACCTCAGGGCTGCATGTTTTGAGCCCAGTACTGATCCTGAAAAGCATTTCCGACCCCACTTACAAGTAAAACTAGCTAAAATGTGCCTGGCTGCTATTCACTGAAAAGCTCATTCTGTGTACATTTTTGGCTTACGTTTGCTCCTGCCGGGTCAGCCAAGTGGCACATTTCTACTTAACCACCTGCTATCATGAGAGACCTCAGGGCTGCATCTTTTGAGCGCAGTACTGAGCCTGAAAAGCGTTTCCAACCCCACTTACAAGTAAAGTTTGATAGAATGTGCCTGGCTGCTCTTCACTGAAAAGCTCATTCTGCGTACATTTTTGGCATACATTTGCTTCTGCCGGGTCAGCTGAGCAGCGAATTTCTATTTAACCATCTGCTATCATGAGAGACCTCAGGGCTGCCTGTTTTGAGCCCAGTACTGAGCCTGAAAAGCGTGTCCAACCCCACTTACAAGTAAAACTAGCTTAAAATGTGCCTGGCTGCTCTTCACCGAAAAGATCATACTGCGTACATTTTTGGCATACGTTTGCTCCTGCCGGGTCAGCTGAGCAGTGAATTTATATTTAACCACCTGCTATCATGAGAGACCTCAGAGTTGCATGTTTTGAGCCCAGTACTGAGCCTAAAAAGCGTTTCCAAACCCACTTACAAGTAAAATTAGCTAAAATGTGCCTGGCTGCTCTTCACTGAAAAGCGCATTCTGCGTACATTTTTGGCATACGTTTGCTCCTGCCGGGTCAGCTGAGCAGCAAATTTCTTTTTAACCACCTGCTATCATGAGAGACCTCAGGGCTGCATGTTTTGAGCCCAGTACTGATCCTGAAAAGCATTTCCAACCCCACTTATAAGTAAAACTAGCTAAAATGTGCCTGGCTGCTATTCACTGAAAAGTTCATTCTGTATACATTTTTGGCATACGTTTGCTCCTGCTGGGTCAGCCAAGTGGCAAATTTCTACTTAACCACCTGCTATCATGAGAGACCTCAGGGCTGCATCTTTTGAGCGCAGTACTGAGCCTGAAAAGCGTTTCCAACCCCACTTACAAGTAAAACTTCCTGGAATGTGCCTGGCTGCTCTTCACTGAAAAGCTCATTCTGCGTACATTTTTGGCATACATTTGCTCCTGCCGGGTCATCCAAGTGGCAAATTTCTACTTAACCACCTGCTATCACGAGAGACCTCAGGGCTGCATGTTTTGAGCACAGTACTGATCCTGAAAAAAGTTTCCAAACCCACTTACAAGTAAAACTAGCTAAAATGTGCCTGGCTGCTATTCACTGAAAAGCTCATTCTGCTTACATTCTTGGCATACGTTTGCTCCTATCGGGTCAGCTGAGCAGTGAATTTCTATTTAACCACCTGCTATCATGAGAGACCTCAGACCTGCATCTTTTGAGCCCAGTACTGAGCCTGAAAAGCCTTTCCAATCCCACTTACAAGTAAAACTAGCTAAAATGTGCCTGGCTGCTCTTCACTGAAAAGCTCATTCTGAGTACATTTTCGGCATACGTTTGCTCCTGCCGGGTCAGCTGAGCAGCGAATTTCTATTTAACCACCTGCTAACATGAGAGACCTCAGGGCTGCATCTTTTGAGCGCAGTACTGAGCCTGAAAAGCGTTTCCTACCCCACTTACAAGTAAAACTTGCTAGAATGTGCCTGGCTGCTCTTCACTGAAAAGCTCATTCTGCGTACATTTTTGGCATACATTTGCTCCTTCCGGGTCAGCTGAGCAGCGAAGTTCTTCCCTAACTACCTCCTATCAGGAGAGACCTCAGAGCTGCATCTTTTGAGCCCAGTACTTAGCCTGAAAAGCATTTCCAACCCCACTTACAAGTAAAACTAGCAAAAATGTGCCTGGCTGCTATTCACTGAAAAGCTCATTTTGCTTACATTTTTGGCATACGTTTGCTCCTATCGGGTCAGCTGAGCAGTGAATTTCTATTTAACCACCTGCTATCATGAGAGACCTCAGACCTGCATCTTTTGAGCCCAGTGCTGAGCCTGAAAAGCGTTTCCAATCCCACTTACAAGTAAAACTGGCTAAAATGTGCCTGGCTGCTCTTCACTGAAAAGCTCATTCTGCGTACATTTTTGGCATACGTTTGCTCCTACCGGGTCAGCTGAGCAGCAAATTTTTATCTAAACACCTGCTAACATGAGAGACCTCAGGGCTGCATCTTTTGAGTGCAGTACTGAGCCTGAAAAGCGTTTTCAACCCCTCTTACAAGTAAAACTTGCTAGAATGTGCCTGGCTGCTCTTCACTGAAAAGCTCATTCTACGTACATTTTTGGCATACATTTGCTCCTGCCGGGTCAGCTGAGCATCGAAGTTCTACTTAACTACCTCCTATCAGGAGAGACCTCAGAGCTGCATCTTTTGAGCCCAGTACTGAGCCTGAACCCCACTTACAAGTAAAACTAGCTAAAATGTGCCTGGCTGCTATTCACTGAAAAGCTCATTCTGCTTACATTTTTGGCATACGTTTGCTCCTATCGGGTCAGCTGAGCAGCGAATTTCTACTTAACCACCTGCTATCATGAGAGACCTCAGAGCTGCATCTTTTGAGCCCAGTACTGAGCCTGAAAAGCATTTCCAACCCCACTTACAAGTAAAACTAGCTAAAATGTGCCTTGCTGCTCTTCACTGAAAAGCTCATTCTGCGTACATTTTTGGCATACATTTGCTCCTGCCGGGTCAGCTGAGCAGCAAAGTTCTACTTAACTACCTCCTATCAGGAGAGACCTCAGGGCTGCATCTTTTGAGCGCAGTACTGAGCCTCAAAAGCGTTTCCAACCCCACTTACAAGTAAAACTAGCTAAAATGTGCCTGGCTGCTCTTCACTGAAAAGCTCATTCTGCTTACATTTTTGGCATACGTTTGCTCCTACCGGGTCAGCTGAGCAGCGAATTTCTATTTAACCACCTGCTATCATGAGAGACCTCAGGGCTGCATGTTTTGAGCCCAGTACTGAGCCTGAAAAGCGTTTCCAAACCCACTTACAAGTTAAATTAGCTAAAATGGGCCTGGCTGCTCTTCACTGAAAAGGGCATTCTGCGTACAATTTTGGCATACGTTTGCTCCTGCCGGGTCAGCTGAGCAGCAAATTTCTATTTAACCACCTGCTATCATGAGAGACCCCAGGGCTGCATGTTTTGAGCCCAGTACTGATCCTGAAAAGCATTTCCAACCCCACTTACAAGTAAAACTAGCTAAAATGTGCCTGGCTGCTATTCACTGAAAAGCTCATTCTGCGTACATTTTTGGCATACATTTGCTCCTGCTGGGTCAGCTGAGCAGCGAATTTCTATTTAACCCCCTGCTATCATAAGAGACCTCAGGGCTGCATGTTTTGAGCCCAGTACTGAGCCTGAAAAGTGTTTCCAACCCCACTTACAAGCAAAACTAGCTAAATGTGCCTGGCTGCTCTTCACTGAAAAGCTCATTCTGCGTACATTTTTGGCATACGTTTGCTCCTGCCGGGTCAGCTGAGCAGCAAATTTCTATTTAACCACCTGCTATCATGAGAGACCTCAGGGCTGCGTGTTTTGAGCCCAGTACTGATCCTGAAAAGCGTTTCCAACCCCACTTACAAGTAAAACTAGCTAAAATGTGCCTGGCTGCTATTCACTGAAAAGCTCATTCTGTGTACATTTTTGGCATACGTTTGCTCCTGCTGGGTCAGCCAAGTGGCAAATTTCTACTTAACCACCTGCTATCATGAGAGATCTCAGGGCTGCATCTTTTGAGCGCAGTACTGAGCCTGAAAAGCGTTTCCAACCCCACTTACAAGTAAAAATTGCTAGAAGGTTCCTGGCTGCTCTTCACTGAAAAACTCATTCTGCGTATTTGTTTGGCATACATTTGCTCCTACCGGGTCAGCTGAGCAGCGAATTTCTATTTAACCACCTGCTAACATGAGAGTCCTCAGGGCTGCATCTTTTGAGTGCAGTACTGAGCCTGAAAAGCGTTTCCAACCCCACTTACAAGTAAAACTTGCTAGAATGTGCCTGGCTGCTCTTCACTGAAAAGCTCATTCTGCGTACATTTTTGGCATACATTTGCTCCTGCCGGGTCAGCTGAACAGCGAAGTTCTACCTAACTACCTCCTACCAGGAGAGACCTCAGAGCTGCATCTTTTGAGCCCAGTACTGAGCCTGAAAAGCATTTCCAACCCCACTTACAAGTACAACTAGCTAAAATGTGCCTGGCTGCTATTCACTGAAAAGCTCATTCTGCTTACATTTTTGGCATACGCTTGCTCCTACCGGGTCAGCTGAGCAGCGAATTTCTATTTAACCACCTGCTATCATGAGAGACCTCAGGGCTGCATGTTTTGAGCCCAGTACTGATCCTGAAAAGCATTTCCGACCCCACTTACAAGTAAAACTAGCTAAAATGTGCCTGGCTGCTATTCACTGAAAAGCTCATTCTGTGTACATTTTTGGATTACGTTTGCTCCTGCTGGGTCAGCCAAGTGGCAAATTTCTACTTAACCACCTGCTATCATGAGTGACCTCAGGGCTGCATCTTTTGAGCGCAGTACTGAGCCTGAAAAGCGTTTCCAACCCCACTTACAAGTAAAACTTGATAGAATATGCCTGGCTGCTCTTCACTGAAAAGCTCATTCTGCGTACATTTTTGGCATACATTTGCTTCTGCCGGGTCAGCTGAGCAGCGAATTTCTATTTAACCATCTGCTATCATGAGAGACCTCAGGGCTGCATGTTTTGAGCCCAGTACTGAGCCTGAAAAGCGTGTCCAACCCCACTTACAAGTAAAACTAGCTTAAAATGTGCCTGGCTGCTCTTCACCGAAAAGATCATACTGCGTACATTTTTGGCATACGTTTGCTCCTGCCGGGTTAGCTGAGCAGTGAATTTCTATTTAACCACCTGCTATCATGAGAGACCTCAGGGCTGCATGTTTTGAGCCCAGTACTGAGCCTGAACCCCACTTACAAGTAAAACTAGCTAAAATGTGCCTGGCTGCTATTCACTGAAAAGCTCATTCTGCTTACATTTTTGGCATACGTTTGCTCCTATCGGGTCAGCTGAGCAGCGAATTTCTACTTAACCACCTGCTATCATGAGAGACCTCAGAGCTGCATCTTTTGAGCCCATTACTGAGCCTGAAAAGCATTTCCAACCCCACTTACAAGTAAAACTAGCTAAAATGTGCCTGGCTGCTCTTCACTGAAAAGCTCATTCTGCGTACATTTTTGGCATACATTTGCTCCTGCCGGGTCAGCTGAGCAGCAAAGTTCTAGTTAACTACCTCCTATTAGGAGAGACCTCAGGGCTGCATCTTTTGAGCGCAGTACTGAGCCTCAAAAGCGTTTCCAACCTCACTTACAAGTAAAACTAGCTAAAATGTGCCTGTCTGCTCTTCACTGAAAAGCTCATTCTGCTTACATTTTTGGCATACATTTGCTCCTGCTGGGTCAGCCAAGTGGCAAATTTCTACTTAACCACCTGCTATCATGAGTGACCTCAGGGCTGCATCTTTTGAGCGCAGTACTGAGCCTGAAAAGCGTTTCCAACCCCACTTACAAGTAAAACTTGATAGAATATGCCTGGCTGCTCTTCACTGAAAAGCTCATTCTGCGTACATTTTTGGCATACATTTGCTTCTGCCGGGTCAGCTGAGCAGCGAATTTCTATTTAACCATCTGCTATCATGAGAGACCTCAGGGCTGCATGTTTTGAGCCCAGTACTGAGCCTGAAAAGCGTGTCCAACCCCACTTACAAGTAAAACTAGCTTAAAATGTGCCTGGTTGCTCTTCACCGAAAAGATCATACTGCGTACATTTTTGGCATACGTTTGCTCCTGCCGGGTTAGCTGAGCAGTGAATTTATATTTAACCACCTGCTATCATGAGAGACCTCAGAGATGCATCTTTTGAGCCCAGTACTGAGCCTGAAAAGCATTTCCAACCTCACTTACAAGTAAAACTTACTAGAATGTGCCTGGCTGCTCTTCACTGAAAAGCTCATTCTGTGTACATTTTTGTTATACGTTTGCTCCTGCTGGGTCATCCAAGTGGCAAATTTCTACTTAACCACCTGCTATCACGAGAGACCTCAGGGCTGCATGTTTTGAGCCCAGTACTGATCCTGAAAAGCGTTTCCAACCCCACTTACAAGTAAAACTAGCTAAAATGTGCCTGGCTGCTATTCACTGAAAAGCTCATTCTGTGCACATTTTTGGCATACGTTTGCTCCTGCTGGGTCAGCCAAGTGGCAAATTTCTACTTAACCACCTGCTATCATGAGAGACCTCAGGGCTGCATCTTTTGAGCGCAGTACTGAGCCTGAAAAGCGTTTCCAACCCCACTTACAAGTAAAACTTGCTAGAATGTTCCTGACTGCTCTTCACTGAAAAACTCATTCTGCGTACATTTTTGGCATACATTTGCTCCTGCCGGGTCAGCTGAGCAGCGAAGTTCTACTTAACTACCTCCTATCAGGAGAGACCTCAGAGCTGCATCTTTTGAGCCCAGTACTGAGCCTGAAAAGCATTTCCAACCCCACTTACAAGTAAAACTAGCTAAAATGTGCCTGGCTGCTCTGCACTGAAAAGCTCATTCT
This sequence comes from Lissotriton vulgaris, assembly GCF_964263255.1. Lineage (NCBI taxonomy): Eukaryota > Metazoa > Chordata > Amphibia > Caudata > Salamandridae > Lissotriton > Lissotriton vulgaris. The sequence continues at coordinate 252,968 of NW_028248166.1, forward strand.
GCGTACATTTTTGGCATACGTTTGCTCCTACCGGGTCAGCTGAGCAGCGAATTTCTATTTAACCACCTGCTAACATGAGAGACCTCAGGGCTGCATCTTTTGAGCACAGTACTGAGCCTGAAAAGCGTTTCCTACCCCACTTACAAGTAAAACTTGCTAGAATGTGCCTGGCTGCTCTTCACTGAAAAGCTCATTCTGCGTACATTTTTGGCATACATTTGCTCCTTCCGGGTCAGCTGAGCAGTGAAGTTCTACTTAACTACCTCCTATCAGGAGAGACCTCAGGGCTGCATGTTTTGAGCCCAGTACTGATCCTGAAAAGCCTTTCCAACCCTACTTACAAGTAAAACTAGCTAAAATGTGCCTGGCTGCTATTCACTGAAAAGCTCATTCTGTGCACATTTTTGGCATACGTTTGCTCCTGCTGGGTCAGCCAAGTGGCAAATTTCTACTTAACCACCTGCTATCATGAGAGACCTCAGGGCTGCATCTTTTGAGCGCAGTACAGAGCCTGAAAAGTGTTTCCAACCCCACTTACAAGCAAAACTTGCTAGAATGTGCCTGGCTGCTCTTCACTGAAAAGCTCATTCTGCGTACATTTTTGGCATACATTTGCTCCTGCCGGGTCAGCTGAGCAGCAAATTTCTATTTAACCATCTGCTATCATGAGAGACCTCAGGGCTGCATGTTTTGAGCCCATACTGAGCCTGAAAAGCGTTTCCAACCCCACTTACAAGTAAAACTATCTAAAATGTGCCTGGCTGCTCTTCACTTAAAAACTCATTCTGCGTACATTTTTGGCATACGTTTGCTCCTGCCGGGTCAGCTGAGCAGCGAATTTCTATTTAACCACCTGCTATCATGAGAGACCTCAGGGCTGCATGTTTTGAGCCCAGTACTGATCCTGAAAAGCGTTTCCAACCCCTCTTACAAGTAAAACTAGCTAAAATGTGCCTGGGTGCTATTCACTGAAAAGCTCATTCTGCTTACATTTTTGGCATACGTTTGCTCCTGCTGGGTCAGCCAAGTGGCAAATTTCTACTTAACCACCTGCTATCATGAGAGATCTCAGGGCTGCATCTTTTGAGCGCAGTACTGAGCCTGAAAAGCGTTTCCAACCCCACTTACAAGTAAAACTTGCTAGAAGGTTCCTGGCTGCTCTTCACTGAAAAACTCATTCTGCGTATTTTTTTGGCATACATTTGCTCCTACCGGGTCAGCTGAGCAGCGAATTTCTATTTAACCACCTGCTAACATGAGAGTCCTCAGGGCTGCATCTTTTGAGTGCAGTACTGAGCCTGAAAAGCGTTTCCAACCCCACTTACAAGTAAAACTTGCTAGCTAGAATGTGCCTGGCTGCTCTTCACTGAAAAGCTCATTCTGCGTACATTTTTGGCATACATTTGCTCCTGCCGGGTCAGCTGAGCAGCGAAGTTCTACTTAACTACCTCCTACCAGGAGAGACCTCAGAGCTGCATCTTTTGAGCCCAGTACTGAGCCTGAAAAGCATTTCCAACCCCACTTACAAGTAAAACTAGCTAAAATGTGCCTGGCTGCTATTCACTGAAAAGCTCATTCTGCTTACATTTTTGGCATACGTTTGCTCCTACCAGGTCAGCTGAGCAGCGAATTTCTATTTAACCACCTGCTATCATGAGAGACCTCAGGGCTGCATGTTTTGAGCCCAGTACTGATCCTGAAAAGCATTTCCAACCCCACTTACAAGTAAAACTAGCTAAAATGTGCCTGGCTGCTCTGCACTGAAAAGCTCATTCTGCGTACATTTTTGGCATACGTTTGCTCCTACCGGGTCAGCTGAGCAGCGAATTTCTATTTAACCACCTGCTAACATGAGAGACCTCAGGGCTGCATCTTTTGAGCACAGTACTGAGCCTGAAAAGCGTTTCCTACCCCACTTACAAGTAAAACTTGCTAGAATGTGCCTGGCTGCTCTTCACTGAAAAGCTCATTCTGCGTACATTTTTGGCATACATTTGCTCCTTCCGGGTCAGCTGAGCAGCGAAGTTCTACTTAACTACCTCCTATCAGGAGAGACCTCAGGGCTGCATGTTTTGAGCCCAGTACTGATCCTGAAAAGCCTTTCCAACCCTACTTACAAGTAAAACTAGCTAAAATGTGCCTGGCTGCTATTCACTGAAAAGCTCATTCTGTGCACATTTTTGGCATACGTTTGCTCCTGCTGGGTCAGCTAAGTGGCAAATTTCTACTTAACCACCTGCTATCATGAGAGACCTCAGGGCTGCATCTTTTGAGCGCAGTACAGAGCCTGAAAAGTGTTTCCAACCCCACTTACAAGCAAAACTTGCTAGAATGTGCCTGGCTGCTCTTCACTGAAAAGCTCATTCTGCGTACATTTTTGGCATACATTTGCTCCTGCCGGGTCAGCTGAGCAGCAAATTTCTATTTAACCATCTGCTATCATGAGAGACCTCAGGGCTGCATGTTTTGAGCCCATACTGAGCCTGAAAAGCGTTTCCAACCCCACTTACAAGTAAAACTATCTAAAATGTGCCTGGCTGCTCTTCACTTAAAAACTCATTCTGCGTACATTTTTGGCATACGTTTGCTCCTGCCGGGTCAGCTGAGCAGCGAATTTCTATTTAACCACCTGCTATCATGAGAGACCTCAGGGCTGCATGTTTTGAGCCCAGTACTGATCCTGAAAAGCGTTTCCAACCCCTCTTACAAGTAAAACTAGCTAAAATGTGCCTGGGTGCTATTCACTGAAAAGCTCATTCTGCTTACATTTTTGGCATACGTTTGCTCCTGCTGGGTCAGCCAAGTAGCAAATTTCTACTTAACCACCTGCTATCATGAGAGATCTCAGGGCTGCATCTTTTGAGCGCAGCACTGAGCCTGAAAAGCGTTTCCAACCCCACTTACAAGTAAAATTTGCTAGAAGGTTCCTGGCTGCTCTTCACTGAAAAACTCATTCTGCGTATTTTTTTGGCATACATTTGCTCCTACCGGGTCAGCTGAGCAGCGAATTTCTATTTAACCACCTGCTAACATGAGAGTCCTCAGGGCTGCATCTTTTGAGTGCAGTACTGAGCCTGAAAAGCGTTTCCAACCCCACTTACAAGTAAAACTCGCTAGCTAGAATGTGCCTGGCTGCTCTTCACTGAAAAGCTCATTCTGCGTACATTTTTGGCATACACTTGCTCCTGCCGGGTCAGCTGAGCAGCGAAGTTCTACTTAACTACCTCCTACCAGGAGAGACCTCAGAGCTGCATCTTTTGAGCCCAGTACTGAGCCTGAAAAGCATTTCCAACCCCACTTACAAGTAAAACTAGCTAAAATGTGCCTGGCTGCTATTCACTGAAAAGCTCATTCTGCTTACATTTTTGGCATACGTTTGCTCCTACCAGGTCAGCTGAGCAGCGAATTTCTATTTAACCACCTGCTATCATGAGAGACCTCAGGGCTGCATGTTTTGAGCCCAGTACTGATCCTGAAAAGCATTTCCGACCCCACTTACAAGTAAAACTAGCTAAAATGTGCCTGGCTGCTATTCACTGAAAAGCTCATTCTGTGTACATTTTTGGCTTACGTTTGCTCCTGCCGGGTCAGCCAAGTGGCACATTTCTACTTAACCACCTGCTATCATGAGAGACCTCAGGGCTGCATCTTTTGAGCGCAGTACTGAGCCTGAAAAGCGTTTCCAACCCCACTTACAAGTAAAGTTTGATAGAATGTGCCTGGCTGCTCTTCACTGAAAAGCTCATTCTGCGTACATTTTTGGCATACATTTGCTTCTGCCGGGTCAGCTGAGCAGCGAATTTCTATTTAACCATCTGCTATCATGAGAGACCTCAGGGCTGCCTGTTTTGAGCCCAGTACTGAGCCTGAAAAGCGTGTCCAACCCCACTTACAAGTAAAACTAGCTTAAAATGTGCCTGGCTGCTCTTCACCGAAAAGATCATACTGCGTACATTTTTGGCATACGTTTGCTCCTGCCGGGTCAGCTGAGCAGTGAATTTATATTTAACCACCTGCTATCATGAGAGACCTCAGAGTTGCATGTTTTGAGCCCAGTACTGAGCCTAAAAAGCGTTTCCAAACCCACTTACAAGTAAAATTAGCTAAAATGTGCCTGGCTGCTCTTCACTGAAAAGCGCATTCTGTGTACATTTTTGGCATACGTTTGCTCCTGCCGGGTCAGCTGAGCAGCAAATTTCTTTTTAACCACCTGCTATCATGAGAGACCTCAGGGCTGCATGTTTTGAGCCCAGTACTGATCCTGAAAAGCATTTCCAACCCCACTTATAAGTAAAACTAGCTAAAATGTGCCTGGCTGCTATTCACTGAAAAGTTCATTCTGTATACATTTTTGGCATACGTTTGCTCCTGCTGGGTCAGCCAAGTGGCAAATTTCTACTTAACCACCTGCTATCATGAGAGACCTCAGGGCTGCATCTTTTGAGCGCAGTACTGAGCCTGAAAAGCGTTTCCAACCCCACTTACAAGTAAAACTTCCTGGAATGTGCCTGGCTGCTCTTCACTGAAAAGCTCATTCTGCGTACATTTTTGGCATACATTTGCTCCTGCCGGGTCATCCAAGTGGCAAATTTCTACTTAACCACCTGCTATCACGAGAGACCTCAGGGCTGCATGTTTTGAGCACAGTACTGATCCTGAAAAAAGTTTCCAAACCTACTTACAAGTAAAACTAGCTAAAATGTGCCTGGCTGCTATTCACTGAAAAGCTCATTCTGCTTACATTCTTGGCATACGTTTGCTCCTATCGGGTCAGCTGAGCAGTGAATTTCTATTTAACCACCTGCTATCATGAGAGACCTCAGACCTGCATCTTTTGAGCCCAGTACTGAGCCTGAAAAGCCTTTCCAATCCCACTTACAAGTAAAACTAGCTAAAATGTGCCTGGCTGCTCTTCACTGAAAAGCTCATTCTGAGTACATTTTCGGCATACGTTTGCTCCTGCCGGGTCAGCTGAGCAGCGAATTTCTATTTAACCACCTGCTAACATGAGAGACCTCAGGGCTGCAACTTTTGAGCGCAGTACTGAGCCTGAAAAGCGTTTCCTACCCCACTTACAAGTAAAACTTGCTAGAATGTGCCTGGCTGCTCTTCACTGAAAAGCTCATTCTGCGTACATTTTTGGCATACATTTGCTCCTTCCGGGTCAGCTGAGCAGCGAAGTTCTTCCCTAACTACCTCCTATCAGGAGAGACCTCAGAGCTGCATCTTTTGAGCCCAGTACTTAGCCTGAAAAGCATTTCCAACCCCACTTACAAGTAAAACTAGCAAAAATGTGCCTGGCTGCTATTCACTGAAAAGCTCATTTTGCTTACATTTTTGGCATACGTTTGCTCCTATCGGGTCAGCTGAGCAGTGAATTTCTATTTAACCACCTGCTATCATGAGAGACCTCAGACCTGCATCTTTTGAGCCCAGTGCTGAGCCTGAAAAGCGTTTCCAATCCCACTTACAAGTAAAACTAGCTAAAATGTGCCTGGCTGCTCTTCACTGAAAAGCTCATTCTGCGTACATTTTTGGCATACGTTTGCTCCTACCGGGTCAGCTGAGCAGCAAATTTTTATCTAAACACCTGCTAACATGAGAGACCTCAGGGCTGCATCTTTTGAGTGCAGTACTGAGCCTGAAAAGCGTTTTCAACCCCTCTTACAAGTAAAACTTGCTAGAATGTGCCTGGCTGCTCTTCACTGAAAAGCTCATTCTACGTACATTTTTGGCATACATTTGCTCCTGCCGGGTCAGCTGAGCATCGAAGTTGTACTTAACTACCTCCTATCAGGAGAGACCTCAGAGCTGCATCTTTTGAGCCCAGTACTGAGCCTGAACCCCACTTACAAGTAAAACTAGCTAAAATGTGCCTGGCTGCTATTCACTGAAAAGCTCATTCTGCTTACATTTTTGGCATACGTTTGCTCCTATCGGGTCAGCTGAGCAGCGAATTTCTACTTAACCACCTGCTATCATGAGAGACCTCAGAGCTGCATCTTTTGAGCCCAGTACTGAGCCTGAAAAGCATTTCCAACCCCACTTACAAGTAAAACTAGCTAAAATGTGCCTTGCTGCTCTTCACTGAAAAGCTCATTCTGCGTACATTTTTGGCATACATTTGCTCCTGCCGGGTCAGCTGAGCAGCAAAGTTCTACTTAACTACCTCCTATCAGGAGAGACCTCAGGGCTGCATCTTTTGAGCGCAGTACTGAGCCTCAAAAGCGTTTCCAACCCCACTTACAAGTAAAACTAGCTAAAATGTGCCTGGCTGCTCTTCACTGAAAAGCTCATTCTGCTTACATTTTTGGCATACGTTTGCTCCTACCGGGTCAGCTGAGCAGCGAATTTCTATTTAACCACCTGCTATCATGAGAGACCTCAGGGCTGCATGTTTTGAGCCCAGTACTGAGCCTGAAAAGCGTTTCCAAACCCACTTACAAGTTAAATTAGCTAAAATGGGCCTGGCTGCTCTTCACTGAAAAGGGCATTCTGCGTACAATTTTGGCATACGTTTGCTCCTGCCGGGTCAGCTGAGCAGCAAATTTCTATTTAACCACCTGCTATCATGAGAGACCCCAGGGCTGCATGTTTTGAGCCCAGTACTGATCCTGAAAAGCATTTCCAACCCCACTTACAAGTAAAACTAGCTAAAATGTGCCTGGCTGCTATTCACTGAAAAGCTCATTCTGCGTACATTTTTGGCATACGTTTGCTCCTGCTGGGTCAGCTGAGCAGCGAATTTCTATTTAACCCCCTGCTATCATAAGAGACCTCAGGGCTGCATGTTTTGAGCCCAGTACTGAGCCTGAAAAGTGTTTCCAACCCCACTTACAAGCAAAACTAGCTAAATGTGCCTGGCTGCTCTTCACTGAAAAGCTCATTCTGCGTACATTTTTGGCATACGTTTGCTCCTGCCGGGTCAGCTGAGCAGCAAATTTCTATTTAACCACCTGCTATCATGAGAGACCTCAGGGCTGCGTGTTTTGAGCCCAGTACTGATCCTGAAAAGCGTTTCCAACCCCACTTACAAGTAAAACTAGCTAAAATGTGCCTGGCTGCTATTCACTGAAAAGCTCATTCTGTGTACATTTTTGGCATACGTTTGCTCCTGCTGGGTCAGCCAAGTGGCAAATTTCTACTTAACCACCTGCTATCATGAGAGATCTCAGGGCTGCATCTTTTGAGCGCAGTACTGAGCCTGAAAAGCGTTTCCAACCCCACTTACAAGTAAAAATTGCTAGAAGGTTCCTGGCTGCTCTTCACTGAAAAACTCATTCTGCGTATTTGTTTGGCATACATTTGCTCCTACCGGGTCAGCTGAGCAGCGAATTTCTATTTAACCACCTGCTAACATGAGAGTCCTCAGGGCTGCATCTTTTGAGTGCAGTACTGAGCCTGAAAAGCGTTTCCAACCCCACTTACAAGTAAAACTTGCTAGAATGTGCCTGGCTGCTCTTCACTGAAAAGCTCATTCTGCGTACATTTTTGGCATACATTTGCTCCTGCCGGGTCAGCTGAACAGCGAAGTTCTACTTAACTACCTCCTACCAGGAGAGACCTCAGAGCTGCATCTTTTGAGCCCAGTACTGAGCCTGAAAAGCATTTCCAACCCCACTTACAAGTACAACTAGCTAAAATGTGCCTGGCTGCTATTCACTGAAAAGCTCATTCTGCTTACATTTTTGGCATACGCTTGCTCCTACCGGGTCAGCTGAGCAGCGAATTTCTATTTAACCACCTGCTATCATGAGAGACCTCAGGGCTGCATGTTTTGAGCCCAGTACTGATCCTGAAAAGCATTTCCGACCCCACTTACAAGTAAAACTAGCTAAAATGTGCCTGGCTGCTATTCACTGAAAAGCTCATTCTGTGTACATTTTTGGATTACGTTTGCTCCTGCTGGGTCAGCCAAGTGGCAAATTTCTACTTAACCACCTGCTATCATGAGTGACCTCAGGGCTGCATCTTTTGAGCGCAGTACTGAGCCTGAAAAGCGTTTCCAACCCCACTTACAAGTAAAACTTGATAGAATATGCCTGGCTGCTCTTCACTGAAAAGCTCATTCTGCGTACATTTTTGGCATACATTTGCTTCTGCCGGGTTAGCTGAGCAGTGAATTTCTATTTAACCACCTGCTATCATGAGAGACCTCAGGGCTGCATGTTTTGAGCCCAGTACTGAGCCTGAACCCCACTTACAAGTAAAACTAGCTAAAATGTGCCTGGCTGCTATTCACTGAAAAGCTCATTCTGCTTACATTTTTGGCATACGTTTGCTCCTATCGGGTCAGCTGAGCAGCGAATTTCTACTTAACCACCTGCTATCATGAGAGACCTCAGAGCTGCATCTTTTGAGCCCATTACTGAGCCTGAAAAGCATTTCCAACCCCACTTACAAGTAAAACTAGCTAAAATGTGCCTGGCTGCTCTTCACTGAAAAGCTCATTCTGCGTACATTTTTGGCATACATTTGCTCCTGCCGGGTCAGCTGAGCAGCAAAGTTCTAGTTAACTACCTCCTATTAGGAGAGACCTCAGGGCTGCATCTTTTGAGCGCAGTACTGAGCCTCAAAAGCGTTTCCAACCTCACTTACAAGTAAAACTAGCTAAAATGTGCCTGTCTGCTCTTCACTGAAAAGCTCATTCTGCTTACATTTTTGGCATACATTTGCTCCTGCTGGGTCAGCCAAGTGGCAAATTTCTACTTAACCACCTGCTATCATGAGTGACCTCAGGGCTGCATCTTTTGAGCGCAGTACTGAGCCTGAAAAGCGTTTCCAACCCCACTTACAAGTAAAACTTGATAGAATATGCCTGGCTGCTCTTCACTGAAAAGCTCATTCTGCGTACATTTTTGGCATACATTTGCTTCTGCCGGGTCAGCTGAGCAGCGAATTTCTATTTAACCATCTGCTATCATGAGAGACCTCAGGGCTGCATGTTTTGAGCCCAGTACTGAGCCTGAAAAGCGTGTCCAACCCCACTTACAAGTAAAACTAGCTTAAAATGTGCCTGGTTGCTCTTCACCGAAAAGATCATACTGCGTACATTTTTGGCATACGTTTGCTCCTGCCGGGTTAGCTGAGCAGTGAATTTATATTTAACCACCTGCTATCATGAGAGACCTCAGAGTTGCATGTTTTGAGCCCAGTACTGAGCCTGAAAAGCGTTTCCAAACCCACTTACAAGTAAAATTAGCTAAAATGTGCCTGGTTGCTCTTTACTGAAAAGCGCATTCTGCGTACATTTTTGGCATACGTTTGCTCCTGCCGGGTCAGCTGAGCAGCAAATTTCTTTTTAACCACCTGCTATCATGAGAGACCTCAGGGCTGCATGTTTTGAGCCCAGTACTGATCCTGAAAAGCATTTCCAACCCCACTTATAAGTAAAACTAGCTAAAATGTGCCTGGCTGCTATTCACTGAAAAGTTCATTCTGTATACATGTTTGGCATACGTTTGCTCCTGCTGGGTCAGCCAAGTGGCAAATTTCTACTTAACCACCTGCTATCATGAGAGACCTCAGGGCTGCATCTTTTGAGCGCAGTACTGAGCCTAAAAAGCGTTTCCAACCCCACTTACAAGTAAAACTTGCTGGAATGTGCCTGGCTGCTCTTCACTGAAAAGCTCATTCTGTGTACATTTTTGGCATACATTTGCTCCTGCCGGGTCAGCTGAGCAGCGAAGTTCTACTTAACCACCTGCTATCATGAGAGACCTCAGAGATGCATCTTTTGAGCCCAGTACTGAGCCTGAAAAGCGTTTCCAACCCCACTTACAAGTAAAACTTACTAGAATGTGCCTGGCTGCTCTTCACTGAAAAGCTCATTCTGTGTACATTTTTGTTATACGTTTGCTCCTGCTGGGTCATCCAAGTGGCAAATTTCCACTTAACCACCTGCTATCACGGGAGACCTCAGGGCTGCATGTTTTGAGCCCAGTACTGATCCTGAAAAGCGTTTCCAACCCCACTTACAAGTAAAACTAGCTAAAATGTGCCTGGCTGCTATTCACTGAAAAGCTCATTCTGTGCACATTTTTGGCATACGTTTGCTCCTGCTGGGTCAGCCAAGTGGCAAATTTCTACTTAACCACCTGCTATCATGAGAGACCTCAGGGCTGCATCTTTTGAGCGCAGTACTGAGCCTGAAAAGCGTTTCAAACCCCACTTACAAGTAAAACTTGCTAGAATGTTCCTGGCTGCTCTTCACTGAAAAACTCATTCTGCGTACATTTTTGGCATACATTTGCTCCTGCCGGGTCAGCTGAGCAGCGAAGTTCTACTTAACTACCTCCTATCAGGAGAGACCTCAGAGCTGCATCTTTTGAGCCCAGTACTGAGCCTGAAAAGCATTTCCAACCCCACTTACAAGTAAAACTAGCTAAAATGTGCCTGGCTGCTCTTCACTGAAAAGCTCATTCTGCGTACATTTTTGGCATACGTTTGCTCCTACCGGGTCAGCTGAGCAGCGAATTTCTATTTAACCACCTGCTAACATGAGAGACCTCAGGGCTGCATCTTTTGAGCGCAGTACTGAGCCTGAAAAGCGTTTCCTACCCCACTTACAAGTAAAACTTGCTAGAATGTGCCTGGCTGCTCTTCACTGAAAAGTTCATTCTGCGTACATTTTTGGCATACATTTGCTCCTTCCGGGTCAGCTGAGCAGTGAAGTTCTACTTAACTACCTCCTATCAGGAGAGACCTCAGAGCTGCATCTTTTGAGCCCAGTACTGAGCCTGAAAAGCATTTCCAACCCCACTTACAAGTAAAACTAGCTAAAATGTGCCTGGCTGCTCTTCACTGAAAAGCTCATTCTGCGTACCTTTTTGGCATACGTTTGCTCCTACCGGGTCAGCTGAGCAGCGAATTTCTGTTTAACCACCTGCTATCATGAGAGACCTCAGACCTGCATCTTTTGAGCCCAGTACTGAGCCTGAAAAGCGTTTCCAATCCCACTTACAAGTAAAACTAGTTAAAATGTGCCTGGCTGCTCTTCACTGAAAAGCTCATTCTGAGTACATTTTCGGCTACGTTTGCTCCTGCCAGGTCAGCTGAGCAGCGAATTTCTATTTAACCACCTGCTAACATGAGAGACCTCAGGGCTGCATCTTTTGAGCGCAGTACTGAGCCTGAAAAGCGTTTCCTACCCCACTTACAAGTAAAACTTGCTAGAATGTGCCTGGCTGCTCTTCACTGAAAAGCTCATTCTGCGTACATTTTTGGCATACATTTGCTCCTTCCGGGTCAGCTGAGCAGCGAAGTTCTACTTAACTACCTCCTATCAGGAGAGACCTCAGAGCTGCATCTTTTGAGCCCAGTACTTAGCCTGAAAAGCATTTCCAACCCCACTTACAAGTAAAACTAGCAAAAATGTGCCTGGCTGCTATTCACTGAAAAGCTCATTCTGCTTACATTTTTGGCATACGTTTGCTCCTATCGGGTCAGCTGAGCAGTGAATTTCTATTTAACCACCTGCTATCATGAGAGACCTCAGACCTGCATCTTTTGAGCCCAGTACTGAGCCTGAAAAGCGTTTCCAATCCCACTTACAAGTAAAACTAGCTAAAATGTACCTGGCTGCTCTTCACTGAAAAGCTCATTCTGCGTACATTTTTGGCATACGTTTGCTCCTACCGGGTCAGCTGAGCAGCGAATTTCTATCTAAACACCTGCTAACATGAGAGACCTCAGGGCTGCATCTTTTGAGCCCAGTACTGAGCCTGAACCCCACTTACAAGTAAAACTAGCTAAAATGTGCCTGGCTGCTCTTCACTGAAAAGCTCATTCTGCGTACATTTTTGGCATACGTTTGCTCCTGCCGGGTCAGCTGAGCAGCAAAGTTCTATTTAACTACCTCCTATCAGGAGAGACCTCAGGGCTGCATCTTTTGAGCGCAGTACTGAGCCTCAAAAGCGTTTCCAACCCCACTTACAAGTAAAACTAGCTAAAATGTGCCTGGCTGCTATTCACTGAAAAGTTCATTCTGTATACATGTTTGGCATACGTTTGCTCCTGCTGGGTCAGCCAAGTGGCAAATTTCTACTTAACCACCTGCTATCATGAGAGACCTCAGGGCTGCATCTTTTGAGCGCAGTACTGAGCCTAAAAAGCGTTTCCAACCCCACTTACAAGTAAAACTTGCTGGAATGTGCCTGGCTGCTCTTCACTGAAAAGCTCATTCTGCGTACATTTTTGGCATACATTTGCTCCTGCCGAGTCAGCTGAGCAGCGAAGTTCTACTTAACCACCTGCTATCATGAGAGACCTCAGAGATGCATCTTTTGAGCCCAGTACTGAGCCTGAAAAGCGTTTCCAACCCCACTTACAAGTAAAACTTACTAGAATGTGCCTGGCTGCTCTTCACTGAAAAGCTCATTCTGTGTACATTTTTGTTATACGTTTGCTCCTGCTGGGTCATCCAAGTGGCAAATTTCTACTTAACCACCTGCTATCACGAGAGACCTCAGGGCTGCATGTTTTGAGCCCAGTACTGATCCTGAAAAGCGTTTCCAACCCCACTTACAAGTAAAACTAGCTAAAATGTGCCTGGCTGCTATTCACTGAAAAGCTCATTCTGTGCACATTTTTGGCATACGTTTGCTCCTGCTGGGTCAGCCAAGTGGCAAATTTCTACTTAACCACCTGCTATCATGAGAGACCTCAGGGCTGCATCTTTTGAGCGCAGTACTGAGCCTGAAAAGCGTTTCCAACCCCACTTACAAGTAAAACTTGCTAGAATGTTCCTGGCTGCTCTTCACTGAAAAACTCATTCTGCGTACATTTTTGGCATACATTTGCTCCTGCCGGGTCAGCTGAGCAGCGAAGTTCTACTTAACTACCTCCTATCAGGAGAGACCTCAGAGCTGCATCTTTTGAGCCCAGTACTGAGCCTGAAAAGCATTTCCAACCCCACTTACAAGTAAAACTAGCTAAAATGTGCCTGGCTGCTCTTCACTGAAAAGCTCATTCTGCGTACATTTTTGGCATACGTTTGCTCCTACCGGGTCAGCTTAGCAGCGAATTTCTATTTAACCACCTGCTAACATGAGAGACCTCAGGGCTGCATCTTTTGAGCGCAGTACTGAGCCTGAAAAGCGTTTCCTACCCCACTTACAAGTAAAACTTGCTAGAATGTGCCTGGCTGCTCTTCACTGAAAAGCTCATTCTGCGTACATTTTTGGCATACATTTGCTCCTTCCGGGTCAGCTGAGCAGTGAAGTTCTACTTAACTACCTCCTATCAGGAGAGACCTCAGAGCTGCATCTTTTGAGCCCAGTACTGAGCCTGAAAAGCATTTCCAACCCCACTTACAAGTAAAACTAGCTAAAATGTGCCTGGCTGCTCTTCACTGAAAAGCTCATTCTGCGTACCTTTTTGGCATACGTTTGGTCCTACCGGGTCAGCTGAGCAGCGAATTTCTATTTAACCACCTGCTAACATGAGAGACCTCAGGGCTGTATCTTTTGAGCGCAGTACTGAGCCTGAAAAGCGTTTCCTACCCCACTTACAAGTAAAACTTGCTAGAATGTGCCTGGCTGCTCTTCACTGAAAAGCTCATTCTGCGTACATTTTTGGCATACATTTGCTCCTTCCGGGTCAGCTGAGCAGCGAAGTTCTACTTAACTACCTCCTATCAGGAGAGACCTCAGAGCTGCATCTTTTGAGCCCAGTACTTAGCCTGAAAAGCATTTCCAACCCCACTTACAAGTAAAACTAGCAAAAATGTGCCTGGCTGCTATTCACTGAAAAGCTCATTCTGCTTACATTCTTGGCATACGTTTGCTCCTATCGGGTCAGCTGAGCAGTGAATTTCTATTTAACCACCTGCTATCATGAGAGACCTCAGACCTGCATCTTTTGAGCCCAGTACTGAGCCTGAAAAGCGTTTCCAATCCCACTTACAAGTAAAACTAGTTAAAATGTGCCTGGCTGCTCTTCACTGAAAAGCTCATTCTGAGTACATTTTCGGCATACGTTTGCTCCTGCCAGGTCAGCTGAGCAGCGAATTTCTATTTAACCACCTGCTAACATGAGAGACCTCAGGGCTGCATCTTTTGAGCGCAGTACTGAGCCTGAAAAGCGTTGTCAACCCCACTTACAAGTAAAACTTGCTAGAATGTGCCTGGCTGCTCTTCACTGAAAAGCTCATTCTACGTACATTTTTGGCATACATTTGCTCCTGCCGGGTCAGCTGAGCATCGAAGTTCTACTTAACTACCTCCTATCAGGATAGACCTCAGAGCTGCATCTTTTGAGCCCAGTACTGAGCCTGAACCCCACTTACAAGTAAAACTAGCTAAAATGTGCCTGGCTGCTCTTCACTGAAAAGCTCATTCTGCGTACATTTTTGGCATACGTTTGCTCCTGCCGGGTCAGCTGAGCAGCAAAGTTCTATTTAACTACCTCCTATCAGGAGAGACCTCAGGGCTGCATCTTTTGACCGCAGTACTGAGCCTCAAAAGCGTTTCCAACCCCACTTACAAGTAAAACTAGCTAAAATGTGCCTGGCTGCTCTTCACTGAAAAGCTCATTCTGCTTACATTTTTGGCATACGTTTGCTCCTACCGGGTCAGCTGAGCAGCGAATTTCTATTTAACCACCTGCTATCATGAGAGACCTCAGGGCTGCATGTTTTGAGTCCAGTACTGAGCCTGAAAAGCGTTTCCAAACCCACTTACAAGTAAAATTAGCTAAAATGTGCCTGGCTGCTCTTCACTGAAAAGGGCATTCTGCGTACAATTTTGGCATACGTTTGCTCCTGCCGGGTCAGCTGAGCAGCAAATTTCTATTTAACCACCTGCTATCATGAGAGACCCCAGGGCTGCATGTTTTGAGCCCAGTACTGATCCTGAAAAGCATTTCCAACCCCACTTACAAGTAAAACTAGCTAAAATGTGCCTGGCTGCTATTCACTGAAAAGCTCATTCTGTGTACATTTTTGGCATACGTTTGCTCCTGCTGGGTCAGCTGAGCAGCGAATTTCTATTTAACCCCCTGCTATCATGAGAGACCTCAGGGCTGCATGTTTTGAGCCCAGTACTGAGCCTGAAAAGTGTTTTCAACCCCACTTACAAGTAAAACTAGCTAAATGTGCCTGGCTGCTCTTCACTGAAAAGCTCATTCTGCGTACATTTTTGGCATACGTTTGCTCCTGCCGGGTCAGCTGAGCAGCAAATTTCTATTTAACCACCTGCTATCATGAGAGACCTCAGGGCTGCGTGTTTTGAGCCCAGTACTGATCCTGAAAAGCGTTTCCAACCCCACTTACAAGTAAAACTAGCTAAAATGTGCCTGGCTGCTATTCACTGAAAAGCTCATTCTGTGTACATTTTTGGCATACGTTTGCTCCTGCTGGGTCAGCCAAGTGGCAAATTTCTACTTAACCACCTGCTATCATGAGAGATCTCAGGGCTGCATCTTTTGAGTGCAGTACTGAGCCTGAAAAGCGTTTCCAACCCCACTTACAAGTAAAACTTGCTAGAATGTGCCTGGCTGCTCTTCACTGAAAAGCTCATTCTGCGTACATTTTTGGCATACATTTGCTCCTGCCGGGTCAGCTGAACCGCGAAGTTCTACTTAACTACCTCCTAGCAGGAGAGACCTCAGAGCTGCATCTTTTGAGCCCAGTACTGAGCCTGAAAAGCATTTCCAACCCCACTTACAAGTACAACTAGCTAAAATGTGCCTGGCTGCTATTCACTGAAAAGCTCATTCTGCTTACATTTTTGGCATACGTTTGCTCCTCCCGGGTCAGCTGAGCAGCGAATTTCTATTTAACCACCTGCTATCATGAGAGACCTCAGGGCTGCATGTTTTGAGCCCAGTACTGAGCCTGAAAAGCGTTTCCAATCCCACTTACAAGTAAAACTAGCTAAAATGTGCCTGGCTGCTCTTCACTGAAAAGCTCATTCTGAGTACATTTTCGGCATACGTTTGCTCCTGCCGGGTCAGCTGAGCAGCGAATTTCTATTTAACCACCTGCTATCATGGGAGACCTCAGGGCTGCATGTTTTGAGCCCAGTACTGATCCTGAAAAGCGTTTCCAACCCCACTTACAAGTAAAACTAGCTAAAATATGCCTGGCTGCTATTCACTGAAAAGCTCATTCTGTGTACATTTTTGGCATACGTTTGCTCCTGCTGGGTCAGCCAAGCAGCAAATTACTACTTAACCACCTGCTATCATGAGAGACCTCAGGGCTGCATCTTTTGAGCGCAGTACTGAGCCTGAAAAGCGTTTCCAACCCCACTTACAAGTCAAACTTGCTAGAATGTGCCTGGCTGCTCTTCACTGAAAAGCTCATTCTGCGTACATTTTTGGAATACATTTGCTCCTGCTGGGTCAGCTGAGCAGCTAAGTTCTACTTAACTACCTCCTATCAGGGGAGACCTCAGAGCTGCATCTTTTGAGCCCAGTACTGAGCCTGAAAAGCATTTCCAACCCCACTTACAAGTAAAACTAGCTAAAATGTGCCTGGCTGCTCTTCACTGAAAAGCTCATTCTGCGTACATTTTTGGCATACGTTTGCTCCTACCGGGTCAGCTGAGCAGCGAATTTCTATTTAAACACCTGCTAACATGAGAGACCTCAGGGCTGCATCTTTTGAGTGCAGTACTGAGCCTGAAAAGCATTTTCAACCCCACTTACAAGTAAAACTTGCTAGAATGTGCCTGGCTGCTCTTCACTGAAAAGCTCATTCTACGTACATTTTTGGCATACATTTGCTCCTGCCGGGTCAGCTGAGCATCGAAGTTGTACTTAACTACCTCCTATCAGGAGAGACCTCAGAGCTGCATCTTTTGAGCCCAGTACTGAGCCTGAACCCCACTTACAAGTAAAACTAGCTAAAATGTGCCTGGCTGCTATTCACTGAAAAGCTCATTCTGCTTACATTTTTGGCATACGTTTGCTCCTATCGGGTCAGCTGAGCAGCGAATTTCTAGTTAACCACCTGCTATCATGAGATACCTCAGAGCTGCATCTTTTGAGCCCAGTACTGAGCCTGAAAAGCATTTCCAACCCCACTTACAAGTAAAACTAGCTAAAATGTGCCTGGCTGCTCTTCACTGAAAATCTCATTCTGCGTACATTTTTGGCATACATTTGCTCCTGCCGGGTCAGCTGAGCAGCAAAGTTCTACTTAACTACCTCCTATCAGGAGAGACCTCAGGGCTGCATCTTTTGAGCGCAGTACTGAGCCTGAAAAGCGTTTCCAACCCCACTTACAAGTAAAACTTGCTAGAATGTTCCTGGCTGCTCTTCACTGAAAAACTCATTCTGCGTACATTTTTGGCATACATTTGCTCCTGCCGGGTCAGCTGAGCAGCAAAGTTCTACTTAACTACCTCCTATCAGGAGAGACATTAGAGCTGCATCTTTTGAGTCCAGTACTGAGCCTGAAAAGCATTTCCAACCCCACTTACAAGTAAAACTAGCTAAAATGTGCCTGGCTGCTCTTCACTGAAAAGCTCATTCTGCGTACATTTTTGGCATACGTTTGCTCCTACCGGGTCAGCTGAGCAGCGAATTTCTATTTAACCACCTGCTAACATGAGAGACCTCTGGGCTGCATCTTTTGAGCGCAGTACTGAGCCTGAAAAGCGTTTCCTACCCCACTTACAAGTAAAACTTGCTAGAATGTGCCTGGCTGCTCTTCACTGAAAAGCTCATTCTGCGTACACTTTTGGCATACATTTGCTCCTTCCGGGTCAGCTGAGCAGTGAAGTACTACTTAACTACCTCCTATCAGGAGATACCTCAGAGATGCATCTTTTGAGCCCAGTACTGAGCCTGAAAAGCATTTCCAACCCCACTTACAAGTAAAACTAGCTAAAATGTGCCTGGCTGCTCTTCACTGAAAAGCTCATTCTGCGTACATTTTTGGCATACGTTTGCTCCTACCGGGTCAGCTGAGCAGCGAATTTCTATTTAACCACCTGCTAACAGGAGAGACCTCAGGGCTGCATCTTTTGAGCGCAGTACTGAGCCTGAAAAGCATTTCCTACCCCACTTACAAGTAAAACTTGCTAGAATGTGCCTGGCTGCTCTTCACTGAAAAGCTCATTCTGCGTGCATTTTTGGCATACATTTGCTCCTTCCGGGTCAGCTGAGCAGCGAAGTTCTACTTAACTACCTCCTATCAGGAGAGACCTCAGAGCTGCATCTTTTGAGCCCAGTACTTAGCCTGAAAAGCATTTCCAACCCCACTTACAAGTAAAACTTGCTGGAATGTGCCTGGCTGCTCTTCACTGAAAAGCTCATTCTGCGTACATTTTTGGCATACGTTTGCTCCTGCCGGGTCAGCTGAGCAGCAAATTTCTATTTAACCACCTGCTATCATGAGAGACCTCAGGGCTGCGTGTTTTGAGCCCAGTACTGATCCTGAAAAGCGTTTCCAACCCCACTTACAAGTAAAACTAGCTAAAATGTGCCTGGCTGCTATTCACTGAAAAGCTCATTCTGTGTACATTTTTGGCATACGTTTGCTCCTGCTGGGTCAGCCAAGTGGCAAATTTCTACTTAACCACCTGCTATCATGAGAGATCTCAGGGCTGCATCTTTTGAGCGCAGTACTGAGCCTGAAAAGCGTTTCCAACCCCACTTACAAGTAAAAATTGCTAGAAGGTTCCTGGCTGCTCTTCACTGAAAAACTCATTCTGCGTATTTTTTTGGCATACATTTGCTCCTACCAGGTCAGCTGAGCAGCGAATTTCTATTTAACCACCTGCTAACATGAGAGTCCTCAGGGCTGCATCTTTTGAGTGCAGTACTGAGCCTGAAAAGCGTTTCCAACCCCACTTACAAGTAAAACTTGCTAGAATGTGCCTGGCTGCTCTTCACTGAAAAGCTCATTCTGCGTACATTTTTGGCATACATTTGCTCCTGCCGGGTCAGCTGAACAGCGAAGTTCTACTTAACTACCTCCTAGCAGGAGAGACCTCAGAGCTGCATCTTTTGAGCCCAGTACTGAGCCTGAAAAGCATTTCCAACCCCACTTACAAGTACAACTAGCTAAAATGTGCCTGGCTGCTATTCACTGAAAAGCTCATTCTGCTTACATTTTTGGCATACGTTTGCTCCTACCGGGTCAGCTGAGCAGCGAATTTCTATTTAACCACCTGCTATCATGAGAGACCTCAGGGCTGCATGTTTTGAGCCCAGTACTGATCCTGAAAAGCATTTCCAACCCCACTTACATGTAAAACTAGCTAAAATGTGCCTGGCTGCTCTTCACTGAAAAGCTCATTCTGCGTACATTTTTGGCATACGTTTGCTCCTACCGGGTCAGCTGAGCAGCGAATTTCTATTTAACCACCTGCTAACATGAGAGACCTCAGGGCTGCATCTTTTGAGCGCAGTACTGAGCCTGAAAAGCGTTTCCTACCCCACTTACAAGTAAAACTTGCTAGAATGTGCCTGGCTGCTCTTCACTGAAAAGCTCATTCTGCGTACATTTTTGGCATACATTTGCTCCTTCCGGGTCAGCTGAGCAGTGAAGTTCTACTTAACTACCTCCTATCAGGAGAGACCTCAGAGCTGCATCTTTTGAGCCCAGTACTGAGCCTGAAAAGCATTTCCAACCCCACTTACAAGTAAAACTAGCTAAAATGTGCCTGGCTGCTCTTCACTGAAAAGCTCATTCTGCGTACCTTTTTGGCATACGTTTGCTCCTACCGGGTCAGCTGAGCAGCGAATTTCTGTTTAACCACCTGCTATCATGAGAGACCTCAGACCTGCATCTTTTGAGCCCAGTACTGAGCCTGAAAAGCGTTTCCAATCCCACTTACAAGTAAAACTAGTTAAAATGTGCCTGGCTGCTCTTCACTGAAAAGCTCATTCTGAGTACATTTTCGGCATACGTTTGCTCCTGCCAGGTCAGCTGAGCAGCGAATTTCTATTTAACCACCTGCTAACATGAGAGACCTCAGGGCTGCATCTTTTGAGCGCAGTACTGAGCCTGAAAAGCGTTTCCTACCCCACTTACAAGTAAAACTTGCTAGAATGTGCCTGGCTGCTCTTCACTGAAAAGCTCATTCTGCGTACATTTTTGGCATACATTTGCTCCTTCCGGGTCAGCTGAGCAGCGAAGTTCTACTTAACTACCTCCTATCAGGAGAGACCTCAGAGCTGCATCTTTTGAGCCCAGTACTTAGCCTGAAAAGCATTTCCAACCCCACTTACAAGTAAAACTAGCAAAAATGTGCCTGGCTGCTATTCACTGAAAAGCTCATTCTGCTTACATTTTTGGCATACGTTTGCTCCTATCGGGTCAGCTGAGCAGTGAATTTCTATTTAACCACCTGCTATCATGAGAGACCTCAGACCTGCATCTTTTGAGCCCAGTGCTGAGCCTGAAAAGCGTTTCCAATCCCACTTACAAGTAAAACTAGCTAAAATGTACCTGACTGCTCTTCACTGAAAAGCTCATTCTGCGTACATTTTTGGCATACGTTTGCTCCTACCGGGTCAGCTGAGCAGCGAATTTCTATCTAAACACCTGCTAACATGAGAGCCCTCAGGGCTGCATCTTTTGAGTGCAGTACTGAGCCTGAAAAGCGTTGTCAACCCCACTTACAAGTAAAACTTGCTAGAATGTGCCTGGCTGCTCTTCACTGAAAAGCTCATTCTACGTACATTTTTGGCATACATTTGCTCCTGCCGGGTCAGCTGAGCATCGAAGTTCTACTTAACTACCTCCTATCAGGAGAGACCTCAGAGCTGCATCTTTTGAGCCCAGTACTGAGCCTGAACCCCACTTACAAGTAAAACTAGCTAAAATGTGCCTGGCTGCTCTTCACTGAAAAGCTCATTCTGCGTACATTTTTGGCATACGTTTGCTCCTGCCGGGTCAGCTGAGCAGCAAAGTTCTATTTAACTACCTCCTATCAGGAGAGACCTCAGGGCTGCATCTTTTGAGCGCAGTACTGAGCCTCAAAAGCGTTTCCAACCCCACTTACAAGTAAAACTAGCTAAAATGTGCCTGGCTGCTATTCACTGAAAAGTTCATTCTGTATACATGTTTGGCATACGTTTGCTCCTGCTGGGTCAGCCAAGTGGCAAATTTCTACTTAACCACCTGCTATCATGAGAGACCTCAGGGCTGCATCTTTTGAGCGCAGTACTGAGCCTAAAAAGCGTTTCCAACCCCACTTACAAGTAAAACTTGCTGGAATGTGCCTGGCTGCTCTTCACTGAAAAGCTCATTCTGCGTACATTTTTGGCATACATTTGCTCCTGCCGGGTCAGCTGAGCAGCGAAGTTCTACTTAACCACCTGCTATCATGAGAGACCTCAGAGATGCATCTTTTGAGCCCAGTACTGAGCCTGAAAAGCGTTTCCAACCCCACTTACAAGTAAAACTTACTAGAATGTGCCTGGCTGCTCTTCACTGAAAAGCTCATTCTGTGTACATTTTTGGCATACGTTTGCTCCTGCTGGGTCAGCCAAGTGGCAAATTTCTACTTAACCACCTGCTATCATGAGAGACCTCAGGGCTGCATCTTTTGAGCGCAGTACTGAGCCTGAAAAGCGTTTCCAACCCCACTTACAAGTAAAACTTGCTAGAATGTTCCTGGCTGCTCTTCACTGAAAAACTCATTCTGCGTACATTTTTGGCATACATTTGCTCCTGCCGGGTCAGCTGAGCAGCGAAGTTCTACTTAACTACCTCCTATCAGGAGAGACCTCAGAGCTGCATCTTTTGAGCCCAGTACTGAGCCTGAAAAGCATTTCCAACCCCACTTACAAGTAAAACTAGCTAAAATGTGCCTGGCTGCTCTTCACTGAAAAGCTCATTCTGCGTACATTTTTGGCATACGTTTGCTCCTACCGGGTCAGCTGAGCAGCGAATTTCTATTTAACCACCTGCTAACATGAGAGACCTCAGGGCTGCATCTTTTGAGCGCAGTACTGAGCCTGAAAAGCGTTTCCTACCCCACTTACAAGTAAAACTTGCTAGAATGTGCCTGGCTGCTCTTCACTGAAAAGCTCATTCTGCGTACATTTTTGGCATACGTTTGCTCCTACCGGGTCAGCTGAGCAGCGAATTTCTATTTAACCACCTGCTATCATGAGAGACCTCAGGGCTGCATGTTTTGAGTCCAGTACTGAGCCTGAAAAGCGTTTCCAAACCCACTTACAAGTAAAATTAGCTAAAATGTGCCTGGCTGCTCTTCACTGAAAAGGGCATTCTGCGTACAATTTTGGCATACGTTTGCTCCTGCCGGGTCAGCTGAGCAGCAAATTTCTATTTAACCACCTGCTATCATGAGAGACCCCAGGGCTGCATGTTTTGAGCCCAGTACTGATCCTGAAAAGCATTTCCAACCCCACTTACAAGTAAAACTAGCTAAAATGTGCCTGGCTGCTATTCACTGAAAAGCTCATTCTGTGTACATTTTTGGCATACGTTTGCTCCTGCTGGGTCAGCTGAGCAGCGAATTTCTATTTAACCCCCTGCTATCATGAGAGACCTCAGGGCTGCATGTTTTGAGCCCAGTACTGAGCCTGAAAAGTGTTTTCAACCCCACTTACAAGTAAAACTAGCTAAATGTGCCTGGCTGCTCTTCACTGAAAAGCTCATTCTGCGTACATTTTTGGCATACGTTTGCTCCTGCCGGGTCAGCTGAGCAGCAAATTTCTATTTAACCACCTGCTATCATGAGAGACCTCAGGGCTGCGTGTTTTGAGCCCAGTACTGATCCTGAAAAGCGTTTCCAACCCCACTTACAAGTAAAACTAGCTAAAATGTGCCTGGCTGCTATTCACTGAAAAGCTCATTCTGTGTACATTTTTGGCATACGTTTGCTCCTGCTGGGTCAGCCAAGTGGCAAATTTCTACTTAACCACCTGCTATCATGAGAGATCTCAGGGCTGCATCTTTTGAGTGCAGTACTGAGCCTGAAAAGCGTTTCCAACCCCACTTACAAGTAAAACTTGCTAGAATGTGCCTGGCTGCTCTTCACTGAAAAGCTCATTCTGCGTACATTTTTGGCATACATTTGCTCCTGCCGGGTCAGCTGAACCGCGAAGTTCTACTTAACTACCTCCTAGCAGGAGAGACCTCAGAGCTGCATCTTTTGAGCCCAGTACTGAGCCTGAAAAGCATTTCCAACCCCACTTACAAGTACAACTAGCTAAAATGTGCCTGGCTGCTATTCACTGAAAAGCTCATTCTGCTTACATTTTTGGCATACGTTTGCTCCTACCGGGTCAGCTGAGCAGCGAATTTCTATTTAACCACCTGCTATCATGAGAGACCTCAGGGCTGCATGTTTTGAGCCCAGTACTGAGCCTGAAAAGCGTTTCCAATCCCACTTACAAGTAAAACTAGCTAAAATGTGCCTGGCTGCTCTTCACTGAAAAGCTCATTCTAAGTACATTTTCGGCATACGTTTGCTCCTGCCGGGTCAGCTGAGCAGCGAATTTCTATTTAACCACCTGCTATCATGGGAGACCTCAGGGCTGCATGTTTTGAGCCCAGTACTGATCCTGAAAAGCGTTTCCAACCCCACTTACAAGTAAAACTAGCTAAAATATGCCTGGCTGCTATTCACTGAAAAGCTCATTCTGTGTACATTTTTGGCATACGTTTGCTCCTGCTGGGTCAGCCAAGCAGCAAATTACTACTTAACCACCTGCTATCATGAGAGACCTCAGGGCTGCATCTTTTGAGCGCAGTACTGAGCCTGAAAAGCGTTTCCAACCCCACTTACAAGTCAAACTTGCTAGAATGTGCCTGGCTGCTCTTCACTGAAAAGCTCATTCTGCGTACATTTTTGGAATACATTTGCTCCTGCTGGGTCAGCTGAGCAGCTAAGTTCTACTTAACTACCTCCTATCAGGGGAGACCTCAGAGCTGCATCTTTTGAGCCCAGTACTGAGCCTGAAAAGCATTTCCAACCCCACTTACAAGTAAAACTAGCTAAAATGTGCCTGGCTGCTCTTCACTGAAAAGTTCATTCTGCGTACATTTTTGGCATACGTTTGCTCCTACCGGGTCAGCTGAGCAGCGAATTTCTATTTAAACACCTGCTAACATGAGAGACCTCAGGGCTGCATCTTTTGAGTGCAGTACTGAGCCTGAAAAGCATTTTCAACCCCACTTACAAGTAAAACTTGCCATCGAAGTTGTACTTAACTACCTCCTATCAGGAGAGACCTCAGAGCTGCATCTTTTGAGCCCAGTACTGAGCCTGAACCCCACTTACAAGTAAAACTAGCTAAAATGTGCCTGGCTGCTATTCACTGAAAAGCTCATTCTGCTTACATTTTTGGCATACGTTTGCTGCTATCGGGTCAGCTGAGCAGCGAATTTCTAGTTAACCACCTGCTATCATGAGATACCTCAGAGCTGCATCTTTTGAGCCCAGTACTGAGCCTGAAAAGCATTTCCAACCCCACTTACAAGTAAAACTAGCTAAAATGTGCCAGGCTGCTCTTCACTGAAAATCTCATTCTGCGTACATTTTTGGCATACATTTGCTCCTGCCGGGTCAGCTGAGCAGCAAAGTTCTACTTAACTACCTCCTATCAGGAGAGACCTCAGGGCTGCATCTTTTGAGCGCAGTACTGAGCCTTAAAAGCGTTTCCAACCCCACTTACAAGTAAAACTTGCTAGAATGTTCCTGGCTGCTCTTCACTGAAAAACTCATTCTGCGTACATTTTTGGCATACATTTGCTCCTGCCGGGTCAGCTGAGCAGCAAAGTTCTACTTAACTACCTCCTATCAGGAGAGACATTAGAGCTGCATCTTTTGAGCCCAGTACTGAGCCTGAAAAGCATTTCCAACCCCACTTACAAGTAAAACTAGCTAAAATGTGCCTGGCTGCTCTTCACTGAAAAGCTCATTCTGCGTACATTTTTGGCATACGTTTGCTCCTACCGGGTCAGCTGAGCAGCGAATTTCTATTTAACCACCTGCTAACATGAGAGACCTCTGGGCTGCATCTTTTGAGCGCAGTACTGAGCCTGAAAAGCGTTTCCTACCCCACTTACAAGTAAAACTTGCTAGAATGTGCCTGGCTGCTCTTCACTGAAAAGCTCATTCTGCGTACATTTTTGGCATACATTTGCTCCTTCCGGGTCAGCTGAGCAGTGAAGTACTACTTAACTACCTCCTATCAGGAGATACCTCAGAGATGCATCTTTTGAGCCCAGTACTGAGCCTGAAAAGCATTTCCAACCCCACTTACAAGTAAAACTAGCTAAAATGTGCCTGGCTGCTCTTCACTGAAAAGCTCATTCTGCGTACATTTTTGGCATACGTTTGCTCCTACCGGGTCAGCTGAGCAGCGAATTTCTATTTAACCACCTGCTAACATGAGAGACCTCAGGGCTGCATCTTTTGAGCGCAGTACTGAGCCTGAAAAGCATTTCCTACCCCACTTACAAGTAAAACTTGCTAGAATGTGCCTGGCTGCTCTTCACTGAAAAGCTCATTCTGCGTACATTTTTGGCATACATTTGCTCCTTCCGGGTCAGCTGAGCAGCGAAGTTCTACTTAACTACCTCCTATCAGGAGAGACCTCAGAGCTGCATCTTTTGAGCCCAGTACTTAGCCTGAAAAGCATTTCCAACCCCACTTACAAGTAAAACTTGCTGGAATGTGCCTGGCTGCTCTTCACTGAAAAGCTCATTCTGCGTACATTTTTGAAATACGTTTGCTCCTGCCGGGTCAGCTGAGCAGCAAATTTCTATTTAACCACCTGCTATCATGAGAGACCTCAGGGCTGCGTGTTTTGAGCCCAGTACTGATCCTGAAAAGCGTTTCCAACCCCACTTACAAGTAAAACTAGCTAAAATGTGCCTGGCTGCTATTCACTGAAAAGCTCATTCTGTGTACATTTTTGGCATACGTTTGCTCCTGCTGGGTCAGCCAAGTGGCAAATTTCTACTTAACCACCTGCTATCATGAGAGATCTCAGGGCTGCATCTTTTGAGCGCAGTACTGAGCCTGAAAAGCGTTTCCAACCCCACTTACAAGTAAAAATTGCTAGAAGGTTCCTGGCTGCTCTTCACTGAAAAACTCATTCTGCGTATTTTTTTGGCATACATTTGCTCCTACCAGGTCAGCTGAGCAGCGAATTTCTATTTAACCACCTGCTAACATGAGAGTTCTCAGGGCTGCATCTTTTGAGTGCAGTACTGAGCCTGAAAAGCGTTTCCAACCCCACTTACAAGTAAAACTTGCTAGAATGTGCCTGGCTGCTCTTCACTGAAAAGCTCATTCTGCGTACATTTTTGGCATACATTTGCTCCTGCCGGGTCAGCTGAACAGCGAAGTTCTACTTAACTACCTCCTAGCAGGAGAGACCTCAGAGCTGCATCTTTTGAGCCCAGTACTGAGCCTGAAAAGCATTTCCAACCCCACTTACAAGTACAACTAGCTAAAATGTGCCTGGCTGCTATTCACTGAAAAGCTCATTCTGCTTACATTTTTGGCATACGTTTGCTCCTACTGGGTCAGCTGAGCAGCGAATTTCTATTTAACCACCTGCTATCATGAGAGACCTCAGGGCTGCATGTTTTGAGCCCAGTACTGAGCCTGAAAAGCGTTTCCAATCCCACTTACAAGTAAAACTAGCTAAAATGTGCCTGGCTGCTCTTCACTGAAAAGCTCATTCTGAGTACATTTTCGGCATACGTTTGCTCCTGCCGGGTCAGCTGAGCAGCGAATTTCTATTTAACCACCTGCTATCATGGGAGACCTCAGGGCTGCATGTTTTGAGCCCAGTACTGATCCTGAAAAGCGTTTCCAACCCCACTTACAAGTAAAACTAGCTAAAATATGCCTGGCTGCTATTCACTGAAAAGCTCATTCTGTGTACATTTTTGGCATACGTTTGCTCCTGCTGGGTCAGCCAAGTAGCAAATTACTACTTAACCACCTGCTATCATGAGAGACCTCAGGGCTGCATCTTTTGAGCGCAGTACTGAGCCTGAAAAGCGTTTCCAACCCCACTTACAAGTCAAACTTGCTAGAATGTGCCTGGCTGCTCTTCACTGAAAAGCTCATTCTGCGTACATTTTTGGAATACATTTGCTCCTGCTGGGTCAGCTGAGCAGCTAAGTTCTACTTAACTACCTCCTATTAGGGGAGACCTCAGAGCTGCATCTTTTGAGCCCAGTACTGAGCCTGAAAAGCATTTCCAACCCCACTTACAAGTAAAACTAGCTAAAATGTGCCTGGCTGCTCTTCACTGAAAAGCTAATTCTGCGTACATTTTTGGCATACGTTTGCTCCTACCGGGTCAGCTGAGCAGCGAATTTCTATTTAAACACCTGCTAACATGAGAGACCTCAGGGCTGCATCTTTTGAGTGCAGTACTGAGCCTGAAAAGCATTTTCAACCCCACTTACAAGTAAAACTTGCTAGAATGTGCCTGGCTGCTCTTCACTGAAAAGCTCATTCTACGTACATTTTTGGCATACATTTGCTCCTGCCGGGTCAGCTGAGCATCGAAGTTGTACTTAACTACCTCCTATCAGGAGAGACCTCAGAGCTGCATCTTTTGAGCCCAGTACTGAGCCTGAACCCCACTTACAAGTAAAACTAGCTAAAATGTGCCTGGCTGCTATTCACTGAAAAGCTCATTCTGCTTACATTTTTGGCATACGTTTGCTCCTATCGGGTCAGCTGAGCAGCGAATTTCTAGTTAACCACCTGCTATCATGAGAGACCTCAGAGCTGCATCTTTTGAGCCCAGTACTGAGCCTGAAAAGCATTTCCAACCCCACTTACAAGTAAAACTAGCTAAAATGTGCCTGGCTGCTCTTCACTGAAAATCTCATTCTGCGTACATTTTTGCCATACATTTGCTCCTACCAGGTCAGCTGAGCAGCGAATTTCTATTTAACCACCTGCTAACATGAGAGTCCTCAGGGCTGCATCTTTTGAGTGCAGTACTGAGCCTGAAAAGCGTTTCCAACCCCACTTACAAGTAAAACTTGCTAGAATGTGCCTGGCTGCTCTTCACTGAAAAGCTCATTCTGCGTACATTTTTGGCATACATTTGCTCCTGCTGGGTCAGCTGAACAGCGAAGTTCTACTTAACTACCTCCTAGCAGGAGAGACCTCAGAGCTGCATCTTTTGAGCCCAGTACTGAGCCTGAAAAGCATTTCCAACCCCACTTACAAGTACAACTAGCTAAAATGTGCCTGGCTGCTATTCACTGAAAAGCTCATTCTGCTTACATTTTTGGCATACGTTTGCTCCTACCGGGTCAGCTGAGCAGCGAATTTCTATTTAACCACCTGCTATCATGAGAGACCTCAGGGCTGCATGTTTTGAGCCCAGTACTGAGCCTGAAAAGCGTTTCCAATCCCACTTACAAGTAAAACTAGCTAAAATGTGCCTGGCTGCTCTTCACTGAAAAGCTCATTCTGAGTACATTTTCGGCATACGTTTGCTCCTGCCGGGTCAGCTGAGCAGCGAATTTCTATTTAACCACCTGCTATCATGGGAGACCTCAGGGCTGCATGTTTTGAGCCCAGTACTGATCCTGAAAAGCGTTTCCAACCCCACTTACAAGTAAAACTAGCTAAAATATGCCTGGCTGCTATTCACTGAAAAGCTCATTCTGTGTACATTTTTGGCATACGTTTGCTCCTGCTGGGTCAGCCAAGTAGCAAATTACTACTTAACCACCTGCTATCATGAGAGACCTCAGGGCTGCATCTTTTGAGCGCAGTACTGAGCCTGAAAAGCGTTTCCAACCCCACTTACAAGTCAAACTTGCTAGAATGTGCCTGGCTGCTCTTCACTGAAAAGCTCATTCTGCGTACATTTTTGGAATACATTTGCTCCTGCTGGGTCAGCTGAGCAGCTAAGTTCTACTTAACTACCTCCTATCAGGGGAGACCTCAGAGCTGCATCTTTTGAGCCCAGTACTGAGCCTGAAAAGCATTTCCAACCCCACTTACAAGTAAAACTAGCTAAAATGTGCCTGGCTGCTCTTCACTGAAAAGCTAATTCTGCGTACATTTTTGGCATACGTTTGCTCCTACCGGGTCAGCTGAGCAGCGAATTTCTATTTAAACACCTGCTAACATGAGAGACCTCAGGGCTGCATCTTTTGAGTGCAGTACTGAGCCTGAAAAGCATTTTCAACCCCACTTACAAGTAAAACTTGCTAGAATGTGCCTGGCTGCTCTTCACTGAAAAGCTCATTCTACGTACATTTTTGGCATACATTTGCTCCTGCCGGGTCAGCTGAGCATCGAAGTTGTACTTAACTACCTCCTATCAGGAGAGACCTCAGAGCTGCATCTTTTGAGCCCAGTACTGAGCCTGAACCCCACTTACAAGTAAAACTAGCTAAAATGTGCCTGGCTGCTATTCACTGAAAAGCTCATTCTGCTTACATTTTTGGCATACGTTTGCTCCTATCGGGTCAGCTGAGCAGCGAATTTCTAGTTAACCACCTGCTATCATGAGAGACCTCAGAGCTGCATCTTTTGAGCCCAGTACTGAGCCTGAAAAGCATTTCCAACCCCACTTACAAGTAAAACTAGCTAAAATGTGCCTGGCTGCTCTTCACTGAAAATCTCATTCTGCGTACATTTTTGGCATACATTTGCTCCTGCCAGGTCAGCTGAGCAGCAAAGTTCTACTTAACTACCTCCTATCAGGAGAGACCTCAGGGCTGCATCTTTTGAGCGCAGTACTGAGCCTCAAAAGCGTTTCCAACCCCACTTACAAGTAAAACTTGCTGGAATGTGCCTGGCTGCTCTTCACTGAAAAGCTCATTCTGCGTACATTTTTGGCATACATTTGCTCCTGCCGGGTCAGCTGAGCAGCGAAGTTCTACTTAACCACCTGCTATCATGAGAGACCTCAGAGATGCATCTTTTGAGCCCAGTACTGAGCCTGAAAAGCGTTTCCAACCCCACTTACAAGTAAAACTTACTAGAATGTGCCTCACTGCTCTTCACTGAAAAGCTCATTCTGTGTACATTTTTGTTATACGTTTGCTCCTGCTGGGTCATCCAAGTGGCAAATTTCTACTTAACCACCTGCTATCACGAGAGACCTCAGGGCTGCATGTTTTGAGCCCAGTACTGATCCTGAAAAGCGTTTCCAACCCCACTTACAAATAAAACTAGCTAAAATGTGCCTGGCTGCTATTCACTGAAAAGCTTATTCTGTGCACATTTTTGGCATACGTTTGCTCCTGCTGGGTCAGCCAAGTGGCAAATTTCTACTTAACCACCTGCTATCATGAGAGACCTCAGGGCTGCATCTTTTGAGCGCAGTACTGAGCCTGAAAAGCGTTTCCAACCCCACTTACAAGTAAAACTTGCTAGAATGTTCCTGGCTGCTCTTCACTGAAAAACTCATTCTGCGTACATTTTTGGCATACATTTGCTCCTGCCGGGTCAGCTGTGCAGCAAAGTTCTACTTAACTACCTCCTATCAGGAGAGACCTCAGAGCTGCATCTTTTGAGCCCAGTACTGAGCCTGAAAAGCATTTCCAACCCCACTTACAAGTAAAACTAGCTAAAATGTGCCTGGCTGCTCTTCACTAAAAAGCTCATTCTGTGTACATTTTTGGCATACGTTTGCTCCTACCGGGTCAGCTGAGCAGCGAATTTCTATTTAACCACCTGCTAACATGAGAGACCTCTGGGCTGCATCTTTTGAGCGCAGTACTGAGCCTGAAAAGCGTTTCCTACCCCACTTACAAGTAAAACTTGCTAGAATGTGCCTGGCTGCTCTTCACTGAAAAGCTCATTCTGCGTACATTTTTGGCATACATTTGCTCCTTCCGGGTCAGCTGAGCAGTGAAGTACTACTTAACTACCTCCTATCAGGAGATACCTCAGAGCTGCATCTTTTGAGCCCAGTACTGAGCCTGAAAAGCATTTCCAACCCCACTTACAAGTAAAACTAGCTAAAATGTGCCTGGCTGCTCTTCACTGAAAAGCTCTGTGAGTCTGTGGGATGGGCGGGCCGGAATAACAAGCGGGGAGGCCGGATGTAGTGTGCTATGGTCAAGGATTTATTGATGGAAAGTGAATACAAAGTCCGGAATAAAGAGTTCGTAGGAAGGAATAGTTCTGCCAAGAAGCTCCCAGCCGGGAGGGAATCTCGATGGTATGTGGATATCCTGGATGTGGTCCGCTGCTGGGCTGTGGTCGTCAGGTTACTGCCCGTCGATGGGTCTCCTCGGAGATAAGTAAGAGAGAGTATAGGGGTTAGTCCCGTCCAGTAAGGACTGCTGAGTACTACCACCGTCACCGGTAAGTGAATGGCCGGGTAATGAACGTGAGGAAGGAGGGAAGGGCAGGTAAGGATAGGATCACTCGGCAAGCAGGAGGGGTTTGTGATGGGAGTGTTCGGGATAAGTGTGGGGACTATGAATACAGTGCTCGTGAGGTTACTTCTAAGTACTAAGGCTGGTGCGGAGTGCTCGTGGGGGCTCTATATACAATATCTTACAGTTAGGTACAATATTTACACTAGGGAAACACGGAGAAGGATAGAGTGTACTCACGTGCCCCGCCGTAACTCTCATCCGAGTTACGGCCGCTCTCCCGCCACCTCCGGAGGTCGCCACCAATCCTCCGTCCACAGGTCTTCTTCCTCGTTCTCTTCTCCGGTCTCCGCCTCCTCTCCGCTCTCCTCCTTCCTTCCACTCTCCGTCGGGGGTTCCGCGCCGTTCGCTGTCTCCTGCCACGAGTCCGCTGGGCTGAACACTGTCTCCTCGCTCCTGCCGTCTTTTCTAGTGTCCCGGCTGACTGCCGTGGTTGTACTTCCGGTTCCGGTCTGGTTGGGTTCCGGGTCGTCGGCGGGAGTTCTGTTTCCGGTATCCTGTTCTGGTTCCGGGTCTTCGGGGTTTGTGGATCCTGTGGGCGAAGAGAGGGAGCCCGGTGACAATGGGACGATGTTCCTCCCGGGATGGGGGTGTGGCTTCCCCACCTACTCTGCGCTTCCAACGAGGTAGGGATCGCGGATCTTTCACATCCCCTTTCCCTAGCTGTCCTACTAGTAGGGGTATCAGTAGTGGGATAACGTGAGAGGTAATCTGCATTGCCTTGATCTAGTCCCTTCCGGTGTAATGTCTTGAACCGAAAGGGTTGTAGGGACAGGAACCACCTGAGTACCCTGTCGTTGTGGCCGCGGTTCCGGGACATCCACTCCAGTGGGGCATGGTCCGTATACAGGAGGAACTCCCGACCCTCCAGATAGTATCGGAGACTGTCTACTGCCCACTTAATCGCTAGAGCCTCTTTTTCTACCACAGCGTAATTTTGTTCTCGCGGAAAGAGTTTTCGGCTGAGGTACAGTATTGGTCTTTCGACCCCTCTTTCATCTTGTTGGGACAGGACAGCCCCCAAACCCTGGTCGGAGGCGTCTGTTTGCAGGATAAAGGGACGGGAATAGTCAGGACTGACTAACACGGGTTCAGACAACAGGGACTGTTTAAGGAGATCGAAGGCTTTCAGCAATTGGGGAGAGGGTTGCTGCAGCTTCTCTTCGGTTCTGGAGGCTTTTCTCAAGAGGTCGGTCAAGGGGGCAGCCATTTGGGAGAAGTTGGGGATAAACCTCCGGTAATACCCCAGCAACCCGAGGAATGCTCGGAGTTCCTTCTTGGTATGAGGGAAGGGTATGGAGTGAATAGCCTGTATTTTATTGTGTTGAGGGCGAATGACCCCCTCGCCCAATAGATACCCCAGATACTTCACACTTTGGGCCGCCAAGGTGGTTTTAGCAGGGTTGATGGTAAAACCGTGTTTACCCAGGGATTGTACTACCGCCTGCAAGTGTTGAAGGTGTTGTTCCCAGCTGTCACTATGAATGACTATGTCATCGAGGTAGGCCCCGGCATAGCTGGTATGGGGTCGTAAGACCAGGTTCATGGCCCTTTGGAAGGTAGCCGGGGCCCCGTGGAGCCCGAAGGGCATTACCCTGAACTGGAACAGACCCTCAGGGGTTGAGAAGGCCGTTTTCGGTCTGTCCTCCGTTTTTAAAGGGATCTGCCAGTACCCTTTGCACAAGTCTAGGGTACTGATGTACTTGGCTTTGCCGATACGCTCCACCATCTCGTCCACTCGAGGTAGGGGGTATGAATCAAAGGCAGAGATTTTATTCACCTCCCGGAAGTCTATACAGAAACGAGTAGAACCATCAGGTTTAGGAACGAGAACGATTGGGGAATTCCAACTGCTGCAGGAGGGTTCGATTATACCCATCCTTAACATCTGGGTCGTTTCGTCCTTTATGACCGCCCTTCGCGCTTCAGGGATCCGATAGGGTCTCTGTCGCACTGTTTTCCCTGCTTCAGTGTGAATGGCGTGTTCCACAATGGTGGAGTGCCCGGGCATGGAGGAAAAAACTGTTTGTACAGAGGATAAGGCCTGTCTCAGGTTCTGTTTGTTCTTTTCCGGGAGGTCAGGATCGATACAGCTCTCAAAGGGTAGAGAGGGATTGGTTGTCATTACAGGGAGGGGTCCCACCCATTTCTTCAATAGGTTAACATGATATATTTGGGTGACCCCTCTGGTGGCATCAATATCAAGCTCATAGGTAACAGGGGTCACCTGTCTTAGGATAGGAAAGGGGCCCTGCCACTGTCCCAATAGTTTATGGTCGGAGGAGGGCAGAAGCAACAATACCAGGTCTCCAGCGTTAAATGTACGGGCCTTGGTTCCCTTGTTGTACTGTTGGGTCTGAGATACCTGCGCGGCTACCATGTTTTGTCTCACTATTTCTCGGATTTGGGTTAAATGGGTTCGAAGATTATCCACATATTCCGGGAGGGGCCGGGTTCGGTCGGGTTCTGCTTCCCAGGCCTCGCGGGCCATGTCCAGTAGTGTCCTGGGGGCTCGGCCATACAATAATTCATAGGGTGAATACCCGGTGCTACTTTGCACCTTACACCGGATCGCGAAAAGAGCTAGAGGAAGCATCTCCTCCCACCTTTTACTCTCAAGGCCTAACAGTTTTTTTAGCGTGGTCTTTAGGGTGGCGTTATAGCGCTCTACCAACCCATCGGTCTGTGGGTGATACGCCGAGGTTCGTATCTGTTTAATACCTAGCTGGGCACAGACTTGACGCATGAGGGAGGACACAAAAGGCGTACCTTGATCTGTTAAGATCTCCCTAGGAAACCCTACTCTACTAAAGATGGAGATAAGGGCCTTGGCAATATTTTGGGTAGTGGGTTGTTTCAACGGGACGGCCTCTGGGAACCGGGTGGCATAATCTACCAATACTAGGGCGTATCTACACCCCGTTCTAGAGGGCAACATGGGTCCTATCAGGTCCATCCCAACTCGGGAAAAAGGCACATCAATAAGGGGAAGGGGCTGGAGCGGGACTCGAGGGGGCCGGTAACGACTGTTTTTTTGGCAGACTGGGCACTCCCTACAGTACTGCTTTATTTGACCGTGTACGCCCGGCCAGTAGAACTTTTCCAAGATAGTGTGGCCAGTCTTTTCGTCACTGAAGTGGCCACCTAGCAAGTGACTGTGGGCCAGATACAGGACTTTGTCCCGAAACAACCCTGGGATAACCAACTGGGCCGGTAGCTGTGGTCCGCCTTTTCTATAGAGGAGGCCATTTTTTCGAAAAAAGTAAGGACCTACGTGTAGTGGATCCTCATTGTCCAGGGCACGATTCCAGGCTTCCTGCAATACGGGGTCTTCTTGCTGGGTGGCTCTGAATTCGCGGTCGGTTTCCCAAGGATGGGCCTCGACCTGAGCCGGATAAGCGCCAGTAAAGGTCCTTTTCTCCCTCTTCTTTTGTTTCTTGGACTTCTCTGGTTTTGAGGGTGATTCGGCTGCGGGGAAATCCTGGGGAAACGGGGCCTCTGCCCACCACCTCTTTAGGGAGTCTGTAGTGTCTTTCAGGAGGTGGGGAAGACCACTGTAGTCGCTTCCTAGTATGACTTGTTCAGGAAGGTTAGGGACCAACCCGACGGTTAACATTCTGCCTCCACCTGCCTGTTGTTGTACCCGCACTTGGGCGGTCGGGTAACTCCGAGTGTCTCCGTGGACACACTTGATCGCTACTGTTCCGGTCAGAGGCCCAATGGGGTGGGGTAGTTCCTGGGGTCGGAGAACGCTATGTCTACACCCCGTGTCGGCCAATGCCATCATCCGGTGTCCCTCTATTCTCACGGGACATCGGAACGGCGGAGGGGTTACTTCGTTAGTCAGGCAAACGTAATTTCGGGCCATTCCAATGTCCATCGGTTCCTCTTTTTGGGGACACACCCGAGCTATGTGGCCATACCCTCCGCAGTGATAGCACTGGGGACCAGGTGGGGTAGGACGAGGCATGACGGGGTAGGGCATCAAGGGAGTAGGATCTGGTCTTCTGGCCGTCAGTGGGGGTCTTTGGGGACGAGTGTGGCTTCCATGAGGAATTCGTGGATGTGGTTCCTCTCGGACCCGTTGCGACTCTTGGGCTCTGCTAAAAGCACTGGCTATCTCCACTGCACTGTCCAAAGTCAGGCGGGCGTGTTGTCTCACCCATTTTTGTGTGGCCGGGTGTAGGGAGGCCAGATACTGTTCCAGATATATTTTTGCGAGAATCTGGTCTTTGGTGGCTGTGGCGGGTTTCAACCACCTGTTTGCCAGGTCCTGTATTCTGAATGCGAGAGCCCGGGGCGTTTCTTGGGGTCCCTCTTTCGCCTGTCTCAGACTTACCCTGTAGGTTTCGTCGTCTATTCCCAGCCTCTCGAGAATACATGTTTTGATGTCCTGGTAGGGAGTCTGACCCTGGATATTGGCCTGCTGATATGCTGCCTGCAGTTCACCAGTCAAGAGGGGACCTAGATAGTGGCCCCAGCGATCTTCAGGCCATGCTGCGGCTTGAGCCAGACGCTCAAAGTTGGTAAAGAAATAATCGGGGTCTTCACCCGAGACATATTTCTGGAGAACAACGGAGGGTAAGGAGGTTGTGGGTCTTGGTTGCCCCATGACTGTAGTTAGTTTTTCAAGGGCTTGATCCTGAGCGGTCCCCTGTCCCTTAAGGACGTCATGGAGTTGTCCACGATCATCTTCGGCAGTTTTCAGGAAGCGTTCCATCATCTTGCCAAGCTGCTCTTGGCTCTCCGCTAGCTGCTTGACGGCGGCCTCCATGCTTCCGGCTGATCCCACTTCTGACACCACCTGTGAGTCTGTGGGATGGGCGGGCCGGAATAACAAGCGGGGAGGCCGGATGTAGTGTGCTATGGTCAAGGATTTATTGATGGAAAGTGAATACAAAGTCCGGAATAAAGAGTTCGTAGGAAGGAATAGTTCTGCCAAGAAGCTCCCAGCCGGGAGGGAATCTCGATGGTATGTGGATATCCTGGATGTGGTCCGCTGCTGGGCTGTGGTCGTCAGGTTACTGCCGGTCGATGGGTCTCCTCGGAGATAAGTAAGAGAGAGTATAGGGGTTAGTCCCGTCCAGTAAGGACTGCTGAGTACTACCACCGTCACCGGTAAGTGAATGGCCGGGTAATGAACGTGAGGAAGGAGGGAAGGGCAGGTAAGGATAGGATCACTCGGCAAGCAGGAGGGGTTTGTGATGGGAGTGTTCGGGATAAGTGTGGGGACTATGAATACAGTACTCGTGAGGTTACTTCTAAGTACTAAGGCTGGTGCGGAGTGCTCGTGGGGGCTCTATATACAATATCTTACAGTTAGGTACAATATTTACACTAGGGAAACACGGAGAAGGATAGAGTGTACTCAC
Source organism: Lissotriton vulgaris (assembly GCF_964263255.1). NCBI lineage: Eukaryota > Metazoa > Chordata > Amphibia > Caudata > Salamandridae > Lissotriton > Lissotriton vulgaris. The sequence continues at coordinate 289,661 of NW_028248166.1, forward strand.
GTGCCCCGCCGTAACTCTCATCCGAGTTACGGCCGCTCTCCCGCCACCTCCGGAGGTCGCCACCAATCCTCCGTCCACAGGTCTTCTTCCTCGTTCTCTTCTCCGGTCTCCGCCTCCTCTCCGCTCTCCTCCTTCCTTCCACTCTCCGTCGGGGGTTCCGCGCAGTTCGCTGTCTCCTGCCACGAGTCCGCTGGGCTGAACACTGTCTCCTCGCTCCTGCCGTCTTTTCTAGTGTCCAGGCTGACTGCCGTGGTTGTACTTCCGGTTCCGGTCTGGTTGGGTTCCGGGTCGTCGGCGGGAGTTCTGTTTCCGGTATCCTGTTCTGGTTCCGGGTCTTCGGGGGTTTGTGGATCCTGTGGGCGAAGAGAGGGAGCCCGGTGACAATGGGACGATGTTCCTCCCGGGATGGGGGTGTGGCTTCCCCACCTACTCTGCGCTTCCAACGAGGTAGGGATCGCGGATCTTTCACAAGCTCATTCTGCGTACATTTTTGGCATACGTTTGCTCCTACCGGGTCAGCTGAGCAGCGAATTTCTATTTAACCACCTGCTAACATGAGAGACCTCAGGGCTGCATCTTTTGAGCGCAGTACTGAGCCTGAAAAGCGTTTCCTACCCCACTTACAAGTAAAACTTGCTAGAATGTGCCTGGCTGCTCTTCACTGAAAAGCTCATTCTGTGTACATTTTTGGCATACATTTGCTCCTTCCGGGTCAGCTGAGCAGCGAAGTTCGACTTAACTACCTCCTATCAGGAGAGACCTCAGAGCTGCATCTTTTGAGCCCAGTACTGAGCCTGAACCCCACTTACAAGTAAAACTAGCTAAAATGTGCCTGGCTGCTCTTCACTGAAAAGCTCATTCTGCGTACATTTTTGGCATACGTTTGCTCCTGCCGGGTCAGCTGAGCAGCAAAGTTCTATTTAACTACCTCCTATCAGGAGAGACCTCAGGGCTGCATCTTTTGAGCGCAGTACTGAGCCTCAAAAGCGTTTCCAACCCCACTTACAAGTAAAACTAGCTAAAATGTGCCTGGCTGCTATTCACTGAAAAGTTCATTCTGTATACATGTTTGGCATACGTTTGCTCCTGCTGGGTCAGCCAAGTGGCAAATTTCTACTTAACCACCTGCTATCATGAGAGACCTCAGGGCTGCATCTTTTGAGCGCAGTACTGAGCCTAAAAAGCGTTTCCAACCCCACTTGCAAGTAAAACTTGCTGGAATGTGCCTGGCTGCTCTTCACTGAAAAGCTCATTCTGCGTACATTTTTGGCATACATTTGCTCCTGCCGGGTCAGCTGAGCAGCGAAGTTCTACTTAACCACCTGCTATCATGAGAGACCTCAGAGATGCATCTTTTGAGCCCAGTACTGAGCCTGAAAAGCGTTTCCAACCCCACTTACAAGTAAAACTTACTAGAATGTGCCTGGCTGCTCTTCACTGAAAAGCTCATTCTGTGTACATTTTTGTTATACGTTTGCTCCTGCTGGGTCATCCAAGTGGCAAATTTCTACTTAACCACCTGCTATCACGAGAGACCTCAGGGCTGCATGTTTTGAGCCCAGTACTGATCCTGAAAAGCGTTTCCAACCCCACTTACAAGTAAAACTAGCTAAAATGTGCCTGGCTGCTATTCACTGAAAAGCTCATTCTGTGCACATTTTTGGCATACGTTTGCTCCTGCTGGGTCAGCCAAGTGGCAAATTTCTACTTAACCACCTGCTATCATGAGAGACCTCAGGGCTGCATCTTTTGAGCGCAGTACTGAGCCTGAAAAGCGTTTCCAACCCCACTTACAAGTAAAACTTGCTAGAATGTTCCTGGCTGCTCTTCACTGAAAAACTCATTCTGCGTACATTTTTGGCATACATTTGCTCCTGCCGGGTCAGCTGAGCAGCGAAGTTCTACTTAACTACCTCCTATCAGGAGAGACCTCAGAGCTGCATCTTTTGAGCCCAGTACTGAGCCTGAAAAGCATTTCCAACCCCACTTACAAGTAAAACTAGCTAAAATGTGCCTGGCTGCTCTTCACTGAAAAGCTCATTCTGCGTACATTTTTGGCATACGTTTGCTCCTACCGGGTCAGCTGAGCAGCGAATTTCTATTTAACCACCTGCTAACATGAGAGACCTCAGGGCTGCATCTTTTGAGCGCAGTACTGAGCCTGAAAAGCGTTTCCTACCCCACTTACAAGTAAAACTTGCTAGAATGTGCCTGGCTGCTCTTCACTGAAAAGCTCATTCTGCGTACATTTTTGGCATACATTTGCTCCTTCCGGGTCAGCTGAGCAGTGAAGTTCTACTTAACTACCTCCTATCAGGAGAGACCTCAGAGCTGCATCTTTTGAGCCCAGTACTGAGCCTGAAAAGCATTTCCAACCCCACTTACAAGTAAAACTAGCTAAAATGTGCCTGGCTGCTCTTCACTGAAAAGCTCATTCTGCGTACCTTTTTGGCATACGTTTGCTCCTACCGGGTCAGCTGAGCAGCGAATTTCTATTTAACCACCTGCTAACATGAGAGACCTCAGGGCTGTATCTTTTGAGCGCAGTACTGAGCCTGAAAAGCGTTTCCTACCCCACTTACAAGTAAAACTTGCTAGAATGTGCCTGGCTGCTCTTCACTGAAAAGCTCATTCTGCGTACATTTTTGGCATACATTTGCTCCTTCCGGGTCAGCTGAGCAGCGAAGTTCTACTTAACTACCTCCTATCAGGAGAGACCTCAGAGCTGCATCTTTTGAGCCCAGTACTTAGCCTGAAAAGCATTTCCAACCCCACTTACAAGTAAAACTAGCAAAAATGTGCCTGGCTGCTATTCACTGAAAAGCTCATTCTGCTTACATTTTTGGCATACGTTTGCTCCTACCGGGTCAGCTGAGCAGCGAATTTCTATTTAACCACCTGCTATCATGAGAGACCTCAGGGCTGCATGTTTTGAGCCCAGTACTGAGCCTGAAAAGCGTTTCCAATCCCACTTACAAGTAAAACTAGCTAAAATGTGCCTGGCTGCTCTTCACTGAAAAGCTCATTCTGAGTACATTTTCGGCATACGTTTGCTCCTGCCGGGTCAGCTGAGCAGCGAATTTCTATTTAACCACCTGCTATCATGGGAGACCTCAGGGCTGCATGTTTTGAGCCAAGTACTGATCCTGAAAAGCGTTTCCAACCCCACTTACAAGTAAAACTAGCTAAAATATGCCTGGCTGCTATTCACTGAAAAGCTCATTCTGTGTACATTTTTGGCATACGTTTGCTCCTGCTGGGTCAGCCAAGTAGCAAATTACTACTTAACCACCTGCTATCATGAGAGACCTCAGGGCTGCATCTTTTGAGCGCAGTACTGAGCCTGAAAAGCGTTTCCAACCCCACTTACAAGTCAAACTTGCTAGAATGTGCCTGGCTGCTCTTCACTGAAAAGCTCATTCTGCGTACATTTTTGGAATACATTTGCTCCTGCTGGGTCAGCTGAGCAGCTAAGTTCTACTTAACTACTTCCTATCAGGGGAGACCTCAGAGCTGCATCTTTTGAGCCCAGTACTGAGCCTGAAAAGCATTTCCAACCCCACTTACAAGTAAAACTAGCTAAAATGTGCCTGGCTGCTCTTCACTGAAAAGCTAATTCTGCGTACATTTTTGGCATACGTTTGCTCCTACCGGGTCAGCTGAGCAGCGAATTTCTATTTAAACACCTGCTAACATGAGAGACCTCAGGGCTGCATCTTTTGAGTGCAGTACTGAGCCTGAAAAGCATTTTCAACCCCACTTACAAGTAAAACGTGCTAGAATGTGCCTGGCTGCTCTTCACTGAAAAGCTCATTCTACGTACATTTTTGGCATACATTTGCTCCTGCCGGGTCAGCTGAGCATCGAAGTTGTACTTAACTACCTCCTATCAGGAGAGACCTCAGAGCTGCATCTTTTGAGCCCAGTACTGAGCCTGAACCCCACTTACAAGTAAAACTAGCTAAAATGTGCCTGACTGCTATTCACTGAAAAGCTCATTCTGCTTACATTTTTGGCATACGTTTGCTCCTATCGGGTCAGCTGAGCAGCGAATTTCTAGTTAACCACCTGCTATCATGAGAGACCTCAGAGCTGCATCTTTTGAGCCCAGTACTGAGCCTGAAAAGCATTTCCAACCCCACTTACAAGTAAAACTAGCTAAAATGTGCCTGGATGCTCTTCACTGAAAATCTCATTCTGCGTACATTTTTGCCATACATTTGCTCCTACCAGGTCAGCTGAGCAGCGAATTTCTATTTAACCACCTGCTAACATGAGAGTCCTCAGGGCTGCATCTTTTGAGTGCAGTACTGAGCCTGAAAAGCGTTTCCAACCCCACTTACAAGTAAAACTTGCTAGAATGTGCCTGGCTGCTCTTCACTGAAAAGCTCATTCTGCGTACATTTTTGGCATACATTTGCTCCTGCCGGGTCAGCTGAACAGCGAAGTTCTACTTAACTACCTCCTAGCAGGAGAGACCTCAGAGCTGCATCTTTTGAGCCCAGTACTGAGCCTGAAAAGCGTTTCCAATCCCACTTACAAGTAAAACTAGCTAAAATGTGCCTGGCTGCTCTTCACTGAAAAGCTCATTCTGAGTACATTTTCGGCATACGTTTGCTCCTGCCGGGTCAGCTGAGCAGCGAATTTCTATTTAACCACCTGCTATCATGGGAGACCTCAGGGCTGCATGTTTTGAGCCAAGTACTGATCCTGAAAAGCGTTTCCAACCCCACTTACAAGTAAAACTAGCTAAAATATGCCTGGCTGCTATTCACTGAAAAGCTCATTCTGTGTACATTTTTGGCATACGTTTGCTCCTGCTGGGTCAGCCAAGTAGCAAATTACTACTTAACCACCTGCTATCATGAGAGACCTCAGGGCTGCATCTTTTGAGCGCAGTACTGAGCCTGAAAAGCGTTTCCAACCCCACTTACAAGTCAAACTTGCTAGAATGTGCCTGGCTGCTCTTCACTGAAAAGCTCATTCTGCGTACATTTTTGGAATACATTTGCTCCTGCTGGGTCAGCTGAGCAGCTAAGTTCTACTTAACTACTTCCTATCAGGGGAGACCTCAGAGCTGCATCTTTTGAGCCCAGTACTGAGCCTGAAAAGCATTTCCAACCCCACTTACAAGTAAAACTAGCTAAAATGTGCCTGGCTGCTCTTCACTGAAAAGCTAATTCTGCGTACATTTTTGGCATACGTTTGCTCCTACCGGGTCAGCTGAGCAGCGAATTTCTATTTAAACACCTGCTAACATGAGAGACCTCAGGGCTGCATCTTTTGAGTGCAGTACTGAGCCTGAAAAGCATTTTCAACCCCACTTACAAGTAAAACGTGCTAGAATGTGCCTGGCTGCTCTTCACTGAAAAGCTCATTCTACGTACATTTTTGGCATACATTTGCTCCTGCCGGGTCAGCTGAGCATCGAAGTTGTACTTAACTACCTCCTATCAGGAGAGACCTCAGAGCTGCATCTTTTGAGCCCAGTACTGAGCCTGAACCCCACTTACAAGTAAAACTAGCTAAAATGTGCCTGACTGCTATTCACTGAAAAGCTCATTCTGCTTACATTTTTGGCATACGTTTGCTCCTATCGGGTCAGCTGAGCAGCGAATTTCTAGTTAACCACCTGCTATCATGAGAGACCTCAGAGCTGCATCTTTTGAGCCCAGTACTGAGCCTGAAAAGCATTTCCAACCCCACTTACAAGTAAAACTAGCTAAAATGTGCCTGGATGCTCTTCACTGAAAATCTCATTCTGCGTACATTTTTGCCATACATTTGCTCCTACCAGGTCAGCTGAGCAGCGAATTTCTATTTAACCACCTGCTAACATGAGAGTCCTCAGGGCTGCATCTTTTGAGTGCAGTACTGAGCCTGAAAAGCGTTTCCAACCCCACTTACAAGTAAAACTTGCTAGAATGTGCCTGGCTGCTCTTCACTGAAAAGCTCATTCTGCGTACATTTTTGGCATACATTTGCTCCTGCCGGGTCAGCTGAACAGCGAAGTTCTACTTAACTACCTCCTAGCAGGAGAGACCTCAGAGCTGCATCTTTTGAGCCCAGTACTGAGCCTGAAAAGCATTTCCAACCCCACTTACAAGTACAACTAGCTAAAATGTGCCTGGCTGCTATTCACTGAAAAGCTCATTCTGCTTACATTTTTGGCATACGTTTGCTCCTACCGGGTCAGCTGAGCAGCGAATTTCTATTTCACCACCTGCTATCATGAGAGACCTCAGGGCTGCATGTTTTGAGCCCAGTACTGAGCCTGAAAAGCGTTTCCAATCCCACTTACAAGTAAAACTAGCTACAATGTGCCTGGCTGCTCTTCACTGAAAAGCTCATTCTGAGTACATTTTCGGCATACGTTTGCTCCTGCCGGGTCAGCTGAGCAGCGAATTTCTATTTAACCACCTGCTATCATGGGAGACCTCAGGGCTGCATGTTTTGAGCCCAGTACTGATCCTGAAAAGCGTTTCCAACCCCACTTACAAGTAAAACTAGCTAAAATATGCCTGGCTGCTATTCACTGAAAAGCTCATTCTGTGTACATTTTTGGCATACGTTTGCTCCTGCTGGGTCAGCCAAGTAGCAAATTACTACTTAACCACCTGCTATCATGAGAGACCTCAGGGCTGCATCTTTTGAGCGCAGTACTGAGCCTGAAAAGCGTTTCCAACCCCACTTACAAGTCAAACTTGCTAGAATGTGCCTGGCTGCTCTTCACTGAAAAGCTCATTCTGCGTACATTTTTGGAATACATTTGCTCCTGCTGGGTCAGCTGAGCAGCTAAGTTCTACTTAACTACCTCCTATCAGGGGAGACCTCAGAGCTGCATCTTTTGAGCCCAGTACTGAGCCTGAAAAGCATTTCCAACCCCACTTACAAGTAAAACTAGCTAAAATGTGCCTGGCTGCTCTTCACTGAAAAGCTAATTCTGCGTACATTTTTGGCATACGTTTGCTCCTACCGGGTCAGCTGAGCAGCGAATTTCTATTTAAACACCTGCTAACATGAGAGACCTCAGGGCTGCATCTTTTGAGTGCAGTACTGAGCCTGAAAAGCATTTTCAACCCCACTTACAAGTAAAACTTGCTAGAATGTGCCTGGCTGCTCTTCACTGAAAAGCTCATTCTACGTACATTTTTGGCATACATTTGCTCCTGCCGGGTCAGCTGAGCATCGAAGTTGTACTTAACTACCTCCTATCAGGAGAGACCTCAGAGCTGCATCTTTTGAGCCCAGTACTGAGCCTGAACCCCACTTACAAGTAAAACTAGCTAAAATGTGCCTGGCTGCTATTCACTGAAAAGCTCATTCTGCTTACATTTTTGGCATACGTTTGCTCCTATCGGGTCAGCTGAGCAGCGAATTTCTAGTTAACCACCTGCTATCATGAGAGACCTCAGAGCTGCATCTTTTGAGCCCAGTACTGAGCCTGAAAAGCATTTCCAACCCCACTTACAAGTAAAACTAGCTAAAATGTGCCTGGCTGCTCTTCACTGAAAATCTCATTCTGCGTACATTTTTGGCATACATTTGCTCCTGCCAGGTCAGCTGAGCAGCAAAGTTCTACTTAACTACCTCCTATCAGGAGAGACCTCAGGGCTGCATCTTTTGAGCGCAGTACTGAGCCTCAAAAGCGTTTCCAACCCCACTTACAAGTAAAACTTGCTGGAATGTGCCTGGCTGCTCTTCACTGAAAAGCTCATTCTGCGTACATTTTTGGCATACATTTGCTCCTGCCGGGTCAGCTGAGCAGCGAAGTTCTACTTAACCACCTGCTATCATGAGAGACCTCAGAGATGCATCTTTTGAGCCCAGTACTGAGCCTGAAAAGCGTTTCCAACCCCACTTACAAGTAAAATTTACTAGAATGTGCCTGGCTGCTCTTCACTGAAAAGCTCATTCTGTGTACATTTTTGTTATACGTTTGCTCCTGCTGGGTCATCCAAGTGGCAAATTTCTACTTAACCACCTGCTATCACGAGAGACCTCAGGGCTGCATGTTTTGAGCCCAGTACTGATCCTGAAAAGCGTTTCCAACCCCACTTACAAATAAAACTAGCTAAAATGTGCCTGGCTGCTATTCACTGAAAAGCTTATTCTGTGCACATTTTTGGCATACGTTTGCTCCTGCTGGGTCAGCCAAGTGGCAAATTTCTACTTAACCACCTGCTATCATGAGAGACCTCAGGGCTTCATCTTTTGAGCGCAGTACTGAGCCTGAAAAGCGTTTCCAACCCCACTTACAAGTAAAACTTGCTAGAATGTTCCTGGCTGCTCTTCACTGAAAAACTCATTCTGCGTACATTTTTGGCATACATTTGCTCCTGCCGGGTCAGCTGAGCAGCAAAGTTCTACTTAACTACCTCCTATCAGGAGAGACCTCAGAGCTGCATCTTTTGAGCCCAGTACTGAGCCTGAAAAGCATTTCCAACCCCACTTACAAGTAAAACTAGCTAAAATGTGCCTGGCTGCTCTTCACTGAAAAGCTCATTCTGTGTACATTTTTGGCATACGTTTGCTCCTACCGGGTCAGCTGAGCAGCGAATTTCTATTTAACCACCTGCTAACATGAGAGACCTCTGGGCTGCATCTTTTGAGCGCAGTACTGAGCCTGAAAAGCGTTTCCTACCCCACTTACAAGTAAAACTTGCTAGAATGTGCCTGGCTGCTCTTCACTGAAAAGCTCATTCTGCGTACATTTTTGGCATACATTTGCTCCTTCCGGGTCAGCTGAGCAGTGAAGTACTACTTAACTACCTCCTATCAGGAGATACCTCAGAGCTGCATCTTTTGAGCCCAGTACTGAGCCTGAAAAGCATTTCCAACCCCACTTACAAGTAAAACTAGCTAAAATGTGCCTGGCTGCTCTTCACTGAAAAGCTCTGTGAGTCTGTGGGATGGGCGGGCCGGAATAACAAGCGGGGAGGCCGGATATAGTGTGCTATGGTCAAGGATTTATTGATGGAAAGTGAATACAAAGTCCGGAATAAAGAGTTCGTAGGAAGGAATAGTTCTGCCAAGAAGCTCCCAGCCGGGAGGGAATCTCGATGGTATGTGGATATCCTGGATGTGGTCCGCTGCTGGGCTGTGGTCGTCAGGTTACTGCCCGTCGATGGGTCTCCTCGGAGATAAGTAAGAGAGAGTATAGGGGTTAGTCCCGTCCAGTAAGGACTGCTGAGTACTACCACCGTCACCGGTAAGTGAATGGCCGGGTAATGAACGTGAGGAAGGAGGGAAGGGCAGGTAAGGATAGGATCACTCGGCAAGCAGGAGGGGTTTGTGATGGGAGTGTTCGGGATAAGTGTGGGGACTATGAATACAGTGCTCGTGAGGTTACTTCTAAGTACTAAGGCTGGTGCGGAGTGCTCGTGGGGGCTCTATATACAATATCTTACAGTTAGGTACAATATTTACACTAGGGAAACACGGAGAAGGATAGAGTGTACTCACGTGCCCCGCCGTAACTCTCATCCGAGTTACGGCCGCTCTCCCGCCACCTCCGGAGGTCGCCACCAATCCTCCGTCCACAGGTCTTCTTCCTCGTTCTCTTCTCCGGTCTCCGCCTCCTCTCCGCTCTCCTCCTTCCTTCCACTCTCCGTCGGGGGTTCCGCGCCGTTCGCTGTCTCCTGCCACGAGTCCGCTGGGCTGAACACTGTCTCCTCGCTCCTGCCGTCTTTTCTAGTGTCCCGGCTGACTGCCGTGGTTGTACTTCCGGTTCCGGTCTGGTTGGGTTCCGGGTCGTCGGCGGGAGTTCTGTTTCCGGTATCCTGTTCTGGTTCCGGGTCTTCGGGGTTTGTGGATCCTGTGGGCGAAGAGAGGGAGCCCGGTGACAATGGGACGATGTTCCTCCCGGGATGGGGGTGTGGCTTCCCCACCTACTCTGCGCTTCCAACGAGGTAGGGATCGCGGATCTTTCACATCCCCTTTCCCTAGCTGTCCTACTAGTAGGGGTATCAGTAGTGGGATAACGTGAGAGGTAATCTGCATTGCCTTGATCTAGTCCCTTCCGGTGTAGTGTCTTGAACCGAAAGGGTTGTAGGGACAGGAACCACCTGAGTACCCTGTCGTTGTGGCCGCGGTTCCGGGACATCCACTCCAGTGGGGCATGGTCCGTATATAGGAGGAACTCCCGACCCTCCAGATAGTATCGGAGACTGTCTACTGCCCACTTAATCGCTAGAGCCTCTTTTTCTACCACAGCGTAATTTTGTTCTCGCGGAAAGAGTTTTCGGCTGAGGTACAGTATTGGTCTTTCGACCCCTCTTTCATCTTGTTGGGACAGGACAGCCCCCAAACCCTGGTCGGAGGCGTCTGTTTGCAGGATAAAGGGACGGGAATAGTCAGGACTGACTAACACGGGTTCAGACAACAGGGACTGTTTAAGGAGATCGAAGGCTTTCAGCAATTGGGGAGAGGGTTGCTGCAGCTTCTCTTCGGTTCTGGAGGCTTTTCTCAAGAGGTCGGTCAAGGGGGCAGCCATTTGGGAGAAGTTGGGGATAAACCTCCGGTAATACCCCAGCAACCCGAGGAATGCTCGGAGTTCCTTCTTGGTATGAGGGAAGGGTATGGAGTGAATAGCCTGTATTTTGTTGTGTTGAGGGCGAATGACCCCCTCGCCCAATAGATACCCCAGATACTTCACACTTTGGGCCGCCAAGTTGGTTTTAGCAGGGTTGATGGTAAAACCGTGTTTACCCAGGGATTGTACTACCGCCTGCAAGTGTTGAAGGTGTTGTTCCCAGCTGTCACTATGAATGACTATGTCATCGAGGTAGGCCCCGGCATAGCTGGTATGGGGTCGTAAGACCAGGTTCATGGCCCTTTGGAAGGTAGCCGGGGCCCCGTGGAGCCCGAAGGGCATTACCCTGAACTGGAACAGACCCTCAGGGGTTGAGAAGGCCGTTTTCGGTCTGTCCTCCGTTTTTAAAGGGATCTGCCAGTACCCTTTGCACAAGTCTAGGGTACTGATGTACTTGGCTTTGCCGATACGCTCCACCATCTCGTCCACTCGAGGTAGGGGGTATGAATCAAAGGCAGAGATTTTATTCACCTCCCGGAAGTCTATACAGAAACGAGTAGAACCATCAGGTTTAGGAACGAGAACGATTGGGGAATTCCAACTGCTGCAGGAGGGTTCGATTATACCCATCCTTAACATCTGGGTCGTTTCGTCCTTTATGACCGCCCTTCGCGCTTCAGGGATCCGATAGGGTCTCTGTCGCACTGTTTTCCCTGCTTCAGTGTGAATGGCGTGTTCCACAATGGTGGAGTGCCCGGGCATGGAGGAAAAAACTGTTTGTACAGAGGATAAGGCCTGTCTCAGGTTCTGTTTGTTCTTTTCCGGGAGGTCAGGATCGATACAGCTCTCAAAGGGTAGAGAGGGATTGGTTGTCATTACAGGGAGGGGTCCCACCCATTTCTTCAATAGGTTAACATGATATATTTGGGTGACCCCTCTGGTGGCATCAATATCAAGCTCGTAGGTAACAGGGGTCACCTGTCTTAGGATAGGAAAGGGGCCCTGCCACTGTCCCAATAGTTTATGGTCGGAGGAGGGTAGAAGCAACAATACCAGGTCTCCAGCGTTAAATGTACGGGCCTTGGTTCCCTTGTTGTACTGTTGGGTCTGAGATACCTGCGCGGCTGCCATGTTTTGTCTCACTATTTCTCGGATTTGGGTTAAATGGGTTCGAAGATTATCCACATATTCCGGGAGGGGCCGGGTTCGGTCGGGTTCAGCTTCCCAGGCCTCGCGGGCCATGTCCAGTAGTGTCCTGGGGGCTCGGCCATACAATAATTCATAGGGTGAATACCCGGTGCTACTTTGCACCTTACACCGGATCGCGAAAAGAGCTAGAGGAAGCATCTCCTCCCACCTTTTACTCTCAAGGCCTAACAGTTTTTTTAGCGTGGTCTTTAGGGTGGCGTTATAGCGCTCTACCAACCCATCGGTCTGTGGGTGATACGCCGAGGTTCGTATCTGTTTAATACCTAGCTGGGCACAGACTTGACGCATGAGGGAGGACACAAAAGGCGTACCTTGATCTGTTAAGATCTCCCTAGGAAACCCTACTCTACTAAAGATGGAGATAAGGGCCTTGGCAATATTTTGGGTAGTGGGTTGTTTCAACGGGACGGCCTCTGGGAACCGGGTGGCATAATCTACCAATACTAGGGCGTATCTACACCCCGTTCTAGAGGGCAACATGGGTCCTATCAGGTCCATCCCAACTCGGGAAAAAGGCACATCAATAAGGGGAAGGGGCTGGAGCGGGACTCGAGGGGGCCGGTAACGACTGTTTTTTTGGCAGACTGGGCACTCCCTACAGTACTGCTTTATTTGACCGTGTACGCCCGGCCAGTAGAACTTTTCCAAGATAGTGTGGCCAGTCTTTTCGTCACTGAAGTGGCCACCTAGCAAGTGACTGTGGGCCAGATACAGGACTTTGTCCCGAAACAACCCTGGGATAACCAACTGGGCCGGTAGCTGTGGTCCGCCTTTTCTATAGAGGAGGCCATTTTTTCGAAAAAAGTAAGGACCTACGTGTAGTGGATCCTCATTGTCCAGGGCACGATTCCAGGCTTCCTGCAATACGGGGTCTTCTTGCTGGGTGGCTCTGAATTCGCGGTCGGTTTCCCAAGGATGGGCCTCGACCTGAGCCGGATAAGCGCCAGTAAAGGTCCTTTTCTCCCTCTTCTTTTGTTTCTTGGACTTCTCTGGTTTTGAGGGTGATTCGGCTGCGGGGAAATCCTGGGGAAACGGGGCCTCTGCCCACCACCTCTTTAGGGAGTCTGTAGTGTCTTTCAGGAGGTGGGGAAGACCACTGTAGTCGCTTCCTAGTATGACTTGTTCAGGAAGGTTAGGGACCAACCCGACGGTTAACATTCTGCCTCCACCTGCCTGTTGTTGTACCCGCACTTGGGCGGTCGGGTAACTCCGAGTGTCTCTGTGGACACACTTGATCGCTACTGTTCCGGTCAGAGGCCCAATGGGGTGGGGTAGTTCCTGGGGTCGGAGAACGCTATGTCTACACCCCGTGTCGGCCAATGCCATCATCCGGTGTCCCTCTATTCTCACGGGACATCGGAACGGCGGAGGGGTTACTTCGTTAGTCAGGCAAACGTAATTTCGGGCCATTCCAATGTCCATCGGTTCCTCTTTTTGGGGACACACCCGAGCTATGTGGCCATACCCTCCGCAGTGATAGCACTGGGGACCAGGTGGGGTAGGACGAGGCATGACGGGGTAGGGCATCAAGGGAGTAGGATCTGGTCTTCTGGCCGTCAGTGGGGGTCTTTGGGGACGAGTGTGGCTTCCATGAGGAATTCGTGGATGTGGTTCCTCTCGGACCCGTTGCGACTCTTGGGCTCTACTAAAAGCACTGGCTATCTCCACTGCACTGTCCAAAGTCAGGCGGGCGTGTTGTCTCACCCATTTTTGTGTGGCCGGGTGTAGGGAGGCCAGATACTGTTCCAGATATATTTTTGCGAGAATCTGGTCTTTGGTGGCTGTGGCGGGTTTCAACCACCTGTTTGCCAGGTCCTGTATTCTGAATGCGAGAGCCCGGGGCGTTTCTTGGGGTCCCTCTTTCGCCTGTCTCAGACGTACCCTGTAGGTTTCGTCGTCTATTCCCAGCCTCTCGAGAATACATGTTTTGATGTCCTGGTAGGGAGTCTGACCCTGGATATTGGCCTGCTGATATGCTGCCTGCAGTTCACCAGTCAAGAGGGGACCTAGATAGTGGCCCCAGCGATCTTCAGGCCATGCTGCGGCTTGAGCCAGACGCTCAAAGTTGGTAAAGAAATAATCGGGGTCTTCACCCGAGACATATTTCTGGAGAACAACGGAGGGTAAGGAGGTTGTGGGTCTTGGTTGCCCCATGACTGTAGTTAGTTTTTCAAGGGCTTGATCCTGAGCGGTCCCCTGTCCCTTAAGGACGTCATGGAGTTGTCCACGATCATCTTCGGCAGTTTTCAGGAAGCGTTCCATCATCTTGCCAAGCTGCTCTTGGCTCTCCGCTAGCTGCTTGACGGCGGCCTCCATGCTTCCGGCTGATCCCACTTCTGACACCACCTGTGAGTCTGTGGGATGGGCGGGCCGGAATAACAAGCGGGGAGGCCGGATGTAGTGTGCTATGGTCAAGGATTTATTGATGGAAAGTGAATACAAAGTCCGGAATAAAGAGTTCGTAGGAAGGAATAGTTCTGCCAAGAAGCTCCCAGCCGGGAGGGAATCTCGATGGTATGTGGATATCCTGGATGTGGTCCGCTGCTGGGCTGTGGTCGTCAGGTTACTGCCGGTCGATGGGTCTCCTCGGAGATAAGTAAGAGAGAGTATAGGGGTTAGTCCCGTCCAGTAAGGACTGCTGAGTACTACCACCGTCACCGGTAAGTGAATGGCCGGGTAATGAACGTGAGGAAGGAGGGAAGGGCAGGTAAGGATAGGATCACTCGGCAAGCAGGAGGGGTTTGTGATGGGAGTGTTCGGGATAAGTGTGGGGACTATGAATACAGTGCTCGTGAGGTTACTTCTAAGTACTAAGGCTGGTGCGGAGTGCTCGTGGGGGCTCTATATACAATATCTTACAGTTAGGTACAATATTTACACTAGGGAAACACGGAGAAGGATAGAGTGTACTCACGTGCCCCGCCGTAACTCTCATCCGAGTTACGGCCGCTCTCCCGCCACCTCCGGAGGTCGCCACCAATCCTCCGTCCACAGGTCTTCTTCCTCGTTCTCTTCTCCGGTCTCCGCCTCCTCTCCGCTCTCCTCCTTCCTTCCACTCTCCGTCGGGGGTTCCGCGCCGTTCGCTGTCTCCTGCCACGAGTCCGCTGGGCTGAACACTGTCTCCTCGCTCCTGCCGTCTTTTCTAGTGTCCCGGCTGACTGCCGTGGTTGTACTTCCGGTTCCGGTCTGGTTGGGTTCCGGGTCGTCGGCGGGAGTTCTGTTTCCGGTATCCTGTTCTGGTTCCGGGTCTTCGGGGGTTTGTGGATCCTGTGGGCGAAGAGAGGGAGCCCGGTGACAATGGGACGATGTTCCTCCCGGGATGGGGGTGTGGCTTCCCCACCTACTCTGCGCTTCCAACGAGGTAGGGATCGCGGATCTTTCACAAGCTCATTCTGCGTACATTTTTGGCATACGTTTGCTCCTACCGGGTCAGCTGAGCAGCGAATTTCTATTTAACCACCTGCTAACATGAGAGACCTCAGGGCTGCATCTTTTGAGCGCAGTACTGAGCCTGAAAAGCGTTTCCTACCCCACTTACAAGTAAAACTTGCTAGAATGTGCCTGGCTGCTCTTCACTGAAAAGCTCATTCTGTGTACATTTTTGGCATACATTTGCTCCTTCCGGGTCAGCTGAGCAGCGAAGTTCGACTTAACTACCTCCTATCAGGAGAGACCTCAGAGCTGCATCTTTTGAGCCCAGTACTGAGCCTGAACCCCACTTACAAGTAAAACTAGCTAAAATGTGCCTGGCTGCTCTTCACTGAAAAGCTCATTCTGCGTACATTTTTGGCATACGTTTGCTCCTGCCGGGTCAGCTGAGCAGCAAAGTTCTATTTAACTACCTCCTATCAGGAGAGACCTCAGGGCTGCATCTTTTGAGCGCAGTACTGAGCCTCAAAAGCGTTTCCAACCCCACTTACAAGTAAAACTAGCTAAAATGTGCCTGGCTGCTATTCACTGAAAAGTTCATTCTGTATACATGTTTGGCATACGTTTGCTCCTGCTGGGTCAGCCAAGTGGCAAATTTCTACTTAACCACCTGCTATCATGAGAGACCTCAGGGCTGCATCTTTTGAGTGCAGTACTGAGCCTAAAAAGCGTTTCCAACCCCACTTGCAAGTAAAACTTGCTGGAATGTGCCTGGCTGCTCTTCACTGAAAAGCTCATTCTGCGTACATTTTTGGCATACATTTGCTCCTGCCGGGTCAGCTGAGCAGCGAAGTTCTACTTAACCACCTGCTATCATGAGAGACCTCAGAGATGCATCTTTTGAGCCCAGTACTGAGCCTGAAAAGCGTTTCCAACCCCACTTACAAGTAAAACTTACTAGAATGTGCCTGGCTGCTCTTCACTGAAAAGCTCATTCTGTGTACATTTTTGTTATACGTTTGCTCCTGCTGGGTCATCCAAGTGGCAAATTTCTACTTAACCACCTGCTATCACGAGAGACCTCAGGGCTGCATGTTTTGAGCCCAGTACTGATCCTGAAAAGCGTTTCCAACCCCACTTACAAGTAAAACTAGCTAAAATGTGCCTGGCTGCTATTCACTGAAAAGCTCATTCTGTGCACATTTTTGGCATACGTTTGCTCCTGCTGGGTCAGCCAAGTGGCAAATTTCTACTTAACCACCTGCTATCATGAGAGACCTCAGGGCTGCATCTTTTGAGCGCAGTACTGAGCCTGAAAAGCGTTTCCAACCCCACTTACAAGTAAAACTTGCTAGAATGTTCCTGGCTGCTCTTCACTGAAAAACTCATTCTGCGTACATTTTTGGCATACATTTGCTCCTGCCGGGTCAGCTGAGCAGCGAAGTTCTACTTAACTACCTCCTATCAGGAGAGACCTCAGAGCTGCATCTTTTGAGCCCAGTACTGAGCCTGAAAAGCATTTCCAACCCCACTTACAAGTAAAACTAGCTAAAATGTGCCTGGCTGCTCTTCACTGAAAAGCTCATTCTGCGTACATTTTTGGCATACGTTTGCTCCTACCGGGTCAGCTGAGCAGCGAATTTCTATTTAACCACCTGCTAACATGAGAGACCTCAGGGCTGCATCTTTTGAGCGCAGTACTGAGCCTGAAAAGCGTTTCCTACCCCACTTACAAGTAAAACTTGCTAGAATGTGCCTGGCTGCTCTTCACTGAAAAGCTCATTCTGCGTACATTTTTGGCATACATTTGCTCCTGCCGGGTCAGCTGAGCAGTGAAGTTCTACTTAACTACCTCCTATCAGGAGAGACCTCAGAGCTGCATCTTTTGAGCCCAGTACTGAGCCTGAAAAGCATTTCCAACCCCACTTACAAGTAAAACTAGCTAAAATGTGCCTGGCTGCTCTTCACTGAAAAGCTCATTCTGCGTACCTTTTTGGCATACGTTTGCTCCTACCGGGTCAGCTGAGCAGCGAATTTCTATTTAACCACCTGCTAACATGAGAGACCTCAGGGCTGTATCTTTTGAGCGCAGTACTGAGCCTGAAAAGCGTTTCCTACCCCACTTACAAGTAAAACTTGCTAGAATGTGCCTGGCTGCTCTTCACTGAAAAGCTCATTCTGCGTACATTTTTGGCATACATTTGCTCCTTCCGGGTCAGCTGAGCAGCGAAGTTCTACTTAACTACCTCCTATCAGGAGAGACCTCAGAGCTGCATCTTTTGAGCCCAGTACTTAGCCTGAAAAGCATTTCCAACCCCACTTACAAGTAAAACTAGCAAAAATGTGCCTGGCTGCTATTCACTGAAAAGCTCATTCTGCTTACATTCTTGGCATACGTTTGCTCCTATCGGGTCAGCTGAGCAGTGAATTTCTATTTAACCACCTGCTATCATGAGAGACCTCAGACCTGCATCTTTTGAGCCCAGTACTGAGCCTGAAAAGCGTTTCCAATCCCACTTACAAGTAAAACTAGTTAAAATGTGCCTGGCTGCTCTTCACTGAAAAGCTCATTCTGAGTACATTTTCGGCATACGTTTGCTCCTGCCAGGTCAGCTGAGCAGCGAATTTCTATTTAACCACCTGCTAACATGAGAGACCTCAGGGCTGCATCTTTTGAGCGCAGTACTGAGCCTGAAAAGCGTTTCCTACCCCACTTACAAGTAAAACTTGCTAGATTGTGCCTGGCTGCTCTTCACTGAAAAGCTCATTCTGCGTACATTTTTGGCATACATTTGCTCCTTCCGGGTCAGCTGAGCAGCGAAGTTCTACTTAACTACCTCCTATCAGGAGAGACCTCAGAGCTGCATCTTTTGAGCCCAGTACTTAGCCTGAAAAGCATTTCCAACCCCACTTACAAGTAAAACTAGCAAAAATGTGCCTGGCTGCTATTCACTGAAAAGCTCATTCTGCTTACATTTTTGGCATACGTTTGCTCCTATCGGGTCAGCTGAGCAGTGAATTTCTATTTAACCACCTGCTATCATGAGAGACCTCAGACCTGCATCTTTTGAGCCCAGTGCTGAGCCTGAAAAGCGTTTCCAATCCCACTTACAAGTAAAACTAGCTAAAATGTACCTGGCTGCTCTTCACTGAAAAGCTCATTCTGCGTACATTTTTGGCATACGTTTGCTCCTACCGGGTCAGCTGAGCAGCGAATTTCTATCTAAACACCTGCTAACATGAGAGACCTCAGGGCTGCATCTTTTGAGTGCAGTACTGAGCCTGAAAAGCGTTGTCAACCCCACTTACAAGTAAAACTTGCTAGAATGTGCCTGGCTGCTCTTCACTGAAAAGCTCATTCTACGTACATTTTTGGCATACATTTGCTCCTGCCGGGTCAGCTGAGCATCGAAGTTCTACTTAACTACCTCCTATCAGGAGAGACCTCAGAGCTGCATCTTTTGAGCCCAGTACTGAGCCTGAACCCCACTTACAAGTAAAACTAGCTAAAATGTGCCTGGCTGCTCTTCACTGAAAAGCTCATTCTGCGTACATTTTTGGCATACGTTTGCTCCTGCCGGGTCAGCTGAGCAGCAAAGTTCTATTTAACTACCTCCTATCAGGAGAGACCTCAGGGCTGCATCTTTTGAGCGCAGTACTGAGCCTCAAAAGCGTTTCCAACCCCACTTACAAGTAAAACTAGCTAAAATGTGCCTGGCTGCTCTTCACTGAAAAGCTCATTCTGCTTACATTTTTGGCATACGTTTGCTCCTACCGGGTCAGCTGAGCAGCGAATTTCTATTTAACCACCTGCTATCATGAGAGACCTCAGGGCTGCATGTTTTGAGCCCAGTACTGAGCCTGAAAAGTGTTTTCAACCCCACTTACAAGTAAAACTAGCTAAATGTGCCTGGCTGCTCTTCACTGAAAAGCTCATTCTGCGTACATTTTTGGCATACGTTTGCTCCTGCCGGGTCAGCTGAGCAGCAAATTTCTATTTAACCACCTGCTATCATGAGAGACCTCAGGGCTGCGTGTTTTGAGCCCAGTACTGATCCTGAAAAGCGTTTCCAACCCCACTTACAAGTAAAACTAGCTAAAATGTGCCTGGCTGCTATTCACTGAAAAGCTCATTCTGTGTACATTTTTGGCATACGTTTGCTCCTGCTGGGTCAGCCAAAAGGCAAATTTCTACTTAACCACCTGCTATCATGAGAGATCTCAGGGCTGCATCTTTTGAGTGCAGTACTGAGCCTGAAAAGCGTTTCCAACCCCACTTACAAGTAAAACTTGCTAGAATGTGCCTGGCTGCTCTTCACTGAAAAGCTCATTCTGCGTACATTTTTGGCATACATTTGCTCCTGCCGGGTCAGCTGAACCGCGAAGTTCTACTTAACTACCTCCTAGCAGGAGAGACCTCAGAGCTGCATCTTTTGAGCCCAGTACTGAGCCTGAAAAGCATTTCCAACCCCACTTACAAGTACAACTAGCTAAAATGTGCCTGGCTGCTATTCACTGAAAAGCTCATTCTGCTTACATTTTTGGCATACGTTTGCTCCTACCGGGTCAGCTGAGCAGCGAATTTCTATTTAACCACCTGCTATCATGAGAGACCTCAGGGCTGCATGTTTTGAGCCCAGTACTGAGCCTGAAAAGCGTTTCCAATCCCACTTACAAGTAAAACTAGCTAAAATGTGCCTGGCTGCTCTTCACTGAAAAGCTCATTCTGAGTACATTTTCGGCATACGTTTGCTCCTGCCGGGTCAGCTGAGCAGCGAATTTCTATTTAACCACCTGCTATCATGGGAGACCTCAGGGCTGCATGTTTTGAGCCCAGTACTGATCCTGAAAAGCGTTTCCAACCCCACTTACAAGTAAAACTAGCTAAAATATGCCTGGCTGCTATTCACTGAAAAGCTCATTCTGTGTACATTTTTGGCATACGTTTGCTCCTGCTGGGTCAGCCAAGCAGCAAATTACTACTTAACCACCTGCTATCATGAGAGACCTCAGGGCTGCATCTTTTGAGCGCAGTACTGAGCCTGAAAAGCGTTTCCAACCCCACTTACAAGTCAAACTTGCTAGAATGTGCCTGGCTGCTCTTCACTGAAAAGCTCATTCTGCGTACATTTTTGGAATACATTTGCTCCTGCTGGGTCAGCTGAGCAGCTAAGTTCTACTTAACTACCTCCTATCAGGGGAGACCTCAGAGCTGCATCTTTTGAGCCCAGTACTGAGCCTGAAAAGCATTTCCAACCCCACTTACAAGTAAAACTAGCTAAAATGTGCCTGGCTGCTCTTCACTGAAAAGCTCATTCTGCGTACATTTTTGGCATACGTTTGCTCCTACCGGGTCAGCTGAGCAGCGAATTTCTATTTAAACACCTGCTAACATGAGAGACCTCAGGGCTGCATCTTTTGAGTGCAGTACTGAGCCTGAAAAGCATTTTCAACCCCACTTACAAGTAAAACTTGCTAGAATGTGCCTGGCTGCTCTTCACTGAAAAGCTTATTCTACGTACATTTTTGGCATACATTTGCTCCTGCCGGGTCAGCTGAGCATCGAAGTTGTACTTAACTACCTCCTATCAGGAGAGACCTCAGAGCTGCATCTTTTGAGCCCAGTACTGAGCCTGAACCCCACTTACAAGTAAAACTAGCTAAAATGTGCCTGGCTGCTATTCACTGAAAAGCTCATTCTGCTTACATTTTTGGCATACGTTTGCTCCTATCGGGTCAGCTGAGCAGCGAATTTCTAGTTAACCACCTGCTATCATGAGATACCTCAGAGCTGCATCTTTTGAGCCCAGTACTGAGCCTGAAAAGCATTTCCAACCCCACTTACAAGTAAAACTAGCTAAAATGTGCCTGGCTGCTCTTCACTGAAAATCTCATTCTGCGTACATTTTTGGCATACATTTGCTCCTGCCGGGTCAGCTGAGCAGCAAAGTTCTACTTAACTACCTCCTATCAGGAGAGACCTCAGGGCTGCATCTTTTGAGCGCAGTACTGAGCCTGAAAAGCGTTTCCAACCCCACTTACAAGTAAAACTTGCTAGAATGTTCCTGGCTGCTCTTCACTGAAAAACTCATTCTGCGTACATTTTTGGCATACATTTGCTCCTGCCGGGTCAGCTGAGCAGCAAAGTTCTACTTAACTACCTCCTATCAGGAGAGACATTAGAGCTGCATCTTTTGAGCCCAGTACTGAGCCTGAAAAGCATTTCCAACCCCACTTACAAGTAAAACTAGCTAAAATGTGCCTGGCTGCTCTTCACTGAAAAGCTCATTCTGCGTACATTTTTGGCATACGTTTGCTCCTACCGGGTCAGCTGAGCAGCGAATTTCTATTTAACCACCTGCTAACATGAGAGACCTCTGGGCTGCATCTTTTGAGCGCAGTACTGAGCCTGAAAAGCGTTTCCTACCCCACTTACAAGTAAAACTTGCTAGAATGTGCCTGGCTGCTCTTCACTGAAAAGCTCATTCTGCGTACATTTTTGGCATACATTTGCTCCTTCCGGGTCAGCTGAGCAGTGAAGTACTACTTAACTACCTCCTATCAGGAGATACCTCAGAGATGCATCTTTTGAGCCCAGTACTGAGCCTGAAAAGCATTTCCAACCCCACTTACAAGTAAAACTAGCTAAAATGTGCCTGGCTGCTCTTCACTGAAAAGCTCATTCTGCGTACATTTTTGGCATACGTTTGCTCCTACCGGGTCAGCTGAGCAGCGAATTTCTATTTAACCACCTGCTAACATGAGAGACCTCAGGGCTGCATCTTTTGAGCGCAGTACTGAGCCTGAAAAGCATTTCCTACCCCACTTACAAGTAAAACTTGCTAGAATGTGCCTGGCTGCTCTTCACTGAAAAGCTCATTCTGCGTACATTTTTGGCATACATTTGCTCCTTCCGGGTCAGCTGAGCAGCGAAGTTCTACTTAACTACCTCCTATCAGGAGAGACCTCAGAGCTGCATCTTTTGAGCCCAGTACTTAGCCTGAAAAGCATTTCCAACCCCACTTACAAGTAAAACTTGCTGGAATGTGCCTGGCTGCTCTTCACTGAA
Source organism: Lissotriton vulgaris (assembly GCF_964263255.1). Classification (NCBI taxonomy): domain Eukaryota; kingdom Metazoa; phylum Chordata; class Amphibia; order Caudata; family Salamandridae; genus Lissotriton; species Lissotriton vulgaris. The sequence goes on from NW_028248166.1 coordinate 311,842, forward strand.
AAGCTCATTCTGCGTACATTTTTGGCATACGTTTGCTCCTGCCGGGTCAGCTGAGCAGCAAATTTCTATTTAACCACCTGCTATCATGAGAGACCTCAGGGCTGCGTGTTTTGAGCCCAGTACTGATCCTGAAAAGCGTTTCCAACCCCACTTACAAGTAAAACTAGCTAAAATGTGCCTGGCTGCTATTCACTGAAAAGCTCATTCTGTGTACATTTTTGGCATACGTTTGCTCCTGCTGGGTCAGCCAAGTGGCAAATTTCTACTTAACCACCTGCTATCATGAGAGATCTCAGGGCTGCATCTTTTGAGCGCAGTACTGAGCCTGAAAAGCGTTTCCAACCCCACTTACAAGTAAAAATTGCTAGAAGGTTCCTGGCTGCTCTTCACTGAAAAACTCATTCTGCGTATTTTTTTGGCATACATTTGCTCCTACCAGGTCAGCTGAGCAGCGAATTTCTATTTAACCACCTGCTAACATGAGAGTCCTCAGGGCTGCATCTTTTGAGTGCAGTACTGAGCCTGAAAAGCGTTTCCAACCCCACTTACAAGTAAAACTTGCTAGAATGTGCCTGGCTGCTCTTCACTGAAAAGCTCATTCTGCGTACATTTTTGGCATACATTTGCTCCTGCCGGGTCAGCTGAACAGCGAAGTTCTACTTAACTACCTCCTAGCAGGAGAGACCTCAGAGCTGCATCTTTTGAGCCCAGTACTGAGCCTGAAAAGCATTTCCAACCCCACTTACAAGTACAACTAGCTAAAATGTGCCTGGCTGCTATTCACTGAAAAGCTCATTCTGCTTACATTTTTGGCATACGTTTGCTCCTACCGGGTCAGCTGAGCAGCGAATTTCTATTTAACCACCTGCTATCATGAGAGACCTCAGGGCTGCAAGTTTTGAGCCCAGTACTGAGCCTGAAAAGCGTTTCCAATCCCACTTACAAGTAAAACTAGCTAAAATGTGCCTGGCTGCTCTTCACTGAAAAGCTCATTCTGAGTACATTTTCGGCATACGTTTGCTCCTGCCGTGTCAGCTGAGCAGCGAATTTCTATTTAACCACCTGCTATCATGGGAGACCTCAGGGCTGCATGTTTTGAGCCCAGTACTGATCCTGAAAAGCGTTTCCAACCCCACTTACAAGTAAAACTAGCTAAAATATGCCTGGCTGCTATTCACTGAAAAGCTCATTCTGTGTACATTTTTGGCATACGTTTGCTCCTGCTGGGTCAGCCAAGTAGCAAATTACTACTTAACCACCTGCTATCATGAGAGACCTCAGGGCTGCATCTTTTGAGCGCAGTACTGAGCCTGAAAAGCGTTTCCAACCCCACTTACAAGTCAAACTTGCTAGAATGTGCCTGGCTGCTCTTCACTGAAAAGCTCATTCTGCGTACATTTTTGGAATACATTTGCTCCTGCTGGGTCAGCTGAGCAGCTAAGTTCTACTTAACTACCTCCTATCAGGGGAGACCTCAGAGCTGCATCTTTTGATCCCAGTACTGAGCCTGAAAAGCATTTCCAACCCCACTTACAAGTAAAACTAGCTAAAATGTGCCTGGCTGCTCTTCACTGAAAAGCTCATTCTGCGTACATTTTTGGCATACGTTTGCTCCTACCGGGTCAGCTGAGCAGCGAATTTCTATTTAAACACCTGCTAACATGAGAGACCTCAGGGCTGCATCTTTTGAGTGCAGTACTGAGCCTGAAAAGCATTTTCAACCCCACTTACTGAGGAAATATAAATTTTTGGTCATGTTATGTTCCCTAGCGCGTACCCCACCGACTCCATGTACCAGCTTAAAGTGCATGTAACTTCCCTCCTGTGCCAGCTATGAAGACGCAAATACATTTGCGTCCAACGTTAACTTGTCCTCTTTCAGATCCACCATGAATGGATTATATAGTCCGTTCCTAAGTATGCTATGCCACCGTCTTTTTGTAGTACACTTTACATGTTTTCCTGCTCTAGCAGAGTAGGCCCTGAATTTCTGCCATCGAACCTCTTTTCTGGCTCCTGACTCTGACAGCCTCTGCCCAGGCTACTTCTGTACCCGTGAACTCTGACTTACTTCCAGCGCGGCCCCTCGCGCTCAGCTCAGCCTGCTTTCTGCCAAGACTGACTATAACCTTCGAGTTATCTGTTCCGCTCCTCGAGAATGCATTCCTGCCTACTAGCTCCAGTAAACATCCTCTCCAGCTGCAGAGCCAAAGGGCCGACCTGTCTCAGTGCAAGTAATTCATAGCCTCTGTTACCATGCTTCCATGGAAGGCCTCATGCCCCCACGCTTCTCATGCAGACACTTAGGCGCTTATACACGCATCCACAGTTAGCATAGAATAGCTTCTGCCCTAGAGACCTTTCCGCCCAGATAGTATGGTTCCTAAACATCAGATATCAGATACGATAAAAGTACAAGTTGATCTGACATGCCAGACTTCTGTCTCTTTCCGTCAGTGTGAATGTCAAGTCCCCTGCACCCCTCCAATCACACGTCATGCAGCTGCGCGCGCATCCAAGCTTCCGATTTCTGCTGACATTGCAACAATTCTGTTAGCACCACCCCTTGGTGCCACCCACTTGCGTCACCTATCAGTGACGTTTCTAGCACACACCCCTAGTTCACGCCTCTTGATTACGTACTAGTACCACGTGTATACTGTTATCTTGTCTTCTCTCAGCTGTTACGCCTCTTGCACTATTACTTATGATGTGAATTAAGTATATAAGCTATGTATTGTTAATAAACTGTAGCGCGCTCATCTATCCCTTCTGACACCCCTGTGGTGTTCAGTATCCGATATCTTGGTTACGACCATTCCTTTATGAGGATTAAAACCCTCAGAAACTCTAACACCACGGACTCTGTCTTTTTTTCATTCCGATTGAGTTATTATTGATTAAGTACTTACCTGCATAGAAATTAAGAGAGTAAATTAATTATTTACGTCATTTTGGCGCCCGAACAGGGACCCCTCCCCCACCTCACGCGCCGGTTGGCGCATTGCAAGCTCTGTCCCCTGCCGTCAGTTAGACGGAACCTACGCGTACCGGCAGGATTTCCTGCATCTCCCTCTGACCCAAGGAGGTGACGAAGACTGCGATCAGTGCCCAGACGAGGCGGTGAGGAGTGCGGAGGATCCCGACCAGAGCCTAGTCGAAAGAAGCAAGGTCCGAGGTGTCAAGAGGCCCACCAGGTTTCCGAAGTTTTCCGAAGTTCTCCGAAGTTTTCCGAAGTACCGAGTCGAGTCCAGTCGAGTTTTCCGAGGCCTTCTGTTTCCGTGCTTCCCGGTGAGTACCATTGCTGGGTCGTATCTAGACGGGTTTGGGTACACAAGTCCGGTCTGCACTGTTTTTAGGCAGTGTATCTGTACTGTTTAGCAGTATATCTAGTATTCCGAATTTCTGCACTGTTACACCAGTGTATCTGTACTGTTGAGCAGTACATCCAGTATAGGGGGATAGTCATCTATGTCTCAAATGTTTTAATGTGATTAATGTCGTGGTATGAATGTGACTGTTTAAATGTGCATTTTTGTGTTTCTTGTATAAAGTAGCTGTAACCAGTATTAAGTAGTAAGGATTGAGTATTCAGTTATAAGTAAGCAAAATGCCGTTTTTCAACAAGTTAAAGCAGATAGGAACAAGGAAAGGGATACTGGAGGAAGAAATTCCTATTCCCCCTAGGGACACTCCAGGTAACTTTATGTACCACAAGCATGGCATAGATGCCATATTATATCTAGATTTATGGGCCGATTACACCAAGCACCTAGACGAAAGACACAGATGGCCTGTTACCGGGACATGGGATGCCGAGTGCATCATGAAGGTAGAAGAAGCATTATGGAAAAAGAAAGCTAGACAATCTCAGAAAGACGCCATAGAATTCTGGCGTAAGGAATCACATAAGCGTGCTGAGAAAGCACTCCGTAGAGAGGACAGACTTAAAGAATCAGAAAAAGCCCAAGAAAATGAATTAGTTATTGAAGGGATCCGAGTAAAAACAGAACAAATAGACCGTGCCCGAAACAATCTCGTAAACGGTATGTACCTCGCGGCCGAGGGCACATCTGAAGCCCTATCAGAAATACCGAAAAACTTACCGCCACCATTAGTTCCAACTAAAGTAATGCATAAAACTACTAAAGACATATTCCTAAATTCATATTTAGAGGATGTAGCACCAGCTTACGCCAATCTGCCTGTTCGTGCCCTGCCCACTGACAGGGACGGGGGTGGCACTACGCCCCCGGATCATGTTCCGCCAGTACCGCGACAGACCTCCCCTGTTCCGCCAGCTCCGCCACTTCCCGCACCCAAGATTGACCTACCGAAACAAGTCCTACCTGATCCTACTAAACGACAAATTCAAGTTCAGATCCAGACTCCGCAGGGAGATAATGCCCAAGCGTCCGCCTCAGGAGGTGCGACTGCGGGTCCTCGGACCCCGCCATTAACACGCAGATTCAATTTCAGGGACACGCAGAGTCCTCTCACGTTCCAGTCCCCCCGCCTTGACGCATTAAAGGAAAACATGTCAGTTTGCCGATATGATCCAGTACCCGGAAAAAACGATCTAATGATATTGGCATCACTACGATTAAGATCTGCCACTGATATCTTGCTATGCTATGTAGGAATGAAGGAGCGTCTCGATAGAATATATGAGTTTGTTCAGACAGGGAAAGACCCTGACAGTGTCAAGGATGCCATGGATAAACAGAAAGTTGACATTCAAGCACAGATATTACGATTTTTCATAAATTGTCTAATAAGAGAACGAGACCGGCCTGAGACAGATCAGAGTGAATTAGATGCACTAACCAAGTGGGGTCAAAATATAGCCGAAGGAAAACATGACAGGGGGGCTTGCATAGCCAGTATGTACCAGAAAATTAGAAGGGCAGTGATAACGGCACATCAGAAAGGGAATGACAAAGTTTCCTCCGAGGAGGAAGAAGAACTTGCAGAACCAGGAAGGACTACAGATACTATAGCGTATGTAGGTAAGGGAAACTACCTTAGGAAAGGCATCCGTCCGGAAAACAAGAGAGTTTTTCTCTCTGCTTTAACAAACCCGAATTCTTCTGAACATCAGTTCCAGGAAACTGATAAAAGGCTTCGAGACCGAATGGGGTACCATGTACTCAATTCTATGGATGAACAGGAACTAGCCCGGTCAGCCGTGTTATGGGCCGAAAACCCAGACATATATCATGATGATACATTAGCACAGACATTCTTGAACCTTTCCCCAGACGAGCAGAAATTAGCAGGTGTATACATGATTCAGCACCTCCTCATCAAGTACAGAAACCATCATTCCGATCCAGGTCCCTTACACGAAACATTAGAAGCACTACTCATGGATAGATGGAGAGGTTTCAGTACCAAGTTAATACAAATAATTCTAGAACAACGACATAAATATAATACCTTCATAAGCTCTGAATATGCCCCCCCCCCCCTCCAGAAAGAAAAATGTACCACATGCAATGCGGTAGTGGCATTGAAAGTCAGAACCCCTTACGAGAAGTACACCCAGTTATGGGTACGGATCACGTCTTGAAGCGTGTGTATGTTCACACACCACTGACTAAGTTAGAACTGTTAGAAATGAAGAAATTAGTCCCGTGTCACGATAAAGACCCTGCAGGTTTTCACAGAGAACTCAAAGACATGTTACTCATGGGGGATTACACGTATGATGATATTATGAAAATGTTAAAAGTACTGTTGCCCACGGGCATTTACAAGAAATTAAAGGAAAAAGATTGGGAGGTGGGGGACACAAAGATAGCATGGGCAGAAATAGAAGACGAAGAAAGCAAACGAGTCCCAGGGTTAGGCCTTGGGGAAAGGACTAAAGCATTGCCCGGATTAATAGTACAGGTTTTGCCAAGATTATTGACAACTAGAAAGGAAGATTGGGACGCAATCTCGTCCTGTAAACAGAAACAAGATGAAGATACTAGTGACTTCTATTCAAGATTCGAGAAATGTTTCATTATAAATAGTGGCCTACAACCAAGCAGCGAATCATATCCACACCTTTTCGTATCAAAATTAGTCGAGAACTCCCTACCATTAGTTAAAAATAGAGTGTACAAAGTTGAAAGTACTTGGCAGGCAAATACGCCATCCCAGATGTTACAAATGTTACAATATCATCAGAACAGAATTAGAGAAGAACAAGATCAGGAACAGAAACGTATGAAAGACACGAAAATGAAAATGTTAGTAGCTCAGACGATCCCAGCCGACGGTCAAAGAAAGGGTGGGGCCCAGACAAATCACACATCAGCTCCCGTTAAAGGGACATGTAATTATTGTAAACAGCCAGGTCATTATGTACATGAATGCCCAGTCCTGAAACATAACATTTCAACAGGTAAAACTAAAGAAAGACCGCATCCGCCTAGACACGATCAGGTCCAGCAACAGACCTCACAAAATGTACAGCCAATGCAGAGTACACAGCCTATGCATGCTCCATCCCACACAGCGCAGACAGTAGCAGTACCACAGCCACAGCCCATTGCCGCGACTCAGCAAGTTTCACAACAGATGTACCAGTATGCCCAATCTGCATATCCAGATTACCCCCGATATACATGAAACAGCCTAGAGAGGGAAGGTGGTTTGCCTCTTATTGAAATTCCTGTAGATTAAGAAGGTCCTTATGTACACAGTCACGTATTGGGAAAAGACAGAAAGTTTTTAATTGACACAGGGGCAAGTCGCACTACAATCAGTCATAATGAAGTCCCAGGGGCACCCCTCTCAGGCTCACAGAATGTTTCCCTTGGTTTTTCAGGACAGCCTATTGTAAATGAAGTATCGGAACCAGTACCGTTGGCTGTGGGTCCATTATCACGAGTTACAGATTTGTTACTTACGAAATCCTGCCCAGAAAATCTGTTAGGAATTAAAACACTGAAGGCTCTAGGAGCTATAATATGCTGTTCCCCGGAGGGAGTTAGACTCTTTCTACGGGATTTCAAGGGTCATTATGTTTTACGAGAATTTGATGTCAGATTGAAAAATGTACCAGATCACCTATGGGCAAAAGGCCCAGCTGACGTAGGTTGTATGCATATCACTCCATATCGTGTTACACTCAAGACAGGAGTTGTTCTACCCAGAATCAGACAATACAAGTTACCACCCGATGCTGTAGTGGCTTTACTGAAAATCATTGAAGAGCTTATTGCCCAGGGAGTGGTCGTAGAGACCGACTCCAATATCTGTAATTCACCTATCATTCCAATTCTTAAACGTACAGACCCCAATGCACCGCCAGTATATCGGCTGGTGATTGATCTTCGAGAACTGAACAAATGCATTGTACCGCAGTACCCTGTGGTCCCCGATATCTCTTCCCTATTGACTGCTATTGATTCAGAAGCAACGTTCTTTACTGTAATTGATCTCAAGAACGCTTTCTTCAGTGTGCCCATTGATCCGGAGAGCCAATATCTCTTCGGATTCAGTTTAAATGGACGAAGTTTCAAATTTTCCCGCGCACCTCAAGGATTCACAGAAAGCCCCAGCATCTATAGTCAAGCACTGAAAAGACAACTAGATTGTATTCAAATGCCAGTTAACACCGCTTTACTGCAATACGTCGATGATCTACTGATCACCGCACGAAGTGAGCCCGAATGTGAACAAGCATCATTGACAGTTTTACATTTCCTGGCCGACAAGGGACACAAGGTGTCTCCTTCGAAGCTACAATTCTGTGTTCAGCAAGTTGTGTACTTGGGTCACTTGCTGTCCAAAGTGGGGAGACAGCTCACTCCCGATCGCATTCAGTTAATTGTAAATATGCTACGACCCCAGACACAAAAGGAAGTGCGGGCCTTTATAGGCCTCACCTCGTACTGCAGACAATGGATTCCTCAATATGCATTTCTAGCTAAACCACTCATCCAGTTAACAACGCAGGAGGCAGCAACGTCGATTGCCCTCCCTTGGACTCAGGAACATACACAAGCCTTTGAGGAATTAAAGAAAGCATTATGCCAAGCACCAGTTTTAGCGACACCATGTTACAGCAAACCGTTTACACTTTTTGTTACAGAACGTGACGGTACAGCATTGTCTGTCCTCACTCAAGACCAAGCAGGTTCACATAAGCCTTGCGCTTATTTTTCAAGTACATTGGATTCAGTAGCCCAGGCACTCCCTGCGTGCTTGAAGTCAGTAGCTGCAACAGCGTTAGCAATAAGACAAAGTGATTCAATTGTTCTAGGTCATCAGTTAACAGTACAAGTTCCACATTCCGTAGAGGTTCTTTTAAACAGAACCCAAACTCAACACTTGACTATAGCACGACTGACAGGTTACGAATTGACACTATTCCAGCCACACATAGAAATCAGACGTTGCAGTATCTTGAACCCAGCAACACTGTTACCCACAGTTATGACAGATCCAGTTCCGCATGATTGCATCGAGATCATTAATGCAGTAACAAAGCCCCGACGAGATTTAACAGATGTTCCATTGACAAATCCAGACCTGACACTTTATGTGGATGGTTCATGTATGAGAACAAGTACAGGAGAATTAGTGGCTGCGTATGCCGTGACCACTGAAACTGAAGTTAAAGAAACACATCGTATTGATACACTGTCTGCTCAAGCGGCAGAGCTCATCGCTCTGACCCGAGCCTGTATTCTAGCCAAGAACAGAAATGTCAACATATACACTGATTCCCGTTATGCGTTCGGAGTTGTCCACGACTTCGGCATGCTATGGCAAGAACGAGGTTTTCTGACCTCTCATGGTGCCAAAATCCAACATGGTCCCCTCATTCAAGCATTGTTAGAAGCAATACATCTGCCTTCAGCCATATCCGTCATGAAGTGTAAAGCACATACTAAAGTCACAGATTCTGTTTCCCAGGGTAACGACCTGGCAGATCAGACAGCAAAACATACAGCACTGACTCACACTCAGACAACTGATACGACAAAGACAACAGATCCGACAAACTGTATGAGAGTCAGGGATCCCACACTAGATGTTATCGACATTCAGACACATGCTACTCCAGAAGAAATAAAGAAATGGATTGAACTAGGAGGGATCCAGACAGATCAAGGTTGGGTGACGAAGGGAAAATCTACATGGTTTCTCCCTGACTCTATGGTTCAAGTCATGATAAATACAGCACATAGTCCTGCACATCTAGGAGAGAAAGCGGTGTTAGACAGTTTACAAAATCTCTGGAACAATAAACACTTACGAGCAGCCGCAAAACAGAAAGTGCGTACTTGCATGATCTGTTGTCAGTTCAATCCAGGAAAAAGCGTCCCTGTAGAGCAAGGTGGATTTCATCCTCCCGATCACCCTTTTGAAGTCTTCCAGATGGATTATATCCAGATGGACCGTTGTCGAGGATTTAAATATGTTCTCGTAGTTGTCTGTGCTCTGTCCCGCTGGACCGAAGCATACCCAGTCCCAGATTACACTGCTCCGACCACTGCCAAGCAGCTGGTTCGTGAATTCTTCCCACGATACGGCTTGCCTCGTGTCGTGTACTCAGATAACGGTCAGCCATTCTCATCTGCATTAATGAAAGAAGTTTCTTTATTACTGGGATACCAGTGGAAGTTCCATTGTGTCCGACATCCCGAAGCCGCAGGCCTTGTAGAAAGGCATAACCAGACACTAAAGATCCGCCTTGCCAAAATATGTCAGGAGAAAGGGGTCGACTGGATAGTCGCCCTGCCAGTGGCACTATTCTACATGAGAATGGTCGCCCATTCGAGATCAGGGCTATCCCCGTACGAGGTGGTCTTTGGCAGACCACCGAATATGTGGGGGACGCCCATTCCGAAAAAGATTACTGATGTTGATTGTAATATGTTGACAGATTACCTTGCCTCCTTGATGTCTGCACTCCAATCATGTTGTTCACAGGTTGCCGCAGCCTTCCCTGACAACACTGATGTAAAGCCACACGACGTCCGTCCTGGCGACATTGTGCTAGTTCGCAACTTCGACAGAAAGAGTCCGCTGGAGCCCCGCTGGAAGTCCCCGAAGACCGTTCTTCTCACCACAAGGACCGCCGTGAAGATCGAGGGGAGAAAGGGGTGGGTTCATACGAGTCATGTGAAAAAATGTTTTGGACTGAAACCTGATCGAGACTCGTCCACCCCCACCAAAGACTGTGTCGAGCCAAAAGACTTTACAGAATCTGAACGAGAAAAAACTCCCCAAGAAGAATATCGCATGAAACTCCGATCTAGCAAGTCAGACAGTTTAATTGTTTAAGTCCTCCCCTAGGTGAATCGGTTAAATAGTTTCTGACATGTATCGCCTAGATCGAGATAGAGAGAGAGAGAGAGAAGCAAAGAAACGTACATATTGTAAATCACTTCGTAGTCACTGTATAGTGACACTATTAATCATGTTTATTCTGAGTATTTTAATTATTGTTGTCAGCATCGTCTTACCTATCTATTACCCTATTTTCAAGCGTGAACAATCTGCCTATAATGTATCTGCTGAACACACTTTTAGTGAGTTACCTCCACACGAGCTTTCCTACAGACTTGCGCTGCGCAACAACACATTCATTAGTATGCTACATCATTCTCATCAAACTAACAATGCTACAAATTGCTGGATATGTGGCCGACTCCCTCCCTACCAGAATTACAAGGGAGCTCTGCCCCTCTTTCCGTACCCATTCACTCACAATGGCTCCTGCGGAGCATGGTTTAAAATAATTAACTCCTTAGATCCTGATATTGCTGTTTTCGATGGGGGCTGGGTTTGGGGAAACCTGAACTTAGTCCTGCTAGACGTCTGTTACCCAGATAAGGAGGGACTCCCCACTAGAATAGGAACTGATCTAGAAAATGAAGTATATGGATTAGGTAATTATACAATTAGCCTTATGATTCTTACTGTTGAATCCGAAGACACGCCAGTTCTACCCATTATGTCAGTATTGCCAGTCACTGGTGAATTATGTATCAAGAAGAAAGGTTCAGTACACTTAGGTCATAGTAAATGCACTACTGTGGTCGAATTCAGTGATCATGGAAAATCGTCCTTCAAAGCTATTAGTCATTCTTACTTTGTTTGTGGTCATACCGCATACATACGCCTACCTCCAGATTGGGATGGTACCTGTTACATTGCATTCCTTCTGCCACCTGTTTTCCTAGCTCCCCCTGATTACCATAGAAATACCAATCTAGTAAAGAATAGACCCAGAAGAGATATCCCACTTGTCGACTACACAGAAACGGCATGGGAACAGTACACCGACTTCAATAAAGGATTCTTTTTCTTTTTAGGACCTGTTCAGAATAGTAAATTAATACGCAGATTAACTAGAACACTTGAAGCAGTAGTGAATGAAACTGCCTCCGCCTTAGGTAACTTAACAGAAGAGCAGTCCGCCATGCGGGTTGTTGTCCTTCAGAATCGTCTTGTTATTGACGTCATCTTGGCAGATAGAGGTGGAGCCTGTAAGGTCATCTGGTCAAGTTGCTGTGTTTTCATACCACAAAACGCACCAGCTGTATATCAAGCTATCACCCGTCTCCATAAAATTGCAAATCAGATACATCAGAATCCAGGCACCTGGACTTGGTCCGGTTGGTTCTGGACAACGTTAACAGCTTGGGGATGGAAGATCCTATCCTTCCTAGGCATTGGCCTAGTCCTAGTATTCAGTTGCTGCCTGTGCCTGCAGTGTGGGCCAGCGATTTGTGGACTGTGTGCCACCTCTTGTATTGAACATTCCAGTTTTCTCTCAAAACGTAAACGAAAGAAAGAAGAGCAAATGATGTTGCAAGAACAAACTGATCGATTCATGAGGATCGATATATCATGAAGGGTCCGTAGGGAACAAGGAGGGAATGAGGAAATATAAATTTTTGGTCATGTTATGTTCCCTAGCGCGTACCCCACCGACTCCATGTACCAGCTTAAAGTGCATGTAACTTCCCTCCTGTGCCAGCTATGAAGACGCAAATACATTTGCGTCCAACGTTAACTTGTCCTCTTTCAGATCCACCATGAATGGATTATATAGTCCGTTCCTAAGTATGCTATGCCACCGTCTTTTTGTAGTACACTTTACATGTTTTCCTGCTCTAGCAGAGTAGGCCCTGAATTTCTGCCATCGAACCTCTTTTCTGGCTCCTGACTCTGACAGCCTCTGCCCAGGCTACTTCTGTACCCGTGAACTCTGACTTACTTCCAGCGCGGCCCCTCGCGCTCAGCTCAGCCTGCTTTCTGCCAAGACTGACTATAACCTTCGAGTTATCTGTTCCGCTCCTCGAGAATGCATTCCTGCCTACTAGCTCCAGTAAACATCCTCTCCAGCTGCAGAGCCAAAGGGCCGACCTGTCTCAGTGCAAGTAATTCATAGCCTCTGTTACCATGCTTCCATGGAAGGCCTCATGCCCCCACGCTTCTCATGCAGACACTTAGGCGCTTATACACGCATCCACAGTTAGCATAGAATAGCTTCTGCCCTAGAGACCTTTCCGCCCAGATAGTATGGTTCCTAAACATCAGATATCAGATACGATAAAAGTACAAGTTGATCTGACATGCCAGACTTCTGTCTCTTTCCGTCAGTGTGAATGTCAAGTCCCCTGCACCCCTCCAATCACACGTCATGCAGCTGCGCGCGCATCCAAGCTTCCGATTTCTGCTGACATTGCAACAATTCTGTTAGCACCACCCCTTGGTGCCACCCACTTGCGTCACCTATCAGTGACGTTTCTAGCACACACCCCTAGTTCACGCCTCTTGATTACGTACTAGTACCACGTGTATACTGTTATCTTGTCTTCTCTCAGCTGTTACGCCTCTTGCACTATTACTTATGATGTGAATTAAGTATATAAGCTATGTATTGTTAATAAACTGTAGCGCGCTCATCTATCCCTTCTGACACCCCTGTGGTGTTCAGAATCCGATATCTTGGTTACGACCATTCCTTTATGAGGAATAAAACCCTTAGAAACTCTAACACCACGGACTCTGTCTTTTTTCCATTCCGATTGAGTTATTATTGATTAAGTACTTACCTGCATAGAAATTAAGAGAGTAAATTAATTATAATTAGCTAAACCACTCATCCAGTTAACAACGCAGGAGGCAGCAACGTCGATTGCCCTCCCTTGGACTCAGGAACATACACAAGCCTTTGAGGAATTAAAGAAAGCATTATGCCAAGCACCAGTTTTAGCGACACCATGTTACAGCAAACCGTTTACACTTTTTGTTACAGAACGTGACGGTACAGCATTGTCTGTCCTCACTCAAGACCAAGCAGGTTCACATAAGCCTTGCGCTTATTTTTCAAGTACATTGGATTCAGTAGCCCAGGCACTCCCTGCGTGCTTGAAGTCAGTAGCTGCAACAGCGTTAGCAATAAGACAAAGTGATTCAATTGTTCTAGGTCATCAGTTAACAGTACAAGTTCCACATTCCGTAGAGGTTCTTTTAAACAGAACCCAAACCAAAGTAAAACTTGCTAGAATGTGCCTGGCTGCTCTTCACTGAAAAGCTCATTCTACGTACATTTTTGACATACATTTGCTCCTGCCGGGTCAGCTGAGCATCGAAGTTGTACTTAACTACCTCCTATCAGGAGAGACCTCAGAGCTGCATCTTTTGAGCCCAGTACTGAGCCTGAACCCCACTTACAAGTAAAACTAGCTAAAATGTGCCTGGCTGCTATTCACTGAAAAGCTCATTCTGCTTACATTTTTGGCATACGTTTGCTCCTGCCAGGTCAGCTGAGCAGTGAATTTCTATTTAACCACCTGCTATCATGAGAGACCTCAGACCTGCATCTTTTGAGCCCAGTACTGAGCCTGAAAAGCGTTTCCAATCCCACCTACAAGTAAAACTAGCTAAAATGTGCCTGGCTGCTCTTCACTGAAAAGCTCATTCTGAGTACATTTTCGGCATACGTTTGCTCCTGCCAGGTCAGCTGAGCAGCGAATTTCTATTTAACCACCTGCTAACATGAGAGACCTCAGGGCTGCATCTTTTGAGCGCAGTACTGAGCCTGAAAAGCGTTTCCTACCCCACTTACAAGTAAAACTTGCTAGAATGTGCCTGGCTGCTCTTCACTGAAAAGCTCATTCTGCGTACATTTTTGGCATACATTTGCTCCTTCCGGGTCAGCTGAGCAGCGAAGTTCTACTTAACTACCTCCTATCAGGAGAGACCTCAGAGCTGCATCTTTTGAGCCCAGTACTTAGCCTGAAAAGCATTTCCAACCCCACTTACAAGTAAAACTAGCAAAAATGTGCCTGGCTGCTATTCACTGAAAAGCTCATTCTGCTTACATTTTTGGCATACGTTTGCTCCTATCGGGTCAGCTGAGCAGTGAATTTCTATTTAACCACCTGCTATCATGAGAGACCTCAGACCTGCATCTTTTGAGCCCAGTGCTGAGCCTGAAAAGTGTTTCCAATCCCACTTACAAGTAAAACTAGCTAAAATGTGCCTGGCTGCTCTTCACTGAAAAGCTCATTCTGCGTACATTTTTGGCATACATTTGCTCCTGCCGGGTCAGCTGAGCAGCGAAGTTCTACTTAACCACCTGCTATCATGAGAGACCTCAGAGATGCATCTTTTGAGCCCAGTACTGAGCCTGAAAAGCGTTTCCAACCCCACTTACAAGTAAAACTTACTAGAATGTGCCTGGCTGCTCTTCACTGAAAAGCTCATTCTGTGTACATTTTTGTTAAACGTTTGCTCCTGCTGGGTCATCCAAGTGGCAAATTTCTACTTAACCACCTGCTATCACGAGAGACCTCAGGGCTGCATGTTTTGAGCCCAGTACTGATCCTGAAAAGCGTTTCCAACCCCACTTACAAGTAAAACTAGCTAAAATGTGCCTGGCTGCTATTCACTGAAAAGCTCATTCTGTGCACATTTTTGGCATACGTTTGCTCCTGCTGGGTCAGCCAAGTGGCAAATTTCTACTTAACCACCTGCTATCATGAGAGACCTCAGGGCTGCATCTTTTGAGCGCAGTACTGAGCCTGAAAAGCGTTTCCAACCCCACTTACAAGTAAAACTTGCTAGAATGTTCCTGGCTGCTCTTCACTGAAAAACTCATTCTGCGTACATTTTTGGCATACATTTGCTCCTTCCGGGTCAGCTGAGCAGCGAAGTTCTACTTAACTACCTCCTATCAGGAGAGACCTCAGAGCTGCATCTTTTGAGCCCAGTACTTAGCCTGAAAAGCATTTCCAACCCCACTTACAAGTAAAACTAGCAAAAATGTGCCTGGCTGCTATTCACTGAAAAGCTCATTCTGCTTACATTCTTGGCATACGTTTGCTCCTATCGGGTCAGCTGAGCAGTGAATTTCTATTTAACCACCTGCTATCATGAGAGACCTCAGACCTGCATCTTTTGAGCCCAGTACTGAGCCTGAAAAGCGTTTCCAATCCCACTTACAAGTAAAACTAGCTAAAATGTGCCTGGCTGCTCTTCACTGAAAAGCTCATTCTGAGTACATTTTCGGCATACGTTTGCTCCTGCCAGGTCAGCTGAGCAGCGAATTTCTATTTAACCACCTGCTAACATGAGAGACCTCAGGGCTGCATCTTTTGAGCGCAGTACTGAGCCTGAAAAGCGTTTCCTACCCCACTTACAAGTAAAACTTGCTAGAATGTGCCTGGCTGCTCTTCACTGAAAAGCTCATTCTGCGTACATTTTTGGCATACATTTGCTCCTTCCGGGTCAGCTGAGCAGCGAAGTTCTACTTAACTACCTCCTATCAGGAGAGACCTCAGAGCTGCATCTTTTGAGCCCAGTACTTAGCCTGAAAAGCATTTCCAACCCCACTTACAAGTAAAACTAGCAAAAATGTGCCTGGCTGCTATTCACTGAAAAGCTCATTCTGCTTACATTTTTGGCATACGTTTGCTCCTATCGGGTCAGCTGAGCAGTGAATTTCTATTTAACCACCTGCTATCATGAGAGACCTCAGACCTGCATCTTTTGAGCCCAGTGCTGAGCCTGAAAAGCGTTTCCAATCCCACTTACAAGTAAAACTAGCTAAAATGTGCCTGGCTGCTCTTTACTGAAAAGCTCATTCTGCGTACATTTTTGGCATACGTTTGCTCCTACCGGGTCAGCTGAGCAGCGAATTTCTATCTAAACACCTGCTAACATGAGAGACCTCAGGGCTGCATCTTTTGAGTGCAGTACTGAGCCTGAAAAGCGTTGTCAACCCCACTTACAAGTAAAACTTGCTAGAATGTGCCTGGCTGCTCTTCACTGAAAAGCTCATTCTACGTACATTGTTGGCATACATTTGCTCCTGCCGGGTCAGCTGAGCATCGAAGTTCTACTTAACTACCTCCTATCAGGAGAGACCTCAGAGCTGCATCTTTTGAGCCCAGTACTGAGCCTGAACCCCACTTACAAGTAAAACTAGCTAAAATGTGCCTGGCTGCTCTTCACTGAAAAGCTCATTCTGCGTACATTTTTGGCATATATTTGCTCCTGCCGGGTCAGCTGAGCAGCAAAGTTCTACTTAACTACCTCCTATCAGGAGAGACCTCAGGGCTGCATCTTTTGAGCGCAGTACTGAGCCTCAAAAGCGTTTCCAACCCCACTTACAAGTAAAACTAGCTAAAATGTGCCTGGCTGCTCTTCACTGAAAAGCTCATTCTGCTTACATTTTTGGCATACGTTTGCTCCTACCGGGTCAGCTGAACAGCGAATTTCTATTTAACCACCTGCTATCATGAGAGACCTCAGGGCTGCATGTTTTGAGCCCAGTACTGAGCCTGAAAAGCGTTTCCAAACCCACTTACAAGTAAAATTAGCTAAAATGTGCCTGGCTGCTCTTCACTGAAAAGGGCATTCTGCGTACAATTTTGGCATACGTTTGCTCCTGCCGGGTCAGCTGAGCAGCAAATTTCTAGTTAACCACCTGCTATCATGAGAGACCCCAGGGCTGCATGTTTTGAGCCCAGTACTGATCCTGAAAAGCATTTCCAACCCCACTTACAAGTAAAACTAGCTAAAATGTGCCTGGCTGCTATCACTGAAAAGCTCATTCTGTGTACATTTTTGGCATACGTTTGCTCCTGCTGGGTCAGCTGAGCAGCGAATTTCTATTTAACCCCCTGCTATCATGGGAGACCTCAGGGCTGCATGTTTTGAGCCCAGTACTGAGCCTGAAAAGTGTTTCCAACCCCACTTACAAGTAAAACTAGCTAAATGTGCCTGGCTGCTCTTCACTGAAAAGCTCATTCTGCGTACATTTTTGGCATACGTTTGCTCCTGCCGGGTCAGCTGAGCAGCAAATTTCTATTTAACCACCTGCTATCATGAGAGACCTCAGGGCTGCGTGTTTTGAGCCCAGTACTGATCCTGAAAAGCGTTTCCAACCCCACTTACAAGTAAAACTAGCTAAAATGTGCCTGGCTGCTATTCACTGAAAAGCTCATTCTGTGTACATTTTTGGCATACGTTTGCTCCTGCTGGGTCAGCCAAGTGGCAAATTTCTACTTAACCACCTGCTATCATGAGAGATCTCAGGGCTGCATCTTTTGAGCTCAGTACTGAGCCTGAAAAGCGTTTCCAACCCCACTTACAAGTAAAAATTGCTAGAAGGTTCCTGGCTGCTCTTCACTGAAAAACTCATTCTGCGTATTTTTTTGGCATACATTTGCTCCTACCGGGTCAGCTGAGCAGCGAATTTCTATTTAACCACCTGCTAACATGAGAGTCCTCAGGGCTGCATCTTTTGAGTGCAGTACTGAGCCTGAAAAGCGTTTCCAACCCCACTTACAAGTAAAACTTGCTAGAATGTGCCTGGCTGCTCTTCACTGAACAGCTCATTCTGCGTACATTTTTGGCATACATTTGCTCCTGCCGGGTCAGCTGAACAGCGAAGTTCTACTTAACTACCTCCTACCAGGAGAGACCTCAGAGCTGCATCTTTTGAGCCCAGTACTGAGCCTGAAAAGCATTTCCAACCCCACTTACAAGTACAACTAGCTAAAATGTGCCTGGCTGCTATTCACTGAAAAGCTCATTCTGCTTACATTTTTGGCATACGTTTGCTCCTACCGGGGCAGCTGAGCAGCGAATTTCTATTTAACCACCTGCTATCATGAGAGACCTCAGGGCTGCATCTTTTGAGCCCAGTACTGAGCCTGAAAAGCATTTCCAACCCCCCTTACAAGTAAAACTAGCTAAAATGTGCCTGGCTGCTATTCACTGAAAAGCTCATTCTGCTTACATTTTTGGCATACGTTTACTCCTACCAGGTCAGCTGAGCAGCGAATTTCTATTTAACCACCTGCTAACATGAGAGACCTCAGGGCTGCATCTTTTGAGCGCAGTACTGAGCCTGAAAAGCGTTTCCTACCCCACTTACAAGTAAAACTTGCTAGAATGTGCCTGGCTGCTCTTCACTGAAAAGCTCATTATGCGTACATTTTTGGCATACATTTGCTCCTTCCGGGTCAGCTGAGCAGCGAAGTTCTACTTAACTACCTCCTATCAGGAGAGACCTCAGAGCTGCATCTTTTGAGCCCAGTACTTAGCCTGAAAAGCATTTCCAACCCCACTTACAAGTAAAACTAGCAAAAATATGCCTGGCTGCTATTCACTGAAAAGCTCATTCTGCTTACATTCTTGGCATACGTTTGCTCCTATCGGGTCAGCTGAGCAGTGAATTTCTATTTAACCACCTGCTATCATGAGAGACCTCAGACCTGCATCTTTTGAGCCCAGTAATGAGCCTGAAAAGCGTTTCCAATCCCACCTACAAGTAAAACTAGCTAAAATGTGCCTGGCTGCTCTTCACTGAAAAGCTCATTCTGAGTACATTTTCGGCATACGTTTGCTCCTGCCAGGTCAGCTGAGCAGCGAATTTCTATTTAACCACCTGCTAACATGAGAGACCTCAGGGCTGCATCTTTTGAGCGCAGTACTGAGCCTGAAAAGCGTTTCCTACCCCACTTACAAGTAAAACTTGCTAGAATGTGCCTGGCTGCTCTTCACTGAAAAGCTCATTCTGCGTACATTTTTGGCATACATTTGCTCCTTCCGGGTCAGCTGAGCAGCGAAGTTCTACTTAACTACCTCCTATCAGGAGAGACCTCAGAGCTGCATCTTTTGAGCCCAGTACTTAGCCTGAAAAGCATTTCCAACCCCACTTACAAGTAAAACTAGCAAAAATGTGCCTGGCTGCTATTCACTGAAAAGCTCATTCTGCTTACATTTTTGGCATACGTTTGCTCCTATCGGGTCAGCTGAGCAGTGAATTTCTATTTAACCACCTGCTATCATGAGAGACCTCAGACCTGCATCTTTTGAGCCCAGTGCTGAGCCTGAAAAGCGTTTCCAATCCCACTTACAAGTAAAACTAGCTAAAATGTGCCTGGCTGCTCTTCACTGAAAAGCTCATTCTGCGTACATTTTTGGCATACATTTGCTCCTGCCGGGTCAGCTGAGCAGCGAAGTTCTACTTAACCACCTGCTATCATGAGAGACCTCAGAGATGCATCTTTTGAGCCCAGTACTGAGCCTGAAAAGCGTTTCCAACCCCACTTACAAGTAAAACTTACTAGAATGTGCCTGGCTGCTCTTCACTGAAAAGCTCATTCTGTGTACATTTTTGTTAAACGTTTGCTCCTGCTGGGTCATCCAAGTGGCAAATTTCTACTTAACCACCTGCTATCACGAGAGACCTCAGGGCTGCATGTTTTGAGCCCAGTACTGATCCTGAAAAGCGTTTCCAACCCCACTTACAAGTAAAACTAGCTAAAATGTGCCTGGCTGCTATTCACTGAAAAGCTCATTCTGTGCACATTTTTGGCATACGTTTGCTCCTGCTGGGTCAGCCAAGTGGCAAATTTCTACTTAACCACCTGCTATCATGAGAGACCTCAGGGCTGCATCTTTTGAGCGCAGTACTGAGCCTGAAAAGCGTTTCCAACCCCACTTACAAGTAAAACTTGCTAGAATGTTCCTGGCTGCTCTTCACTGAAAAACTCATTCTGCGTACATTTTTGGCATACATTTGCTCCTGCCGGGTCAGCTGAGCAGCGAAGTTCTACTTAACTACCTCCTATCAGGAGAGACCTCAGAGCTGCATCTTTTGAGCCCAGTACTGAGCCTGAAAAGCATTTCCCACCCCACTTACAAGTAAAACTAGCTAAAATGTGCCTGGCTGCTCTTCACTGAAAAGCTCATTCTGCGTACATTTTTGGCATATGTTTGCTCCTACCGGGTCAGCTGAGCATCGAATTTCTATTTAACCACCTGCTAACATGAGAGACCTCAGGGCTGCATCTTTTGAGCGCAGTACTGAGCCTGAAAAGCGTTTCCTACCCCACTTACAAGTAAAACTTGCTAGAATGTGCCTGGCTGCTCTTCACTGAAAAGCTCATTCTGCGTACATTTTTGGCATACATTTGCTCCTTCCGGGTCAGCTGAGCAGTGAAGTTCTACTTAACTACCTCCTATCAGGAGAGACCTCAGAGCTGCATCTTTTGAGCCCAGTACTGAGCCTGAAAAGCATTTCCAACCCCACTTACAAGTAAAACTAGCTAAAATGTGCCTGGCTGCTCTTCACTGAAAAGCTCATTCTGCGTAAATTTTTGGCATACGTTTGCTCCTACCGGGTCAGCTGAGCAGCGAATTTCTATTTAACCACCTGCTAACATGAGAGACCTCAGGGCTGCATCTTTTGAGCGCAGTACTGAGCCTGAAAAGCGTTTCCTACCCCACTTACAAGTAAAACTTGCTAGAATGTGCCTGGCTGCTCTTCACTGAAAAGCTCATTGTGCGTACATTTTTGGCATACATTTGCTCCTTCCGGGTCAGCTGAGCAGCGAAGTTCTACTTAACTACCTCCTATCAGGAGAGACCTCAGAGCTGCATCTTTTGAGCCCAGTACTTAGCCTGAAAAGCATTTCCAACCCCACTTACAAGTAAAACTAGCAAAAATATGCCTGGCTGCTATTCACTGAAAAGCTCATTCTGCTTACATTCTTGGCATACGTTTGCTCCTATCGGGTCAGCTGAGCAGTGAATTTCTATTTAACCACCTGCTATCATGAGAGACCTCAGACCTGCATCTTTTGAGCCCAGTACTGAGCCTGAAAAGCGTTTCCAATCCCACTTACAAGTAAAACTAGCTAAAATGTGCCTGGCTGCTCTTCACTGAAAAGCTCATTCTGAGTACATTTTCGGCATACGTTTGCTCCTGCCAGGTCAGCTGAGCAGCGAATTTCTATTTAACCACCTGCTAACATGAGAGACCTCAGGGCTGCATCTTTTGAGCGCAGTACTGAGCCTGAAAAGCGTTTCCTACCCCACTTACAAGTAAAACTTGCTAGAATGTGCCTGGCTGCTCTTCACTGAAAAGCTCATTCTGCGTACATTTTTGGCATACATTTGCTCCTTCCGGGTCAGCTGAGCAGCGAAGTTCTACTTAACTACCTCCTATCAGGAGAGACCTCAGAGCTGCATCTTTTGAGCCCAGTACTTAGCCTGAAAAGCATTTCCAACCCCACTTACAAGTAAAACTAGCAAAAATGTGCCTGGCTGCTATTCACTGAAAAGCTCATTCTGCTTACATTTTTGGCATACGTTTGCTCCTATCGGGTCAGCTGAGCAGTGAATTTCTATTTAACCTCCTGCTATCATGAGAGACCTCAGACCTGCATCTTTTGAGCCCAGTGCTGAGCCTGAAAAGCGTTTCCAATCCCACTTACAAGTAAAACTAGCTAAAATGTGCCTGGCTGCTCTTCACTGAAAAGCTCATTCTGCGTACATTTTTGGCATACATTTGCTCTTGCCGGGTCAGCTGAGCAGCGAAGTTCTACTTAACCACCTGCTATCATGAGAGACCTCAGAGATGCATCTTTTGAGCCCAGTACTGAGCCTGAAAAGCGTTTCCAACCCCACTTACAAGTAAAACTTACTAGAATGTGCCTGGCTGCTCTTCACTGAAAAGCTCATTCTGTGTACATTTTTGTTATACGTTTGCTCCTGCTGGGTCATCCAAGTGGCAAATTTCTACTTAACCACCTGCTATCACGAGAGACCTCAGGGCTGCATGTTTTGAGCCCAGTACTGATCCTGAAAAGCGTTTCCAACCCCACTTACAAGTAAAACTAGCTAAAATGTGCCTGGCTGCTATTCACTGAAAAGCTCATTCTGTGCACATTTTTGGCATACGTTTGCTCCTGCTGGGTCAGCCAAGTGGCAAATTTCTACTTAACCACCTGCTATCATGAGAGACCTCAGGGCTGCATCTTTTGAGCGCAGTACTGAGCCTGAAAAGCGTTTCCAACCCCACTTACAAGTAAAACTTGCTAGAATGTTCCTGGCTGCTCTTCACTGAAAAACTCATTCTGCGTACATTTTTGGCATACATTTGCTCCTGCCGGGTCAGCTGAGCAGCGAAGTTCTACTTAACTACCTCCTATCAGGAGAGACCTCAGAGCTGCATCTTTTGAGCCCAGTACTGAGCCTGAAAAGCATTTCCAACCCCACTTACAAGTAAAACTAGCTAAAATGTGCCTGGCTGCTCTTCACTGAAAAGCTCATTCTGCGTACATTTTTGGCATACGTTTGCTCCTACCGGGTCAGCTGAGCAGCGAATTTCTATTTAACCACCTGCTAACATGAGAGACCTCAGGGCTGCATCTTTTGAGCGCAGTACTGAGCCTGAAAAGCATTTCCTACCCCACTTACAAGTAAAACTTGCTAGAATGTGCCTGGCTGCTCTTCACTGAAAAGCTCATTCTGCGTACATTTTTGGCATACATTTGCTCCTTCCGGGTCAGCTGAGCAGTGAAGTTCTACTTAACTACCTCCTATCAGGAGAGACCTCAGAGCTGCATCTTTTGAGCCCAGTACTGAGCCTGAAAAGCATTTCCAACCCCACTTACAAGTAAAACTAGCTAAAATGTGCCTGGCTGCTCTTCACTGAAAAGCTCATTCTGCGTACATTTTTGGCATACGTTTGCTCCTGCTGGGTCAGCCAAGTGGCAAATTTCTACTTAACCACCTGCTATCATGAGAGATCTCAGGGCTGCATCTTTTGAGCACAGTACTGAGCCTGAAAAGCGTTTCCAACCCCACTTACAAGTAAAAATTGCTAGAAGGTTCCTGGCTGCTCTTCACTGAAAAACTCATTCTGCGTATTTTTTTGGCATACATTTGCTCCTACCGGGTCAGCTGAGCAGCGAATTTCTATTTAACCACCTGCTAACATGAGAGTCCTCAGGGCTGCATCTTTTGAGTGCAGTACTGAGCCTGAAAAGCGTTTCCAACCCCACTTACAAGTAAAACTTGCTAGAATGTGCCTGGCTGCTCTTCACTGAAAAGCTCATTCTGCGTACATTTTTGGCATACATTTGCTCCTGCCGGGTCAGCTGAACAGCGAAGTTCTACTTAACTACCTCCTACCAGGAGAGACCTCAGAGCTGCATCTTTTGAGTCCAGTACTGAGCCTGAAAAGCATTTCCAACCCCACTTACAAGTACAACTAGCTAAAATGTGCCTGGCTGCTATTCACTGAAAAGCTCATTCTGCTTACATTTTTGGCATACGTTTGCTCCTACCGGGGCAGCTGAGCAGCGAATTTCTATTTAACCACCTGCTATCATGAGAGACCTCAGGGCTGCATCTTTTGAGCCCAGTACTGAGCCTGAAAAGCATTTCCAACCCCCCTTACAAGTAAAACTAGCTAAAATGTGCCTGGCTGCTATTCACTGAAAAGCTCATTCTGCTTACATTTTTGGCATACGTTTACTCCTACCAGGTCAGCTGAGCAGCGAATTTCTATTTAACCACCTGCTAACATGAGAGACCTCAGTGCTGCATCTTTTGAGCTCAGTACTGAGCCTGAAAAGCGTTTCCTACCCCACTTACAAGTAAAACTTGCTAGAATGTGCCTGGCTGCTCTTCACTGAAAAGCTCATTATGCGTACATTTTTGGCATACATTTGCTCCTTCCGGGTCAGCTGAGCAGCGAAGTTCTACTTAACTACCTCCTATCAGGAGAGACCTCAGAGCTGCATCTTTTGAGCCCAGTACTTAGCCTGAAAAGCATTTCCAACCCCACTTACAAGTAAAACTAGCAAAAATATGCCTGGCTGCTATTCACTGAAAAGCTCATTCTGCTTACATTCTTGGCATACGTTTGCTCCTATCGGGTCAGCTGAGCAGTGAATTTCTATTTAACCACCTGCTATCATGAGAGACCTCAGACCTGCATCTTTTGAGCCCAGTACTGAGCCTGAAAAGCGTTTCCAATCCCACCTACAAGTAAAACTAGCTAAAATGTGCCTGGCTGCTCTTCACTGAAAAGCTCATTCTGAGTACATTTTCGGCATACGTTTGCTCCTGCCAGGTCAGCTGAGCAGCGAATTTCTATTTAACCACCTGCTAACATGAGAGACCTCAGGGCTGCATCTTTTGAGCGCAGTACTGAGCCTGAAAAGCGTTTCCTACCCCACTTACAAGTAAAACTTGCTAGAATGTGCCTGGCTGCTCTTCACTGAAAAGCTCATTCTGCGTACATTTTTGGCATACATTTGCTCCTTCCGGGTCAGCTGAGCAGCGAAGTTCTACTTAACTACCTCCTATCAGGAGAGACCTCAGAGCTGCATCTTTTGAGCCCAGTACTTAGCCTGAAAAGCATTTCCAACCCCACTTACAAGTAAAACTAGCAAAAATGTGCCTGGCTGCTATTCACTGAAAAGCTCATTCTGCTTACATTTTTGGCATACGTTTGCTCCTATCGGGTCAGCTGAGCAGTGAATTTCTATTTAACCACCTGCTATCATGAGAGACCTCAGACCTGCATCTTTTGAGCCCAGTGCTGAGCCTGAAAAGCGTTTCCAATCCCACTTACAAGTAAAACTAGCTAAAATGTGCCTGGCTGCTCTTCACTGAAAAGCTCATTCTGCGTACATTTTTGGCATACATTTGCTCCTGCCGGGTCAGCTGAGCAGCGAAGTTCTACTTAACCACCTGCTATCATGAGAGACCTCAGAGATGCATCTTTTGAGCCCAGTACTGAGCCTGAAAAGCGTTTCCAACCCCACTTACAAGTAAAACTTACTAGAATGTGCCTGGCTGCTCTTCACTGAAAAGCTCATTCTGTGTACATTTTTGTTATACGTTTGCTCCTGCTGGGTCATCCAAGTGGCAAATTTCTACTTAACCACCTGCTATCACGAGAGACCTCAGGGCTGCATGTTTTGAGCCCAGTACTGATCCTGAAAAGCGTTTCCAACCCCACTTACAAGTAAAACTAGCTAAAATGTGCCTGGCTGCTATTCACTGAAAAGCTCATTCTGTGCACATTTTTGGCATACGTTTGCTCCTGCTGGGTCAGCCAAGTGGCAAATTTCTACTTAACCACCTGCTATCATGAGAGACCTCAGGGCTGCATCTTTTGAGCGCAGTACTGAGCCTGAAAAGCGTTTCCAACCCCACTTACAAGTAAAACTTGCTAGAATGTTCCTGGCTGCTCTTCACTGAAAAACTCATTCTGCGTACATTTTTGGCATACATTTGCTCCTGCCGGGTCAGCTGAGCAGCGAAGTTCTACTTAACTACCTCCTATCAGGAGAGACCTCAGAGCTGCATCTTTTGAGCCCAGTACTGAGCCTGAAAAGCATTTCCAACCCCACTTACAAGTAAAACTAGCTAAAATGTGCCTGGCTGCTCTTCACTGAAAAGCTCATTCTGCGTACATTTTTGGCATACGTTTGCTCCTACCGGGTCAGCTGAGCATCGAATTTCTATTTAACCACCTGCTAACATGAGAGACCTCAGGGCTGCATCTTTTGAGCGCAGTACTGAGCCTGAAAAGCGTTTCCTACCCCACTTACAAGTAAAACTTGCTAGAATGTGCCTGGCTGCTCTTCACTGAAAAGCTCATTCTGCGTACATTTTTGGCATACATTTGCTCCTTCCGGGTCAGCTGAGCAGTGAAGTTCTACTTAACTACCTCCTATCAGGAGAGACCTCAGAGCTGCATCTTTTGAGCCCAGTACTGAGCCTGAAAAGCATTTCCAACCCCACTTACAAGTAAAACTAGCTAAAATGTGCCTGGCTGCTCTTCACTGAAAAGCTCATTCTGCGTAAATTTTTGGCATACGTTTGCTCCTACCGGGTCAGCTGAGCAGCGAATTTCTATTTAACCACCTGCTAACATGAGAGACCTCAGGGCTGCATCTTTTGAGCGCAGTACTGAGCCTGAAAAGCGTTTCCTACCCCACTTACAAGTAAAACTGGCTAGAATGTGCCTGGCTGCTCTTCACTGAAAAGCTCATTATGCGTACATTTTTGGCATACATTTGCTCCTTCCGGGTCAGCTGAGCAGCGAAGTTCTACTTAACTACCTCCTATCAGGAGAGACCTCAGAGCTGCATCTTTTGAGCCCAGTACTGAGCCTGAAAAGCATTTCCCACCCCACTTACAAGTAAAACTAGCTAAAATGTGCCTGGCTGCTCTTCACTGAAAAGCTCATTCTGCGTACATTTTTGGCATATGTTTGCTCCTACCGGGTCAGCTGAGCATCGAATTTCTATTTAACCACCTGCTAACATGAGAGACCTCAGGGCTGCATCTTTTGAGCGCAGTACTGAGCCTGAAAAGCGTTTCCTACCCCACTTACAAGTAAAACTTGCTAGAATGTGCCTGGCTGCTCTTCACTGAAAAGCTCATTCTGCGTACATTTTTGGCATACATTTGCTCCTTCCGGGTCAGCTGAGCAGTGAAGTTCTACTTAACTACCTCCTATCAGGAGAGACCTCAGAGCTGCATCTTTTGAGCCCAGTACTGAGCCTGAAAAGCATTTCCAACCCCACTTACAAGTAAAACTAGCTAAAATGTGCCTGGCTGCTCTTCACTGAAAAGCTCATTCTGCGTAAATTTTTGGCATACGTTTGCTCCTACCGGGTCAGCTGAGCAGCGAATTTCTATTTAACCACCTGCTAACATGAGAGACCTCAGGGCTGCATCTTTTGAGCGCAGTACTGAGCCTGAAAAGCGTTTCCTACCCCACTTACAAGTAAAACTTGCTAGAATGTGCCTGGCTGCTCTTCACTGAAAAGCTCATTGTGCGTACATTTTTGGCATACATTTGCTCCTTCCGGGTCAGCTGAGCAGCGAAGTTCTACTTAACTACCTCCTATCAGGAGAGACCTCAGAGCTGCATCTTTTGAGCCCAGTACTTAGCCTGAAAAGCATTTCCAACCCCACTTACAAGTAAAACTAGCAAAAATATGCCTGGCTGCTATTCACTGAAAAGCTCATTCTGCTTACATTCTTGGCATACGTTTGCTCCTATCGGGTCAGCTGAGCAGTGAATTTCTATTTAACCACCTGCTATCATGAGAGACCTCAGACCTGCATCTTTTGAGCCCAGTACTGAGCCTGAAAAGCGTTTCCAATCCCACTTACAAGTAAAACTAGCTAAAATGTGCCTGGCTGCTCTTCACTGAAAAGCTCATTCTGAGTACATTTTCGGCATACGTTTGCTCCTGCCAGGTCAGCTGAGCAGCGAATTTCTATTTAACCACCTGCTAACATGAGAGACCTCAGGGCTGCATCTTTTGAGCGCAGTACTGAGCCTGAAAAGCGTTTCCTACCCCACTTACAAGTAAAACTTGCTAGAATGTGCCTGGCTGCTCTTCACTGAAAAGCTCATTCTGCGTACATTTTTGGCATACATTTGCTCCTTCCGGGTCAGCTGAGCAGCGAAGTTCTACTTAACTACCTCCTATCAGGAGAGACCTCAGAGCTGCATCTTTTGAGCCCAGTACTTAGCCTGAAAAGCATTTCCAACCCCACTTACAAGTAAAACTAGCAAAAATGTGCCTGGCTGCTATTCACTGAAAAGCTCATTCTGCTTACATTTTTGGCATACGTTTGCTCCTATCGGGTCAGCTGAGCAGTGAATTTCTATTTAACCTCCTGCTATCATGAGAGACCTCAGACCTGCATCTTTTGAGCCCAGTGCTGAGCCTGAAAAGCGTTTCCAATCCCACTTACAAGTAAAACTAGCTAAAATGTGCCTGGCTGCTCTTCACTGAAAAGCTCATTCTGCGTACATTTTTGGCATACATTTGCTCTTGCCGGGTCAGCTGAGCAGCGAAGTTCTACTTAACCACCTGCTATCATGAGAGACCTCAGAGATGCATCTTTTGAGCCCAGTACTGAGCCTGAAAAGCGTTTCCAACCCCACTTACAAGTAAAACTTACTAGAATGTGCCTGGCTGCTCTTCACTGAAAAGCTCATTCTGTGTACATTTTTGTTATACGTTTGCTCCTGCTGGGTCATCCAAGTGGCAAATTTCTACTTAACCACCTGCTATCACGAGAGACCTCAGGGCTGCATGTTTTGAGCCCAGTACTGATCCTGAAAAGCGTTTCCAACCCCACTTACAAGTAAAACTAGCTAAAATGTGCCTGGCTGCTATTCACTGAAAAGCTCATTCTGTGCACATTTTTGGCATACGTTTGCTCCTGCTGGGTCAGCCAAGTGGCAAATTTCTACTTAACCACCTGCTATCATGAGAGACCTCAGGGCTGCATCTTTTGAGCGCAGTACTGAGCCTGAAAAGCGTTTCCAACCCCACTTACAAGTAAAACTTGCTAGAATGTTCCTGGCTGCTCTTCACTGAAAAACTCATTCTGCGTACATTTTTGGCATACATTTGCTCCTGCCGGGTCAGCTGAGCAGCGAAGTTCTACTTAACTACCTCCTATCAGGAGAGACCTCAGAGCTGCATCTTTTGAGCCCAGTACTGAGCCTGAAAAGCATTTCCAACCCCACTTACAAGTAAAACTAGCTAAAATGTGCCTGGCTGCTCTTCACTGAAAAGCTCATTCTGCGTACATTTTTGGCATACGTTTGCTCCTACCGGGTCAGCTGAGCAGCGAATTTCTATTTAACCACCTGCTAACATGAGAGACCTCAGGGCTGCATCTTTTGAGCGCAGTACTGAGCCTGAAAAGCATTTCCTACCCCACTTACAAGTAAAACTTGCTAGAATGTGCCTGGCTGCTCTTCACTGAAAAGCTCATTCTGCGTACATTTTTGGCATACATTTGCTCCTTCCGGGTCAGCTGAGCAGTGAAGTTCTACTTAACTACCTCCTATCAGGAGAGACCTCAGAGCTGCATCTTTTGAGCCCAGTACTGAGCCTGAAAAGCATTTCCAACCCCACTTACAAGTAAAACTAGCTAAAATGTGCCTGGCTGCTCTTCACTGAAAAGCTCATTCTGCGTACATTTTTGGCATACGTTTGCTCCTGCTGGGTCAGCCAAGTGGCAAATTTCTACTTAACCACCTGCTATCATGAGAGATCTCAGGGCTGCATCTTTTGAGCACAGTACTGAGCCTGAAAAGCGTTTCCAACCCCACTTACAAGTAAAAATTGCTAGAAGGTTCCTGGCTGCTCTTCACTGAAAAACTCATTCTGCGTATTTTTTTGGCATACATTTGCTCCTACCGGGTCAGCTGAGCAGCGAATTTCTATTTAACCACCTGCTAACATGAGAGTCCTCAGGGCTGCATCTTTTGAGTGCAGTACTGAGCCTGAAAAGCGTTTCCAACCCCACTTACAAGTAAAACTTGCTAGAATGTGCCTGGCTGCTCTTCACTGAAAAGCTCATTCTGCGTACATTTTTGGCATACATTTGCTCCTGCCGGGTCAGCTGAACAGCGAAGTTCTACTTAACTACCTCCTACCAGGAGAGACCTCAGAGCTGCATCTTTTGAGTCCAGTACTGAGCCTGAAAAGCATTTCCAACCCCACTTACAAGTACAACTAGCTAAAATGTGCCTGGCTGCTATTCACTGAAAAGCTCATTCTGCTTACATTTTTGGCATACGTTTGCTCCTACCGGGGCAGCTGAGCAGCGAATTTCTATTTAACCACCTGCTATCATGAGAGACCTCAGGGCTGCATCTTTTGAGCCCAGTACTGAGCCTGAAAAGCATTTCCAACCCCCCTTACAAGTAAAACTAGCTAAAATGTGCCTGGCTGCTATTCACTGAAAAGCTCATTCTGCTTACATTTTTGGCATACGTTTACTCCTACCAGGTCAGCTGAGCAGCGAATTTCTATTTAACCACCTGCTAACATGAGAGACCTCAGTGCTGCATCTTTTGAGCTCAGTACTGAGCCTGAAAAGCGTTTCCTACCCCACTTACAAGTAAAACTTGCTAGAATGTGCCTGGCTGCTCTTCACTGAAAAGCTCATTATGCGTACATTTTTGGCATACATTTGCTCCTTCCGGGTCAGCTGAGCAGCGAAGTTCTACTTAACTACCTCCTATCAGGAGAGACCTCAGAGCTGCATCTTTTGAGCCCAGTACTTAGCCTGAAAAGCATTTCCAACCCCACTTACAAGTAAAACTAGCAAAAATATGCCTGGCTGCTATTCACTGAAAAGCTCATTCTGCTTACATTCTTGGCATACGTTTGCTCCTATCGGGTCAGCTGAGCAGTGAATTTCTATTTAACCACCTGCTATCATGAGAGACCTCAGACCTGCATCTTTTGAGCCCAGTACTGAGCCTGAAAAGCGTTTCCAATCCCACCTACAAGTAAAACTAGCTAAAATGTGCCTGGCTGCTCTTCACTGAAAAGCTCATTCTGAGTACATTTTCGGCATACGTTTGCTCCTGCCAGGTCAGCTGAGCAGCGAATTTCTATTTAACCACCTGCTAACATGAGAGACCTCAGGGCTGCATCTTTTGAGCGCAGTACTGAGCCTGAAAAGCGTTTCCTACCCCACTTACAAGTAAAACTTGCTAGAATGTGCCTGGCTGCTCTTCACTGAAAAGCTCATTCTGCGTACATTTTTGGCATACATTTGCTCCTTCCGGGTCAGCTGAGCAGCGAAGTTCTACTTAACTACCTCCTATCAGGAGAGACCTCAGAGCTGCATCTTTTGAGCCCAGTACTTAGCCTGAAAAGCATTTCCAACCCCACTTACAAGTAAAACTAGCAAAAATGTGCCTGGCTGCTATTCACTGAAAAGCTCATTCTGCTTACATTTGTGGCATACGTTTGCTCCTATCGGGTCAGCTGAGCAGTGAATTTCTATTTAACCACCTGCTATCATGAGAGACCTCAGACCTGCATCTTTTGAGCCCAGTGCTGAGCCTGAAAAGCGTTTCCAATCCCACTTACAAGTAAAACTAGCTAAAATGTGCCTGGCTGCTCTTCACTGAAAAGCTCATTCTGCGTACATTTTTGGCATACATTTGCTCCTGCCGGGTCAGCTGAGCAGCGAAGTTCTACTTAACCACCTGCTATCATGAGAGACCTCAGAGATGCATCTTTTGAGCCCAGTACTGAGCCTGAAAAGCGTTTCCAACCCCACTTACAAGTAAAACTTACTAGAATGTGCCTGGCTGCTCTTCACTGAAAAGCTCATTCTGTGTACATTTTTGTTATACGTTTGCTCCTGCTGGGTCATCCAAGTGGCAAATTTCTACTTAACCACCTGCTATCACGAGAGACCTCAGGGCTGCATGTTTTGAGCCCAGTACTGATCCTGAAAAGCGTTTCCAACCCCACTTACAAGTAAAACTAGCTAAAATGTGCCTGGCTGCTATTCACTGAAAAGCTCATTCTGTGCACATTTTTGGCATACGTTTGCTCCTGCTGGGTCAGCCAAGTGGCAAATTTCTACTTAACCACCTGCTATCATGAGAGACCTCAGGGCTGCATCTTTTGAGCGCAGTACTGAGCCTGAAAAGCGTTTCCAACCCCACTTACAAGTAAAACTTGCTAGAATGTTCCTGGCTGCTCTTCACTGAAAAACTCATTCTGCGTACATTTTTGGCATACATTTGCTCCTGCCGGGTCAGCTGAGCAGCGAAGTTCTACTTAACTACCTCCTATCAGGAGAGACCTCAGAGCTGCATCTTTTGAGCCCAGTACTGAGCCTGAAAAGCATTTCCAACCCCACTTACAAGTAAAACTAGCTAAAATGTGCCTGGCTGCTCTTCACTGAAAAGCTCATTCTGCGTACATTTTTGGCATACGTTTGCTCCTACCGGGTCAGCTGAGCATCGAATTTCTATTTAACCACCTGCTAACATGAGAGACCTCAGGGCTGCATCTTTTGAGCGCAGTACTGAGCCTGAAAAGCGTTTCCTACCCCACTTACAAGTAAAACTTGCTAGAATGTGCCTGGCTGCTCTTCACTGAAAAGCTCATTCTGCGTACATTTTTGGCATACATTTGCTCCTTCCGGGTCAGCTGAGCAGTGAAGTTCTACTTAACTACCTCCTATCAGGAGAGACCTCAGAGCTGCATCTTTTGAGCCCAGTACTGAGCCTGAAAAGCATTTCCAACCCCACTTACAAGTAAAACTAGCTAAAATGTGCCTGGCTGCTCTTCACTGAAAAGCTCATTCTGCGTAAATTTTTGGCATACGTTTGCTCCTACCGGGTCAGCTGAGCAGCGAATTTCTATTTAACCACCTGCTAACATGAGAGACCTCAGGGCTGCATCTTTTGAGCGCAGTACTGAGCCTGAAAAGCGTTTCCTACCCCACTTACAAGTAAAACTGGCTAGAATGTGCCTGGCTGCTCTTCACTGAAAAGCTCATTATGCGTACATTTTTGGCATACATTTGCTCCTTCCGGGTCAGCTGAGCAGCGAAGTTCTACTTAACTACCTCCTATCAGGAGAGACCTCAGAGATGCATCTTTTGAGCCCAGTACTTAGCCTGAAAAGCATTTCCAACCCCACTTACAAGTAAAACTAGCAAAAATATGCCTGGCTGCTATTCACTG
Source organism: Lissotriton vulgaris (assembly GCF_964263255.1). Taxonomy (NCBI): domain Eukaryota; kingdom Metazoa; phylum Chordata; class Amphibia; order Caudata; family Salamandridae; genus Lissotriton; species Lissotriton vulgaris. The sequence continues at coordinate 344,672 of NW_028248166.1, forward strand.
AAAAGCTCATTCTGCTTACATTCTTGGCATACGTTTGCTCCTATCGGGTCAGCTGAGCAGTGAATTTCTATTTAACCACCTGCTATCATGAGAGACCTCAGACCTGCATCTTTTGAGCCCAGTACTGAGCCTGAAAAGAGTTTCCAATCCCACTTACAAGTAAAACTAGCTAAAATGTGCCTGGCTGCTCTTCACTGAAAAGCTCATTCTGAGTACATTTTCGGCATACGTTTGCTCCTGCCAGGTCAGCTGAGCAGCGAATTTCTATTTAACCACCTGCTAACATGAGAGACCTCAGGGCTGCATCTTTTGAGCGCAGTACTGAGCCTGAAAAGCGTTTCCTACCCCACTTACAAGTAAAACTTGCTAGAATGTGCCTGGCTGCTCTTCACTGAAAAGCTCATTCTGCGTACATTTTTGGCATACATTTGCTCCTTCCGGGTCAGCTGAGCAGCGAAGTTCTACTTAACTACCTCCTATCAGGAGAGACCTCAGAGCTGCATCTTTTGAGCCCAGTACTTAGCCTGAAAAGCATTTCCAACCCCACTTACAAGTAAAACTAGCAAAAATGTGCCTGGCTGCTATTCACTGAAAAGCTCATTCTGCTTACATTTTTGGCATACGTTTGCTCCTATCGGGTCAGCTGAGCAGTGAATTTCTATTTAACCACCTGCTATCATGAGAGACCTCAGACCTGCATCTTTTGAGCCCAGTGCTGAGCCTGAAAAGCGTTTCCAATCCCACTTACAAGTAAAACTAGCTAAAATGTGCCTGGCTGCTCTTCACTGAAAAGCTCATTCTGCGTACATTTTTGGCATACATTTGCTCTTGCCGGGTCAGCTGAGCAGCGAAGTTCTACTTAACCACCTGCTATCATGAGAGACCTCAGAGATGCATCTTTTGAGCCCAGTACTGAGCCTGAAAAGCGTTTCCAACCCCACTTACAAGTAAAACTTACTAGAATGTGCCTGGCTGCTCTTCACTGAAAAGCTCATTCTGTGTACATTTTTGTTATACGTTTGCTCCTGCTGGGTCATCCAAGTGGCAAATTTCTACTTAACCACCTGCTATCACGAGAGACCTCAGGGCTGCATGTTTTGAGCCCAGTACTGATCCTGAAAAGCGTTTCCAACCCCACTTACAAGTAAAACTAGCTAAAATGTGCCTGGCTGCTATTCACTGAAAAGCTCATTCTGTGCACATTTTTGGCATACGTTTGCTCCTGCTGGGTCAGCCAAGTGGCAAATTTCTACTTAACCACCTGCTATCATGAGAGACCTCAGGGCTGCATCTTTTGAGCGCAGTACTGAGCCTGAAAAGCGTTTCCAACCCCACTTACAAGTAAAACTTGCTAGAATGTTCCTGGCTGCTCTTCACTGAAAAACTCATTCTGCGTACATTTTTGGCATACATTTGCTCCTGCCGGGTCAGCTGAGCAGCGAAGTTCTACTTAACTACCTCCTATCAGGAGAGACCTCAGAGCTGCATCTTTTGAGCCCAGTACTGAGCCTGAAAAGCATTTCCAACCCCACTTACAAGTAAAACTAGCTAAAATGTGCCTGGCTGCTCTTCACTGAAAAGCTCATTCTGCGTACATTTTTGGCATACGTTTGCTCCTACCGGGTCAGCTGAGCAGCGAATTTCTATTTAACCACCTGCTAACATGAGAGACCTCAGGGCTGCATCTTTTGAGCGCAGTACTGAGCCTGAAAAGCATTTCCTACCCCACTTACAAGTAAAACTTGCTAGAATGTGCCTGGCTGCTCTTCACTGAAAAGCTCATTCTGCGTACATTTTTGGCATACATTTGCTCCTTCCGGGTCAGCTGAGCAGTGAAGTTCTACTTAACTACCTCCTATCAGGAGAGACCTCAGAGCTGCATCTTTTGAGCCCAGTACTGAGCCTGAAAAGCATTTCCAACCCCACTTACAAGTAAAACTAGCTAAAATGTGCCTGGCTGCTCTTCACTGAAAAGCTCATTCTGCGTACATTTTTGGCATACGTTTGCTCCTACCGGGTCAGCTGAGCAGCGAATTTCTATTTAACCACCTGCTAACATGAGAGACCTCAGGGCTGCATCTTTTGAGCGCAGTACTGAGCCTGAAAAGCGTTTCCTACCCCACTTACAAGTAAAACTTGCTAGAATGTGCCTGGCTGCTCTTCACTGAAAAGCTCATTCTGCGTACATTTTTGGCATACATTTGCTCCTTCCGGGTCAGCTGAACAGCGAAGTTCTACTTAACTACCTCCTATCAGGAGAGACCTCAGAGCTGCATCTTTTGAGCCCAGTACTTAGCCTGAAAAGCATTTCCAACCCCACTTACAAGTAAAACTAGCAAAAATATGCCTGGCTGCTATTCACTGAAAAGCTCATTCTGCTTACATTCTTGGCATACGTTTGCTCCTATCGGGTCAGCTGAGCAGTGAATTTCTATTTAACCACCTGCTATCATGAGAGACCTCAGACCTGCATCTTTTGAGCCCAGTACTGAGCCTGAAAAGCGTTTCCAATCCCACTTACAAGTAAAACTAGCTAAAATGTGCCTGGCTGCTCTTCACTGAAAAGCTCATTCTGAGTACATTTTCGGCATACGTTTGCTCCTGCCAGGTCAGCTGAGCAGCGAATTTCTATTTAACCACCTGCTAACATGAGAGACCTCAGGGCTGCATCTTTTGAGCGCAGTACTGAGCCTGAAAAGCGTGTCCTACCCCACTTACAAGTAAAACTTGCTAGAATGTGCCTGGCTGCTCTTCACTGAAAAGCTCATTCTGCGTACATTTTTGGCATACATTTGCTCCTTCCGGGTCAGCTGAGCAGCGAAGTTCTACTTAACTACCTCCTATCAGGAGAGACCTCAGAGCTGCATCTTTTGAGCCCAGTACTTAGCCTGAAAAGCATTTCCAACCCCACTTACAAGTAAAACTAGCAAAAATGTGCCTGGCTGCTATTCACTGAAAAGCTCATTCTGCTTACATTTTTGGCATACGTTTGCTCCTATCGGGTCAGCTGAGCAGTGAATTTCTATTTAACCACCTGCTATCATGAGAGACCTCAGACCTGCATCTTTTGAGCCCAGTGTTGAGCCTGAAAAGCGTTTCCAATCCTACTTACAAGTAAAACTAGCTAAAATGTGCCTGGCTGCTCTTCACTGAAAAGCTCATTCTGCTTACATTCTTGGCATACGTTTGCTCCTATCGGGTCAGCTGAGCAGTGAATTTCTATTTAACCACCTGCTATCATGAGAGACCTCAGACCTGCATCTTTTGAGCCCAGTACTGAGCCTGAAAAGCGTTTCCAATCCCACTTACAAGTAAAACTAGCTAAAATGTGCCTGGCTGCTCTTCACTGAAAAGCTCATTCTGAGTACATTTTCGGCATACGTTTGCTCCTGCCTGGTCAGCTGAGCAGCGAATTTCTATTTAACCACCTGCTAACATGAGAGACCTCAGGGCTGCATCTTTTGAGCGCAGTACTGAGCCTGAAAAGCGTTTCCTACCCCACTTACAAGTAAAACTGGCTAGAATGTGCCTGGCTGCTCTTCACTGAAAAGCTCATTCTGCGTACATTTTTGGCATACATTTGCTCCTTCCGGGTCAGCTGAGCAGCGAAGTTCTACTTAACTACCTCCTATCAGGAGAGACCTCAGAGCTGCATCTTTTGAGCCCAGTACTTAGCCTGAAAAGCATTTCCAACCCCACTTACAAGTAAAACTAGCAAAAATATGCCTGGCTGCTATTCACTGAAAAGCTCATTCTGCTTACATTCTTGGCATACGTTTGCTCCTATCGGGTCAGCTGAGCAGTGAATTTCTATTTAACCACCTGCTATCATGAGAGACCTCAGACCTGCATCTTTTGAGCCCAGTACTGAGCCTGAAAAGCGTTTCCAATCCCACTTACAAGTAAAACTAGCTAAAATGTGCCTGGCTGCTCTTCACTGAAAAGCTCATTCTGAGTACATTTTCGGCATACGTTTGCTCCTGCCAGGTCAGCTGAGCAGCGAATTTCTATTTAACCACCTGCTAACATGAGAGACCTCAGGGCTGCATCTTTTGAGCGCAGTACTGAGCCTGAAAAGCGTTTCCTACCCCACTTACAAGTAAAACTTGCTAGAATGTGCCTGGCTGCTCTTCACTGAAAAGCTCATTCTGCGTACATTTTTGGCATACATTTGCTCCTTCCGGGTCAGCTGAGCAGCGAAGTTCTACTTAACTACCTCCTATCAGGAGAGACCTCAGAGCTGCATCTTTTGAGCCCAGTACTTAGCCTGAAAAGCATTTCCAACCCCACTTACAAGTAAAACTAGCAAAAATGTGCCTGGCTGCTATTCACTGAAAAGCTCATTCTGCTTACATTTTTGGCATACGTTTGCTCCTATCGGGTCAGCTGAGCAGTGAATTTCTATTTAACCACCTGCTATCATGAGAGACCTCAGACCTGCATCTTTTGAGCCCAGTGCTGAGCCTGAAAAGCGTTTCCAATCCCACTTACAAGTAAAACTAGCTAAAATGTGCCTGGCTGCTCTTCACTGAAAAGCTCATTCTGCGTACATTTTTGGCATACATTTGCTCCTGCCGGGTCAGCTGAGCAGCAAAGTTCTACTTAACCACCTGCTATCATGAGAGACCTCAGAGATGCATCTTTTGAGCCCAGTACTGAGCCTGAAAAGCGTTTCCAACCCCACTTACAAGTAAAACTTACTAGAATGTGCCTGGCTGCTCTTCACTGAAAAGCTCATTCTGTGTACATTTTTGTTATACGTTTGCTCCTGCTGGGTCATCCAAGTGGCAAATTTCTACTTAACCACCTGCTATCACGAGAGACCTCAGGGCTGCATGTTTTGAGCCCAGTACTGATCCTGAAAAGCGTTTCCAACCCCACTTACAAGTAAAACTAGCTAAAATGTGCCTGGCTGCTATTCACTGAAAAGCTCATTCTGTGCACATTTTTGGCATACGTTTGCTCCTGCTGGGTCAGCCAAGTGGCAAATTTCTACTTAACCACCTGCTATCATGAGAGACCTCAGGGCTGCATCTTTTGAGCGCAGTACTGAGCCTGAAAAGCGTTTCCTACCCCACTTACAAGTAAAACTTGCTAGAATGTGCCTGGCTGCTCTTCACTGAAAAGCTCATTCTGCGTACATTTTTGGCATACATTTGCTCCTTCCGGGTCAGCTGAGCAGTGAAGTTCTACTTAACTACCTCCTATCAGGAGAGACCTCAGAGCTGCATCTTTTGAGCCCAGTACTGAGCCTGAAAAGCATTTCCAACCCCACTTACAAGTAAAACTAGCTAAAATGTGCCTGGCTGCTCTTCACTGAAAAGCTCATTCTGCGTACATTTTTGGCATACGTTTGCTCCTACCGGGTCAGCTGAGCAGCGAATTTCTATTTAACCACCTGCTAACATGAGAGACCTCAGGGCTGCATCTTTTGAGCGCAGTACTGAGCCTGAAAAGCGTTTCCTACCCCACTTACAAGTAAAACTTGCTAGAATGTGCCTGGCTGCTCTTCACTGAAAAGCTCATTCTGCGTACATTTTTGGCATACATTTGCTCCTTCCGGGTCAGCTGAGCAGCGAAGTTCTACTTAACTACCTCCTATCAGGAGAGACCTCAGAGCTGCATCTTTTGAGCCCAGTACTTAGCCTGAAAAGCATTTCCAACCCCACTTACAAGTAAAACTAGCAAAAATATGCCTGGCTGCTATTCACTGAAAAGCTCATTCTGCTTACATTCTTGGCATACGTTTGCTCCTATCGGGTCAGCTGAGCAGTGAATTTCTATTTAACCACCTGCTATCATGAGAGACCTCAGACCTGCATCTTTTGAGCCCAGTACTGAGCCTGAAAAGCGTTTCCAATCCCACTTACAAGTAAAACTAGCTAAAATGTGCCTGGCTGCTCTTCACTGAAAAGCTCATTCTGAGTACATTTTCGGCATACGTTTGCTCCTGCCAGGTCAGCTGAGCAGCGAATTTCTATTTAACCACCTGCTAACATGAGAGACCTCAGGGCTGCATCTTTTGAGCGCAGTACTGAGCCTGAAAAGCGTTTCCTACCCCACTTACAAGTAAAACTTGCTAGAATGTGCCTGGCTGCTCTTCACTGAAAAGCTCATTCTGCGTACATTTTTGGCATACATTTGCTCCTTCCGGGTCAGCTGAGCAGCGAAGTTCTATTTAACTACCTCCTATCAGGAGAGACCTCAGAGCTGCATCTTTTGAGCCCAGTACTTAGCCTGAAAAGCATTTCCAACCCCACTTACAAATAAAACTAGCAAAAATGTGCCTGGCTGCTATTCACTGAAAAGCTCATTCTGCTTACATTTTTGGCATACGTTTGCTCCTATCGGGTCAGCTGAGCAGTGAATTTCTATTTAACCACCTGCTATCATGAGAGACCTCAGACCTGCATCTTTTGAGCCCAGTGCTGAGCCTGAAAAGCGTTTCCAATCCCACTTACAAGTAAAACTAGCTAAAATGTGCCTGGCTGCTCTTCACTGAAAAGCTCATTCTGCGTACATTTTTGGCATACGTTTGCTCCTACCGGGTCAGCTGAGCAGCGAATTTCTATCTAAACACCTGCTAACATGAGAGACCTCAGGGCTGCATCTTTTGAGTGCAGTACTGAGCCTGAAAAGCGTTTTCAACCCCACTTACAAGTAAAACTTGCTAGAATGTGCCTGGCTGCTCTTCACTGAAAAGCTCATTCTACGTACATTTTTGGCATACATTTGCTCCTGCCGGGTCAGCTGAGCATCGAAGTTCTACTTAACTACCTCCTATCAGGAGAGACCTCAGAGCTGCATCTTTTGAGCCCAGTACTGAGCCTGAACCCCACTTACAAGTAAAACTAGCTAAAATGTGCCTGGCTGCTATTCACTGAAAAGCTCATTCTGCTTACATTTTTGGCATACGTTTGCTCCTATCGGGTCAGCTGAGCAGCGAATTTCTACTTAACCACCTGCTATCATGAGAGACCTCAGAGCTGCATCTTTTGAGCCCAGTACTGAGCCTGAAAAGCATTTCCAACCCCACTTACAAGTAAAACTAGCTAAAATGTGCCTGGCTGCTCTTCACTGAAAAGCTCATTCTGCGTACATTTTTGGCATACATTTGCTCCTGCCGGGTCAGCTGAGCAGCAAAGTTCTACTTAACTACCTCCTATCAGGAGAGACCTCAGGGCTGCATCTTTTGAGCGCAGTACTGAGCCTCAAAAGCGTTTCCAACCCCACTTACAAGTAAAACTAGCTAAAATGTGCCTGGCTGCTCTTCACTGAAAAGCTCATTCTTCTTACATTTTTGGCATACGTTTGCTCCTACCGGGTCAGCTGAGCAGCGAATTTCTATTTAACCACCTGCTATCATGAGAGACCTCAGGGCTGCATGTTTTGAGCCCAGTACTGAGCCTGAAAAGCGTTTCCAAACCCACTTACAAGTAAAATTAGCTAAAATGTGCCTGGCTGCTCTTCACTGAAAAGGGCATTCTGCGTACAATTTTGGCATACGTTTGCTCCTGCCGGGTCAGCTGAGCAGCAAATTTCTATTTAACCACCTGCTATCATGAGAGACCCCAGGGCTGCATGTTTTGAGCCCAGTACTGATCCTGAAAAGCAATTCCAACCCCACTTACAAGTAAAACTAGCTAAAATGTGCCTGGCTGCTATTCACTGAAGAGCTCATTCTGTGTACATTTTTGGCATACGTTTGCTCCTGCTGGGTCAGCTGAGCAGCGAATTTCTATTTAACCCCCTGCTATCATGAGAGACCTCAGGGCTGCATGTTTTGAGCCCAGTACTGAGCCTGAAAAGTGTTTCCAACCCCACTTACAAGTAAAACTAGCTAAATGTGCCTGGCTGCTCTTCACTGAAAAGCTCATTCTGCGTACATTTTTGGCATACGTTTGCTCCTGCCGGGTCAGCTGAGCAGCAAATTTCTATTTAACCACCTGCTATCATGAGAGACCTCAGGGCTGCGTGTTTTGAGCCCAGTACTGATCCTGAAAAGCGTTTCCAACCCCACTTACAAGTAAAACTAGCTAAAATGTGCTTGGCTGCTATTCACTGAAAAGCTCCTTCTGTGTACATTTTTGGCATACGTTTGCTCCTGCTGGGTCAGCCAAGTGGCAAATTTCTACTTAACCACCTGCTATCATGAGAGATCTCAGGGCTGCATCTTTTGAGCGCAGTACTGAGCCTGAAAAGCGTTTCCAACCCCACTTACAAGTAAAAATTGCTAGAAGGTTCCTGGCTGCTCTTCACTGAAAAACTCATTCTGCGTATTTTTTTGGCATACATTTGCTCCTACCGGGTCAGCTGAGCAGCGAATTTCTATTTAACCACCTGCTAACATGAGAGTCCTCAGGGCTGCATCTTTTGAGTACAGTACTGAGCCTGAAAAGCGTTTCCAACCCCACTTACAAGTAAAACTTGCTAGAATGTGCCTGGCTGCTCTTCACTGAAAAGCTCATTCTGCGTACATTTTTGGCATACATTTGCTCCTGCCGGGTCAGCTGAACAGCGAAGTTCTACTTAACTACCTCCTACCAGAAGAGACCTCAGAGCTGCATCTTTTGAGCCCAGTACTGAGCCTGAAAAGCATTTCCAACCCCACTTACAAGTACAACTAGCTAAAATGTGCCTGGCTGCTATTCACTGAAAAGCTCATTCTGCTTACATTTTTGGCATACGTTTGCTCCTACCGGGTCAGCTGAGCAGCGAATTTCTATTTAACCACCTGCTATCATGAGAGACCTCAGGGCTGCATGTTTTGAGCCCAGTACTGATCCTGAAAAGCATTTCCGACCCCACTTACAAGTAAAACTAGCTAAAATGTGCCTGGCTGCTATTCACTGAAAAGCTCCTTCTGTGTACATTTTTGGCTTACGTTTGCTCCTGCTGGGTCAGCCAAGTGGCAAATTTCTACTTAACCACCTGCTATCATGAGTGACCTCAGGGCTGCATCTTTTGAGCGCAGTACTGAGCCTGAAAAGCGTTTCCAACCCCACTTACAAGTAAAACTTGATAGAATGTGCCTGGCTGCTCTTCACTGAAAAGCTCATTCTGCGTACATTTTTGGCATACATTTGCTTCTGCCGGGTCAGCTGAGCAGCGAATTTCTATTTAACCATCTGCTATCATGAGAGACCTCAGGGCTGCATGTTTTGAGCCCAGTACTGAGCCTGAAAAGCGTGTCCAACCCCACTTACAAGTAAAACTAGCTTAAAATATGCCTGGCTGCTCTTCACCGAAAAGATCATACTGCGTACATTTTTGGCATACGTTTGCTCCTGCCGGGTTAGCTGAGCAGTGAATTTATATTTAACCACCTGCTATCATGAGAGACCTCAGAGCTGCATCTTTTGAGCCCAGTACTGAGCCTGAAAAGCATTTCCAACCCCACTTACAAGTAAAATTAGCTAAAATGTGCCTGGCTGCTCTTTACTGAAAAGCGCATTCTGCGTACATTTTTGGCATACGTTTGCTCCTGCCGGGTCAGCTGAGCAGCAAATTTCTTTTTAACCACCTGCTATCATGAGAGACCTCAGGGCTGCATGTTTTGAGCCCAGTACTGATCCTGAAAAGCATTTCCAACCCCACTTATAAGTAAAACTAGCTAAAATGTGCCTGGCTGCTATTCACTGAAAAGTTCATTCTGTATACATTTTTGGCATACGTTTGCTCCTGCTGGGTCAGCCAAGTGGCAAATTTCTACTTAACCACCTGCTATCAAGAGAGACCTCAGGGCTGCATCTTTTGAGCGCAGTACTGAGCCTAAAAAGCGTTTCCAACCCCACTTACAAGTAAAACTTACTAGAATGTGCCTGGCTGCTCTTCACTGAAAAGCTCATTCTGCGTACATTTTTGGCATACATTTGCTCCTGCCGGGTGAGCTGAGCAGCGAAGTTCTACTTAACCACCTGCTATCATGAGAGACCTCAGAGATGCATCTTTTGAGCCCAGTACTGAGCCTGAAAAGCGTTTCCAACCCCACTTACAAGTAAAACTTACTAGAATGTGCCTGGCTGCTCTTCACTGAAAAGCTCATTCTGTGTACATTTGTGTTATACGTTTGCTCCTGCTGGGTCATCCAAGTGGCAAATTTCTACTTAACCACCTGCTATCACGAGAGACCTCAGGGCTGCATGTTTTGAGCCCAGTACTGATCCTGAAAAGCGTTTCCAACCCCACTTACAAGTAAAACTAGCTAAAATGTGCCTGGCTGCTATTCACTGAAAAGCTCATTCTGTGCACATTTTTGGCATAAGTTTGCTCCTGCTGGGTCAGCCAAGTGGCAAATTTCTACTTAACCACCTGCTATCATGAGAGACCTCAGGGCTGCATCTTTTGAGCGCAGTACTGAGCCTGCAAAGCGTTTCCAGCCCCACTTACAAGTAAAACTTGCTAGAATGTTCCTGGCTGCTCTTCACTGAAAAACTCATTCTGCGTACATTTTTGGCATACATTTGCTCCTGCCGGGTCAGCTGAGCAGCGAAGTTCTACTTAACTACCTCCTATCAGGAGAGACCTCAGAGCTGCATCTTTTGAGCCCAGTACTGAGCCTGAAAAGCATTTCCAACCCCACTTACAAGTAAAACTAGCTAAAATGTGCTTGGCTGCTCTTCACTGAAAAGCTCATTCTGCGTACATTTTTGGCATACGTTTGCTCCTACCGGGTCAGCTGAGCAGCGAATTTCTATTTAACCACCTGCTAACATGAGAGTCCTCAGGGCTGCATCTTTTGAGTGCAGTACTGAGCCTGAAAAGCGTTTCCAACCCCACCTACAAGTAAAACTTGCTAGAATGTGCCTGGCTGCTCTTCACTGAAAAGCTCATTCTGCGTCCATTTTTGGCATACATTTGCTCCTGCCGGGTCAGCTGAACAGCGAAGTTCTACTTAACTACCTCCTACCAGGAGAGACCTCAGAGCTGCATCTTTTGAGCCCAGTACTGAGCCTGAAAAGCATTTCCAACCCCACTTACAAGTACAACTAGCTAAAATGTGCCTGGCTGCTATTCACTGAAAAGCTCATTCTGCTTACATTTTTGGCATACGTTTGCTCCTACCGGGGCAGCTGAGCAGCGAATTTCTATTTACCCACCTGCTATCATGAGAGACCTCAGGGCTGCATGTTTTGAGCCCAGTACTGAGCCTGAAAAGCGTTTCCAATCCCACTTACAAGTAAAACTAGCTAAAATGTGCCTGGCTGCTCTTCACTGAAAAGCTCATTCTGAGTACATTTTCGGCATACGTTTGCTCCTGCCGGGTCAGCTGAGCAGCGAATTTCTATTTAACCACCTGCTCTCATGGGAGACCTCATGGCTGCATGTTTTGAGCCCAGTACTGATCCTGAAAAGCGTTTCCAACCCCACTTACAAGTAAAACTAGCTAAAATATGCCTGGCTGCTATTCACTGAAAAGCTCATTCTGTGTACATTTTTGGCATACGTTTGCTCCTGCTGGGTCAGCCAAGTAGCAAATTACTACTTAACCACCTGCTATCATGAGAGACCTCAGGGCTGCATCTTTTGAGCGCAGTACTGAGCCTGAAAAGCGTTTCCAACCCCACTTACAAGTCAAACTTGCTAGAATGGGCCTGGCTGCTCTTCACTGAAAAGCTCATTCTGCGTACATTTTTGGAATACATTTGCTCCTGCTGGGTCAGCTGAGCAGCTAAGTTCTACTTAACTACCTCCTATCAGGGGAGACCTCAGAGCTGCATCTTTTGAGCCCAGTACTGAGCCTGAAAAGCATTTCCAACCCCACTTACAAGTAAAACTAGCTAAAATGTGACTGGCTGCTCTTCACTGAAAAGCTCATTCTGCGTACATTTTTGGCATACGTTTGCTCCTACCGGGTCAGCTGAGCAGCGAATTTCTATTTAAACACCTGCTAACATGAGAGACTTCAGGGCTGCATCTTTTGAGTGCAGTACTGAGCCTGAAAAGCATTTTCAACCCCACTTACAAGTAAAACTTGCTAGAATGTGCCTGGCTGCTCTTCACTGAAAAGCTTATTCTACGTACATTTTTGGCATACATTTGCTCCTGCCGGGTCAGCTGAGCATCGAAGTTGTACTTAACTACCTCCTATCAGGAGAGACCTCAGAGCTGCATCTTTTGAGCCCAGTACTGAGCCTGAACCCCACTTACAAGTAAAACTAGCTAAAATGTGCCTGGCTGCTCTTCACTGAAAAGCTCATTCTGCGTACATTTTTGGCATACATTTGCTCCTGCCGGGTGAGCTGAGCAGCGAAGTTCTACTTAACCACCTGCTATCATGAGAGACCTCAGAGATGCATCTTTTGAGCCCAGTACTGAGCCTGAAAAGCGTTTCCAACCCCACTTACAAGTAAAACTTACTAGAATGTGCCTGGCTGCTCTTCACTGAAAAGCTCATTCTGTGTACATTTGTGTTATACGTTTGCTCCTGCTGGGTCAGCCAAGTGGCAAATTTCTACTTAACCACCTGCTATCACGAGAGACCTCAGGGCTGCATGTTTTGAGCCCAGTACTGAGCCTGAAAAGCATTTCCAACCCCACTTACAAGTACAACTAGCTAAAATGTGCCTGGCTGCTATTCACTGAAAAGCTCATTCTGCTTACATTTTTGGCATACTTTTGCTCCTACCGGGGCAGCTGAGCAGCGAATTTCTATTTACCCACCTGCTATCATGAGAGACCTCAGGGCTGCATGTTTTGAGCCCAGTACTGAGCCTGAAAAGCGTTTCCAATCCCACTTACAAGTAAAACTAGCTAAAATGTGCCTGGCTGCTCTTCACTGAAAAGCTCATTCTGAGTACATTTTCGGCATACGTTTGCTCCTGCCGGGTCAGCTGAGCAGCGAATTTCTATTTAACCACCTGCTCTCATGGGAGACCTCATGGCTGCATGTTTTGAGCCCAGTACTGATCCTGAAAAGCGTTTCCAACCCCACTTACAAGTAAAACTAGCTAAAATATGCCTGGCTGCTATTCACTGAAAAGCTCATTCTGTGTACATTTTTGGCATACGTTTGCTCCTGCTGGGTCAGCCAAGTAGCAAATTACTACTTAACCACCTGCTATCATGAGAGACCTCAGGGCTGCATCTTTTGAGCGCAGTACTGAGCCTGAAAAGCGTTTCCAACCCCACTTACAAGTCAAACTTGCTAGAATGGGCCTGGCTGCTCTTCACTGAAAAGCTCATTCTGCGTACATTTTTGGAATACATTTGCTCCTGCTGGGTCAGCTGAGCAGCTAAGTTCTACTTAACTACCTCCTATCAGGGGAGACCTCAGAGCTGCATCTTTTGAGCCCAGTACTGAGCCTGAAAAGCATTTCCAACCCCACTTACAAGTAAAACTAGCTAAAATGTGACTGGCTGCTCTTCACTGAAAAGCTCATTCTGCGTACATTTTTGGCATACGTTTGCTCCTACCGGGTCAGCTGAGCAGCGAATTTCTATTTAAACACCTGCTAACATGAGAGACTTCAGGGCTGCATCTTTTGAGTGCAGTACTGAGCCTGAAAAGCATTTTCAACCCCACTTACAAGTAAAACTTGCTAGAATGTGCCTGGCTGCTCTTCACTGAAAAGCTTATTCTACGTACATTTTTGGCATACATTTGCTCCTGCCGGGTCAGCTGAGCATCGAAGTTGTACTTAACTACCTCCTATCAGGAGAGACCTCAGAGCTGCATCTTTTGAGCCCAGTACTGAGCCTGAACCCCACTTACAAGTAAAACTAGCTAAAATGTGCCTGGCTGCTCTTCACTGAAAAGCTCATGCTGCGTACATTTTTGGCATACATTTGCTCCTGCCGGGTGAGCTGAGCAGCGAAGTTCTACTTAACCACCTGCTATCATGAGAGACCTCAGAGATGCATCTTTTGAGCCCAGTACTGAGCCTGAAAAGCGTTTCCAACCCCACTTACAAGTAAAACTTACTAGAATGTGCCTGGCTGCTCTTCACTGAAAAGCTCATTCTGTGTACATTTGTGTTATACGTTTGCTCCTGCTGGGTCAGCCAAGTGGCAAATTTCTACTTAACCACCTGCTATCACGAGAGACCTCAGGGCTGCATGTTTTGAGCCCAGTACTGATCCTGAAAAGCGTTTCCAACCCCACTTACAAGTAAAACTAGCAAAAATGTGCCTGGCTGCTATTCACTGAAAAGCTCATTCTGCTTACATTTTTGGCATACGTTTGCTCCTATCGGGTCAGCTGAGCAGTGAATTTCTATTTAACCACCTGCTATCATGAGAGACCTCAGACCTGCATCTTTTGAGCCCAGTGCTGAGCCTGAAAAGCGTTTCCAATCCCACTTACAAGTAAAACTAGCTAAAATGTGCCTGGCTGCTCTTCACTGAAAAGCTCATTCTGTGTACATTTTTGGCATACATTTGCTCCTGCCGGGTCAGCTGAGCAGCAAAGTTCTACTTAACCACCTGCTATCATGAGAGACCTCAGAGATGCATCTTTTGAGCCCAGTACTGAGCCTGAAAAGCGTTTCCAACCCCACTTACAAGTAAAACTTACTAGAATGTGCCTGGCTGCTCTTCACTGAAAAGCTCATTCTGTGTACATTTTTGTTATACGTTTGCTCCTGCTGGGTCATCCAAGTGGCAAATTTCTACTTAACCACCTGCTATCACGAGAGACCTCAGGGCTGCATGTTTTGAGCCCAGTACTGATCCTGAAAAGCGTTTCCAACCCCACTTACAAGTAAAACTAGCTAAAATGTGCCTGGCTGCTATTCACTGAAAAGCTCATTCTGTGCACATTTTTGGCATACGTTTGCTCCTGCTGGGTCAGCCAAGTGGCAAATTTCTACTTAACCACCTGCTATCATGAGAGACCTCAGGGCTGCATCTTTTGAGCGCAGTACTGAGCCTGAAAAGCGTTTCCTACCCCACTTACAAGTAAAACTTGCTAGAATGTGCCTGGCTGCTCTTCACTGAAAAGCTCATTCTGCGTACATTTTTGGCATACATTTGCTCCTTCCGGGTCAGCTGAGCAGTGAAGTTCTACTTAACTACCTCCTATCAGGAGAGACCTCAGAGCTGCATCTTTTGAGCCCAGTACTGAGCCTGAAAAGCATTTCCAACCCCACTTACAAGTAAAACTAGCTAAAATGTGCCTGGCTGCTCTTCACTGAAAAGCTCATTCTGCGTACATTTTTGGCATACGTTTGCTCCTACCGGGTCAGCTGAGCAGCGAATTTCTATTTAACCACCTGCTAACATGAGAGACCTCAGGGCTGCATCTTTTGAGCGCAGTACTGAGCCTGAAAAGCGTTTCCTACCCCACTTACAAGTAAAACTTGCTAGAATGTGCCTGGCTGCTCTTCACTGAAAAGCTCATTCTGCGTACATTTTTGGCATACATTTGCTCCTTCCGGGTCAGCTGAGCAGCGAAGTTCTACTTAACTACCTCCTATCAGGAGAGACCTCAGAGCTGCATCTTTTGAGCCCAGTACTTAGCCTGAAAAGCATTTCCAACCCCACTTACAAGTAAAACTAGCAAAAATATGCCTGGCTGCTATTCACTGAAAAGCTCATTCTGCTTACATTCTTGGCATACGTTTGCTCCTATCGGGTCAGCTGAGCAGTGAATTTCTATTTAACCACCTGCTATCATGAGAGACCTCAGACCTGCATCTTTTGAGCCCAGTACTGAGCCTGAAAAGCGTTTCCAATCCCACTTACAAGTAAAACTAGCTAAAATGTGCCTGGCTGCTCTTCACTGAAAAGCTCATTCTGAGTACATTTTCGGCATACGTTTGCTCCTGCCAGGTCAGCTGAGCAGCGAATTTCTATTTAACCACCTGCTAACATGAGAGACCTCAGGGCTGCATCTTTTGAGCGCAGTACTGAGCCTGAAAAGCGTTTCCTACCCCACTTACAAGTAAAACTTGCTAGAATGTGCCTGGCTGCTCTTCACTGAAAAGCTCATTCTGCGTACATTTTTGGCATACATTTGCTCCTTCCGGGTCAGCTGAGCAGCGAAGTTCTATTTAACTACCTCCTATCAGGAGAGACCTCAGAGCTGCATCTTTTGAGCCCAGTACTTAGCCTGAAAAGCATTTCCAACCCCACTTACAAATAAAACTAGCAAAAATGTGCCTGGCTGCTATTCACTGAAAAGCTCATTCTGCTTACATTTTTGGCATACGTTTGCTCCTATCGGGTCAGCTGAGCAGTGAATTTCTATTTAACCACCTGCTATCATGAGAGACCTCAGACCTGCATCTTTTGAGCCCAGTGCTGAGCCTGAAAAGCGTTTCCAATCCCACTTACAAGTAAAACTAGCTAAAATGTGCCTGGCTGCTCTTCACTGAAAAGCTCATTCTGCGTACATTTTTGGCATACGTTTGCTCCTACCGGGTCAGCTGAGCAGCGAATTTCTATCTAAACACCTGCTAACATGAGAGACCTCAGGGCTGCATCTTTTGAGTGCAGTACTGAGCCTGAAAAGCGTTTTCAACCCCACTTACAAGTAAAACTTGCTAGAATGTGCCTGGCTGCTCTTCACTGAAAAGCTCATTCTACGTACATTTTTGGCATACATTTGCTCCTGCCGGGTCAGCTGAGCATCGAAGTTCTACTTAACTACCTCCTATCAGGAGAGACCTCAGAGCTGCATCTTTTGAGCCCAGTACTGAGCCTGAACCCCACTTACAAGTAAAACTAGCTAAAATGTGCCTGGCTGCTATTCACTGAAAAGCTCATTCTGCTTACATTTTTGGCATACGTTTGCTCCTATCGGGTCAGCTGAGCAGCGAATTTCTACTTAACCACCTGCTATCATGAGAGACCTCAGAGCTGCATCTTTTGAGCCCAGTACTGAGCCTGAAAAGCATTTCCAACCCCACTTACAAGTAAAACTAGCTAAAATGTGCCTGGCTGCTCTTCACTGAAAAGCTCATTCTGCGTACATTTTTGGCATACATTTGCTCCTGCCGGGTCAGCTGAGCAGCAAAGTTCTACTTAACTACCTCCTATCAGGAGAGACCTCAGGGCTGCATCTTTTGAGCGCAGTACTGAGCCTCAAAAGCGTTTCCAACCCCACTTACAAGTAAAACTAGCTAAAATGTGCCTGGCTGCTCTTCACTGAAAAGCTCATTCTGCTTACATTTTTGGCATACGTTTGCTCCTACCGGGTCAGCTGAGCAGCGAATTTCTATTTAACCACCTGCTATCATGAGAGACCTCAGGGCTGCATGTTTTGAGCCCAGTACTGAGCCTGAAAAGCGTTTCCAAACCCACTTACAAGTAAAATTAGCTAAAATGTGCCTGGCTGCTCTTCACTGAAAAGGGCATTCTGCGTACAATTTTGGCATACGTTTGCTCCTGCCGGGTCAGCTGAGCAGCAAATTTCTATTTAACCACCTGCTATCATGAGAGACCCCAGGGCTGCATGTTTTGAGCCCAGTACTGATCCTGAAAAGCAATTCCAACCCCACTTACAAGTAAAACTAGCTAAAATGTGCCTGGCTGCTATTCACTGAAGAGCTCATTCTGTGTACATTTTTGGCATACGTTTGCTCCTGCTGGGTCAGCTGAGCAGCGAATTTCTATTTAACCCCCTGCTATCATGAGAGACCTCAGGGCTGCATGTTTTGAGCCCAGTACTGAGCCTGAAAAGTGTTTCCAACCCCACTTACAAGTAAAACTAGCTAAATGTGCCTGGCTGCTCTTCACTGAAAAGCTCATTCTGCGTACATTTTTGGCATACGTTTGCTCCTGCCGGGTCAGCTGAGCAGCAAATTTCTATTTAACCACCTGCTATCATGAGAGACCTCAGGGCTGCGTGTTTTGAGCCCAGTACTGATCCTGAAAAGCGTTTCCAACCCCACTTACAAGTAAAACTAGCTAAAATGTGCCTGGCTGCTATTTACTGAAAAGCTCCTTCTGTGTACATTTTTGGCATACGTTTGCTCCTGCTGGGTCAGCCAAGTGGCAAATTTCTACTTAACCACCTGCTATCATGAGAGATCTCAGGGCTGCATCTTTTGAGCGCAGTACTGAGCCTGAAAAGCGTTTCCAACCCCACTTACAAGTAAAAATTGCTAGAAGGTTCCTGGCTGCTCTTCACTGAAAAACTCATTCTGCGTATTTTTTTGGCATACATTTGCTCCTACCGGGTCAGCTGAGCAGCGAATTTCTATTTAACCACCTGCTAACATGAGAGTCCTCAGGGCTGCATCTTTTGAGTACAGTACTGAGCCTGAAAAGCGTTTCCAACCCCACTTACAAGTAAAACTTGCTAGAATGTGCCTGGCTGCTCTTCACTGAAAAGCTCATTCTGCGTACATTTTTGGCATACATTTGCTCCTGCCGGGTCAGCTGAACAGCGAAGTTCTACTTAACTACCTCCTACCAGAAGAGACCTCAGAGCTGCATCTTTTGAGCCCAGTACTGAGCCTGAAAAGCATTTCCAACCCCACTTACAAGTACAACTAGCTAAAATGTGCCTGGCTGCTATTCACTGAAAAGCTCATTCTGCTTACATTTTTGGCATACGTTTGCTCCTACCGGGTCAGCTGAGCAGCGAATTTCTATTTAACCACCTGCTATCATGAGAGACCTCAGGGCTGCATGTTTTGAGCCCAGTACTGATCCTGAAAAGCATTTCCGACCCCACTTACAAGTAAAACTAGCTAAAATGTGCCTGGCTGCTATTCACTGAAAAGCTCCTTCTGTGTACATTTTTGGCTTACGTTTGCTCCTGCTGGGTCAGCCAAGTGGCAAATTTCTACTTAACCACCTGCTATCATGAGTGACCTCAGGGCTGCATCTTTTGAGCGCAGTACTGAGCCTGAAAAGCGTTTCCAACCCCACTTACAAGTAAAACTTGATAGAATGTGCCTGGCTGCTCTTCACTGAAAAGCTCATTCTGTGTACATTTTTGGCATACATTTGCTTCTGCCGGGTCAGCTGAGCAGCGAATTTCTATTTAACCATCTGCTATCATGAGAGACCTCAGGGCTGCATGTTTTGAGCCCAGTACTGAGCCTGAAAAGCGTGTCCAACCCCACTTACAAGTAAAACTAGCTTAAAATATGCCTGGCTGCTCTTCACCGAAAAGATCATACTGCGTACATTTTTGGCATACGTTTGCTCCTGCCGGGTTAGCTGAGCAGTGAATTTATATTTAACCACCTGCTATCATGAGAGACCTCAGAGCTGCATCTTTTGAGCCCAGTACTGAGCCTGAAAAGCATTTCCAACCCCACTTACAAGTAAAATTAGCTAAAATGTGCCTGGCTGCTCTTTACTGAAAAGCGCATTCTGCGTACATTTTTGGCATACGTTTGCTCCTGCCGGGTCAGCTGAGCAGCAAATTTCTTTTTAACCACCTGCTATCATGAGAGACCTCAGGGCTGCATGTTTTGAGCCCAGTACTGATCCTGAAAAGCATTTCCAACCCCACTTATAAGTAAAACTAGCTAAAATGTGCCTGGCTGCTATTCACTGAAAAGTTCATTCTGTATACATTTTTGGCATACGTTTGCTCCTGCTGGGTCAGCCAAGTGGCAAATTTCTACTTAACCACCTGCTATCAAGAGAGACCTCAGGGCTGCATCTTTTGAGCGCAGTACTGAGCCTAAAAAGCGTTTCCAACCCCACTTACAAGTAAAACTTACTAGAATGTGCCTGGCTGCTCTTCACTGAAAAGCTCATTCTGCGTACATTTTTGGCATACATTTGCTCCTGCCGGGTGAGCTGAGCAGCGAAGTTCTACTTAACCACCTGCTATCATGAGAGACCTCAGAGATGCATCTTTTGAGCCCAGTACTGAGCCTGAAAAGCGTTTCCAACCCCACTTACAAGTAAAACTTACTAGAATGTGCCTGGCTGCTCTTCACTGAAAAGCTCATTCTGTGTACATTTGTGTTATACGTTTGCTCCTGCTGGGTCATCCAAGTGGCAAATTTCTACTTAACCACCTGCTATCACGAGAGACCTCAGGGCTGCATGTTTTGAGCCCAGTACTGATCCTGAAAAGCGTTTCCAACCCCACTTACAAGTAAAACTAGCTAAAATGTGCCTGGCTGCCATTCACTGAAAAGCTCATTCTGTGCACATTTTTGGCATAAGTTTGCTCCTGCTGGGTCAGCCAAGTGGCAAATTTCTACTTAACCACCTGCTATCATGAGAGACCTCAGGGCTGCATCTTTTGAGCGCAGTACTGAGCCTGCAAAGCGTTTCCAGCCCCACTTACAAGTAAAACTTGCTAGAATGTTCCTGGCTGCTCTTCACTGAAAAACTCATTCTGCGTACATTTTTGGCATACATTTGCTCCTGCCGGGTCAGCTGAGCAGCGAAGTTCTACTTAACTACCTCCTATCAGGAGAGACCTCAGAGCTGCATCTTTTGAGCCCAGTACTGAGCCTGAAAAGCATTTCCAACCCCACTTACAAGTAAAACTAGCTAAAATGTGCCTGGCTGCTCTTCACTGAAAAGCTCATTCTGCGTACATTTTTGGCATACGTTTGCTCCTACCGGGTCAGCTGAGCAGCGAATTTCTATTTAACCACCTGCTAACATGAGAGTCCTCAGGGCTGCATCTTTTGAGTGCAGTACTGAGCCTGAAAAGCGTTTCCAACCCCACCTACAAGTAAAACTTGCTAGAATGTGCCTGGCTGCTCTTCACTGAAAAGCTCATTCTGCGTACATTTTTGGCATACATTTGCTCCTGCCGGGTCAGCTGAACAGCGAAGTTCTACTTAACTACCTCCTACCAGGAGAGACCTCAGAGCTGCATCTTTTGAGCCCAGTACTGAGCCTGAAAAGCATTTCCAACCCCACTTACAAGTACAACTAGCTAAAATGTGCCTGGCTGCTATTCACTGAAAAGCTCATTCTGCTTACATTTTTGGCATACGTTTGCTCCTACCGGGGCAGCTGAGCAGCGAATTTCTATTTACCCACCTGCTATCATGAGAGACCTCAGGGCTGCATGTTTTGAGCCCAGTACTGAGCCTGAAAAGCGTTTCCAATCCCACTTACAAGTAAAACTAGCTAAAATGTGCCTGGTTGCTCTTCACTGAAAAGCTCATTCTGAGTACATTTTCGGCATACGTTTGCTCCTGCCGGGTCAGCTGAGCAGCGAATTTCTATTTAACCACCTGCTCTCATGGGAGACCTCATGGCTGCATGTTTTGAGCCCAGTACTGATCCTGAAAAGCGTTTCCAACCCCACTTACAAGTAAAACTAGCTAAAATATGCCTGGCTGCTATTCACTGAAAAGCTCATTCTGTGTACATTTTTGGCATACGTTTGCTCCTGCTGGGTCAGCCAAGTAGCAAATTACTACTTAACCACCTGCTATCATGAGAGACCTCAGGGCTGCATCTTTTGAGCGCAGTACTGAGCCTGAAAAGCGTTTCCAACCCCACTTACAAGTCAAACTTGCTAGAATGGGCCTGGCTGCTCTTCACTGAAAAGCTCATTCTGCGTACATTTTTGGAATACATTTGCTCCTGCTGGGTCAGCTGAGCAGCTAAGTTCTACTTAACTACCTCCTATCAGGGGAGACCTCAGAGCTGCATCTTTTGAGCCCAGTACTGAGCCTGAAAAGCATTTCCAACCCCACTTACAAGTAAAACTAGCTAAAATGTGACTGGCTGCTCTTCACTGAAAAGCTCATTCTGCGTACATTTTTGGCATACGTTTGCTCCTACCGGGTCAGCTGAGCAGCGAATTTCTATTTAAACACCTGCTAACATGAGAGACTTCAGGGCTGCATCTTTTGAGTGCAGTACTGAGCCTGAAAAGCATTTTCAACCCCACTTACAAGTAAAACTTGCTAGAATGTGCCTGGCTGCTCTTCACTGAAAAGCTTATTCTACGTACATTTTTGGCATACATTTGCTCCTGCCGGGTCAGCTGAGCATCGAAGTTGTACTTAACTACCTCCTATCAGGAGAGACCTCAGAGCTGCATCTTTTGAGCCCAGTACTGAGCCTGAACCCCACTTACAAGTAAAACTAGCTAAAATGTGCCTGGCTGCTCTTCACTGAAAAGCTCATTCTGCGTACATTTTTGGCATACATTTGCTCCTGCCGGGTGAGCTGAGCAGCGAAGTTCTACTTAACCACCTGCTATCATGAGAGACCTCAGAGATGCATCTTTTGAGCCCAGTACTGAGCCTGAAAAGCGTTTCCAACCCCACTTACAAGTAAAACTTACTAGAATGTGCCTGGCTGCTCTTCACTGAAAAGCTCATTCTGTGTACATTTGTGTTATACGTTTGCTCCTGCTGGGTCAGCCAAGTGGCAAATTTCTACTTAACCACCTGCTATCACGAGAGACCTCAGGGCTGCATGTTTTGAGCCCAGTACTGATCCTGAAAAGCGTTTCCAACCCCACTTACAAGTAAAACTAGCAAAAATGTGCCTGGCTGCTATTCACTGAAAAGCTCATTCTGCTTACATTTTTGGCATACGTTTGCTCCTATCGGGTCAGCTGAGCAGTGAATTTCTATTTAACCACCTGCTATCATGAGAGACCTCAGACCTGCATCTTTTGAGCCCAGTGCTGAGCCTGAAAAGCGTTTCCAATCCCACTTACAAGTAAAACTAGCTAAAATGTGCCTGGCTGCTCTTCACTGAAAAGCTCATTCTGCGTACATTTTTGGCATACATTTGCTCCTGCCGGGTCAGCTGAGCAGCAAAGTTCTACTTAACCACCTGCTATCATGAGAGACCTCAGAGATGCATCTTTTGAGCCCAGTACTGAGCCTGAAAAGCGTTTCCAACCCCACTTACAAGTAAAACTTACTAGAATGTGCCTGGCTGCTCTTCACTGAAAAGCTCATTCTGTGTACATTTTTGTTATACGTTTGCTCCTGCTGGGTCATCCAAGTGGCAAATTTCTACTTAACCACCTGCTATCACGAGAGACCTCAGGGCTGCATGTTTTGAGCCCAGTACTGATCCTGAAAAGCGTTTCCAACCCCACTTACAAGTAAAACTAGCTAAAATGTGCCTGGCTGCTATTCACTGAAAAGCTCATTCTGTGCACATTTTTGGCATACGTTTGCTCCTGCTGGGTCAGCCAAGTGGCAAATTTCTACTTAACCACCTGCTATCATGAGAGACCTCAGGGCTGCATCTTTTGAGCGCAGTACTGAGCCTGAAAAGCGTTTCCTACCCCACTTACAAGTAAAACTTGCTAGAATGTGCCTGGCTGCTCTTCACTGAAAAGCTCATTCTGCGTACATTTTTGGCATACATTTGCTCCTTCCGGGTCAGCTGAGCAGTGAAGTTCTACTTAACTACCTCCTATCAGGAGAGACCTCAGAGCTGCATCTTTTGAGCCCAGTACTGAGCCTGAAAAGCATTTCCAACCCCACTTACAAGTAAAACTAGCTAAAATGTGCCTGGCTGCTCTTCACTGAAAAGCTCATTCTGCGTACATTTTTGGCATACGTTTGCTCCTACCGGGTCAGCTGAGCAGCGAATTTCTATTTAACCACCTGCTAACATGAGAGACCTCAGGGCTGCATCTTTTGAGCGCAGTACTGAGCCTGAAAAGCGTTTCCTACCCCACTTACAAGTAAAACTTGCTAGAATGTGCCTGGCTGCTCTTCACTGAAAAGCTCATTCTGCGTACATTTTTGGCATACATTTGCTCCTTCCGGGTCAGCTGAGCAGCGAAGTTCTACTTAACTACCTCCTATCAGGAGAGACCTCAGAGCTGCATCTTTTGAGCCCAGTACTTAGCCTGAAAAGCATTTCCAACCCCACTTACAAGTAAAACTAGCAAAAATATGCCTGGCTGCTATTCACTGAAAAGCTCATTCTGCTTACATTCTTGGCATACGTTTGCTCCTATCGGGTCAGCTGAGCAGTGAATTTCTATTTAACCACCTGCTATCATGAGAGACCTCAGACCTGCATCTTTTGAGCCCAGTACTGAGCCTGAAAAGCGTTTCCAATCCCACTTACAAGTAAAACTAGCTAAAATGTGCCTGGCTGCTCTTCACTGAAAAGCTCATTCTGAGTACATTTTCGGCATACGTTTGCTCCTGCCAGGTCAGCTGAGCAGCGAATTTCTATTTAACCACCTGCTAACATGAGAGACCTCAGGGCTGCATCTTTTGAGCGCAGTACTGAGCCTGAAAAGCGTTTCCTACCCCACTTACAAGTAAAACTTGCTAGAATGTGCCTGGCTGCTCTTCACTGAAAAGCTCATTCTGCGTACATTTTTGGCATACATTTGCTCCTTCCGGGTCAGCTGAGCAGCGAAGTTCTATTTAACTACCTCCTATCAGGAGAGACCTCAGAGCTGCATCTTTTGAGCCCAGTACTTAGCCTGAAAAGCATTTCCAACCCCACTTACAAATAAAACTAGCAAAAATGTGCCTGGCTGCTATTCACTGAAAAGCTCATTCTGCTTACATTTTTGGCATACGTTTGCTCCTATCGGGTCAGCTGAGCAGTGAATTTCTATTTAACCACCTGCTATCATGAGAGACCTCAGACCTGCATCTTTTGAGCCCAGTGCTGAGCCTGAAAAGCGTTTCCAATCCCACTTACAAGTAAAACTAGCTAAAATGTGCCTGGCTGCTCTTCACTGAAAAGCTCATTCTGCGTACATTTTTGGCATACGTTTGCTCCTACCGGGTCAGCTGAGCAGCGAATTTCTATCTAAACACCTGCTAACATGAGAGACCTCAGGGCTGCATCTTTTGAGTGCAGTACTGAGCCTGAAAAGCGTTTTCAACCCCACTTACAAGTAAAACTTGCTAGAATGTGCCTGGCTGCTCTTCACTGAAAAGCTCATTCTACGTACATTTTTGGCATACATTTGCTCCTGCCGGGTCAGCTGAGCATCGAAGTTCTACTTAACTACCTCCTATCAGGAGAGACCTCAGAGCTGCATCTTTTGAGCCCAGTACTGAGCCTGAACCCCACTTACAAGTAAAACTAGCTAAAATGTGCCTGGCTGCTATTCACTGAAAAGCTCATTCTGCTTACATTTTTGGCATACGTTTGCTCCTATCGGGTCAGCTGAGCAGCGAATTTCTACTTAACCACCTGCTATCATGAGAGACCTCAGAGCTGCATCTTTTGAGCCCAGTACTGAGCCTGAAAAGCATTTCCAACCCCACTTACAAGTAAAACTAGCTAAAATGTGCCTGGCTGCTCTTCACTGAAAAGCTCATTCTGCGTACATTTTTGGCATACATTTGCTCCTGCCGGGTCAGCTGAGCAGCAAAGTTCTACTTAACTACCTCCTATCAGGAGAGACCTCAGGGCTGCATCTTTTGAGCGCAGTACTGAGCCTCAAAAGCGTTTCCAAGCCCACTTACAAGTAAAACTAGCTAAAATGTGCCTGGCTGCTCTTCACTGAAAAGCTCATTCTGCTTACATTTTTGGCATACGTTTGCTCCTACCGGGTCAGCTGAGCAGCGAATTTCTATTTAACCACCTGCTATCATGAGAGACCTCAGGGCTGCATGTTTTGAGCCCAGTACTGAGCCTGAAAAGCGTTTCCAAACCCACTTACAAGTAAAATTAGCTAAAATGTGCCTGGCTGCTCTTCACTGAAAAGGGCATTCTGCGTACAATTTTGGCATACGTTTGCTCCTGCCGGGTCAGCTGAGCAGCAAATTTCTATTTAACCACCTGCTATCATGAGAGACCCCAGGGCTGCATGTTTTGAGCCCAGTACTGATCCTGAAAAGCAATTCCAACCCCACTTACAAGTAAAACTAGCTAAAATGTGCCTGGCTGCTATTCACTGAAGAGCTCATTCTGTGTACATTTTTGGCATACGTTTGCTCCTGCTGGGTCAGCTGAGCAGCGAATTTCTATTTAACCCCCTGCTATCATGAGAGACCTCAGGGCTGCATGTTTTGAGCCCAGTACTGAGCCTGAAAAGTGTTTCCAACCCCACTTACAAGTAAAACTAGCTAAATGTGCCTGGCTGCTCTTCACTGAAAAGCTCATTCTGCGTACATTTTTGGCATACGTTTGCTCCTGCCGGGTCAGCTGAGCAGCAAATTTCTATTTAACCACCTGCTATCATGAGAGACCTCAGGGCTGCGTGTTTTGAGCCCAGTACTGATCCTGAAAAGCGTTTCCAACCCCACTTACAAGTAAAACTAGCTAAAATGTGCCTGGCTGCTATTCACTGAAAAGCTCCTTCTGTGTACATTTTTGGCATACGTTTGCTCCTGCTGGGTCAGCCAAGTGGCAAATTTCTACTTAACCACCTGCTATCATGAGAGATCTCAGGGCTGCATCTTTTGAGCGCAGTACTGAGCCTGAAAAGCGTTTCCAACCCCACTTACAAGTAAAAATTGCTAGAAGGTTCCTGGCTGCTCTTCACTGAAAAACTCATTCTGCGTATTTTTTTGGCATACATTTGCTCCTACCGGGTCAGCTGAGCAGCGAATTTCTATTTAACCACCTGCTAACATGAGAGTCCTCAGGGCTGCATCTTTTGAGTACAGTACTGAGCCTGAAAAGCGTTTCCAACCCCACTTACAAGTAAAACTTGCTAGAATGTGCCTGGCTGCTCTTCACTGAAAAGCTCATTCTGCGTACATTTTTGGCATACATTTGCTCCTGCCGGGTCAGCTGAACAGCGAAGTTCTACTTAACTACCTCCTACCAGAAGAGACCTCAGAGCTGCATCTTTTGAGCCCAGTACTGAGCCTGAAAAGCATTTCCAACCCCACTTACAAGTACAACTAGCTAAAATGTGCCTGGCTGCTATTCACTGAAAAGCTCATTCTGCTTACATTTTTGGCATACGTTTGCTCCTACCGGGTCAGCTGAGCAGCGAATTTCTATTTAACCACCTGCTATCATGAGAGACCTCAGGGCTGCATGTTTTGAGCCCAGTACTGATCCTGAAAAGCATTTCCGACCCCACTTACAAGTAAAACTAGCTAAAATGTGCCTGGCTGCTATTCACTGAAAAGCTCCTTCTGTGTACATTTTTGGCTTACGTTTGCTCCTGCTGGGTCAGCCAAGTGGCAAATTTCTACTTAACCACCTGCTATCATGAGTGACCTCAGGGCTGCATCTTTTGAGCGCAGTACTGAGCCTGAAAAGCGTTTCCAACCCCACTTACAAGTAAAACTTGATAGAATGTGCCTGGCTGCTCTTCACTGAAAAGCTCATTCTGCGTACATTTTTGGCATACATTTGCTTCTGCCGGGTCAGCTGAGCAGCGAATTTCTATTTAACCATCTGCTATCATGAGAGACCTCAGGGCTGCATGTTTTGAGCCCAGTACTGAGCCTGAAAAGCGTGTCCAACCCCACTTACAAGTAAAACTAGCTTAAAATATGCCTGGCTGCTCTTCACCGAAAAGATCATACTGCGTACATTTTTGGCATACGTTTGCTCCTGCCGGGTTAGCTGAGCAGTGAATTTATATTTAACCACCTGCTATCATGAGAGACCTCAGAGCTGCATCTTTTGAGCCCAGTACTGAGCCTGAAAAGCATTTCCAACCCCACTTACAAGTAAAATTAGCTAAAATGTGCCTGGCTGCTCTTTACTGAAAAGCGCATTCTGCGTACATTTTTGGCATACGTTTGCTCCTGCCGGGTCAGCTGAGCAGCACATTTCTTTTTAACCACCTGCTATCATGAGAGACCTCAGGGCTGCATGTTTTGAGCCCAGTACTGATCCTGAAAAGCATTTCCAACCCCACTTATAAGTAAAACTAGCTAAAATGTGCCTGGCTGCTATTCACTGAAAAGTTCATTCTGTATACATTTTTGGCATACGTTTGCTCCTGCTGGGTCAGCCAAGTGGCAAATTTCTACTTAACCACCTGCTATCAAGAGAGACCTCAGGGCTGCATCTTTTGAGCGCAGTACTGAGCCTAAAAAGCGTTTCCAACCCCACTTATAAGTAAAACTTACTAGAATGTGCCTGGCTGCTCTTCACTGAAAAGCTCATTCTGCGTACATTTTTGGCATACATTTGCTCCTGCCGGGTGAGCTGAGCAGCGAAGTTCTACTTAACCACCTGCTATCATGAGAGACCTCAGAGATGCATCTTTTGAGCCCAGTACTGAGCCTGAAAAGCGTTTCCAACCCCACTTACAAGTAAAACTTACTAGAATGTGCCTGGCTGCTCTTCACTGAAAAGCTCATTCTGTGTACATTTGTGTTATACGTTTGCTCCTGCTGGGTCATCCAAGTGGCAAATTTCTACTTAACCACCTGCTATCACGAGAGACCTCAGGGCTGCATGTTTTGAGCCCAGTACTGATCCTGAAAAGCGTTTCCAACCCCACTTACAAGTAAAACTAGCTAAAATGTGCCTGGCTGCTATTCACTGAAAAGCTCATTCTGTGCACATTTTTGGCATAAGTTTGCTCCTGCTGGGTCAGCCAAGTGGCAAATTTCTACTTAACCACCTGCTATCATGAGAGACCTCAGGGTTGCATCTTTTGAGCGCAGTACTGAGCCTGCAAAGCGTTTCCAGCCCCACTTACAAGTAAAACTTGCTAGAATGTTCCTGGCTGCTCTTCACTGAAAAACTCATTCTGCGTACATTTTTGGCATACATTTGCTCCTGCCGGGTCAGCTGAGCAGCGAAGTTCTACTTAACTACCTCCTATCAGGAGAGACCTCAGAGCTGCATCTTTTGAGCCCAGTACTGAGCCTGAAAAGCATTTCCAACCCCACTTACAAGTAAAACTAGCTAAAATGTGCCTGGCTGCTCTTCACTGAAAAGCTCATTCTGCGTACATTTTTGGCATACGTTTGCTCCTACCGGGTCAGCTGAGCAGCGAATTTCTATTTAACCACCTGCTAACATGAGAGTCCTCAGGGCTGCATCTTTTGAGTGCAGTACTGAGCCTGAAAAGCGTTTCCAACCCCACCTACAAGTAAAACTTGCTAGAATGTGCCTGGCTGCTCTTCACTGAAAAGCTCATTCTGCGTACATTTTTGGCATACATTTGCTCCTGCCGGGTCAGCTGAACAGCGAAGTTCTACTTAACTACCTCCTACCAGGAGAGACCTCAGAGCTGCATCTTTTGAGCCCAGTACTGAGCCTGAAAAGCATTTCCAACCCCACTTACAAGTACAACTAGCTAAAATGTGCCTGGCTGCTATTCACTGAAAAGCTCATTCTGCTTACATTTTTGGCATACGTTTGCTCCTACCGGGGCAGCTGAGCAGCGAATTTCTATTTACCCACCTGCTATCATGAGAGACCTCAGGGCTGCATGTTTTGAGCCCAGTACTGAGCCTGAAAAGCGTTTCCAATCCCACTTACAAGTAAAACTAGCTAAAATGTGCCTGGCTGCTCTTCACTGAAAAGCTCATTCTGAGTACATTTTCGGCATACGTTTGCTCCTGCCGGGTCAGCTGAGCAGCGAATTTCTATTTAACCACCTGCTCTCATGGGAGACCTCATGGCTGCATGTTTTGAGCCCAGTACTGATCCTGAAAAGCGTTTCCAACCCCACTTACAAGTAAAACTAGCTAAAATATGCCTGGCTGCTATTCACTGAAAAGCTCATTCTGTGTACATTTTTGGCATACGTTTGCTCCTGCTGGGTCAGCCAAGTAGCAAATTACTACTTAACCACCTGCTATCATGAGAGACCTCAGGGCTGCATCTTTTGAGCGCAGTACTGAGCCTGAAAAGCGTTTCCAACCCCACTTACAAGTCAAACTTGCTAGAATGGGCCTGGCTGCTCTTCACTGAAAAGCTCATTCTGCGTACATTTTTGGAATACATTTGCTCCTGCTGGGTCAGCTGAGCAGCTAAGTTCTACTTAACTACCTCCTATCAGGGGAGACCTCAGAGCTGCATCTTTTGAGCCCAGTACTGAGCCTGAAAAGCATTTCCAACCCCACTTACAAGTAAAACTAGCTAAAATGTGACTGGCTGCTCTTCACTGAAAAGCTCATTCTGCGTACATTTTTGGCATACGTTTGCTCCTACCGGGTCAGCTGAGCAGCGAATTTCTATTTAAACACCTGCTAACATGAGAGACTTCAGGGCTGCATCTTTTGAGTGCAGTACTGAGCCTGAAAAGCATTTTCAACCCCACTTACAAGTAAAACTTGCTAGAATGTGCCTGGCTGCTCTTCACTGAAAAGCTTATTCTACGTACATTTTTGGCATACATTTGCTCCTGCCGGGTCAGCTGAGCATCGAAGTTGTACTTAACTACCTCCTATCAGGAGAGACCTCAGAGCTGCATCTTTTGAGCCCAGTACTGAGCCTGAACCCCACTTACAAGTAAAACTAGCTAAAATGTGCCTGGCTGCTCTTCACTGAAAAGCTCATTCTGCGTACATTTTTGGCATACATTTGCTCCTGCCGGGTGAGCTGAGCAGCGAAGTTCTACTTAACCACCTGCTATCATGAGAGACCTCAGAGATGCATCTTTTGAGCCCAGTACTGAGCCTGAAAAGCGTTTCCAACCCCACTTACAAGTAAAACTTACTAGAATGTGCCTGGCTGCTCTTCACTGAAAAGCTCATTCTGTGTACATTTGTGTTATACGTTTGCTCCTGCTGGGTCAGCCAAGTGGCAAATTTCTACTTAACCACCTGCTATCACGAGAGACCTCAGGGCTGCATGTTTTGAGCCCAGTACTGATCCTGAAAAGCGTTTCCAACCCCACTTACAAGTAAAACTAGCTAAAATGTGCCTGGCTGCTATTCACTGAAAAGCTCATTCTGTGCACATTTTTGGCATACGTTTGCTCCTGCTGGGTCAGCCAAGTGGCAAATTTCTACTTAACCACCTGCTATCATGAGAGACCTCAGGGCTGCATCTTTTGAGCGCAGTACTGAGCCTGCAAAGCGTTTCCAGCCCCACTTACAAGTAAAACTTGCTAGAATGTTCCTGGCTGCTCTTCACTGAAATACTCATTCTGCGTACATTTTTGGCATACATTTGCTCCTGCCGGGTCAGCTGAGCAGCGAAGTTCTACTTAACTACCTCCTATCAGGAGAGACCTCAGAGCTGCATCTTTTGAGCCCAGTACTGAGCCTGAAAAGCATTTCCAACCCCACTTACAAGTAAAACTAGCTAAAATGTGCCTGGCTGCTCTTCACTGAAAAGCTCATTCTGCGTACATTTTTGGCATACGTTTGCTCCTACCGGGTCAGCTGAGCAGCGAATTTCTATTTAACCACCTGCTAACATGAGAGTCCTCAGGGCTGCATCTTTTGAGTGCAGTACTGAGCCTGAAAAGCGTTTCCAACCCCACCTACAAGTAAAACTTGCTAGAATGTGCCTGGCTGCTCTTCACTGAAAAGCTCATTCTGCGTACATTTTTGGCATACATTTGCTCCTGCCAGGTCAGCTGAACAGCGAAGTTCTACTTAACTACCTCCTACCAGGAGAGACCTCAGAGCTGCATCTTTTGAGCCCAGTACTGAGCCTGAAAAGCATTTCCAACCCCACTTACAAGTACAACTAGCTAAAATGTGCCTGGCTGCTATTCACTGAAAAGCTCATTCTGCTTACATTTTTGGCATACGTTTGCTCCTACCGGGGCAGCTGAGCAGCGAATTTCTATTTAACCACCTGCTATCATGAGAGACCTCAGGGCTGCATCTTTTGAGCCCAGTACTGAGCCTGAAAAGCATTTCCAACCCCCCTTACAAGTAAAACTAGCTAAAATGTGCCTGGCTGCTATTCACTGAAAAGCTCATTCTGCTCACATTTTTGGCATACGTTTACTCCTACCAGGTCAGCTGAGCAGCGAATTTCTATTTAACCACCTGCTATCATGAGAGACCTCAGGGCTGCATGTTTTGAGCCCAGTACTGAGCCTGAAAAGCGTTTCCAATCCCACTTACAAGTAAAACTAGCTAAAATGTGCCTGGCTGCTCTTCACTGAAAAGCTCATTCTGAGTACATTTTTGGCATACGTTTGCTCCTGCCGGGTCAGCTGAGCAGCGAATTTCTATTTAACCACCTGCTATCATGGGAGACCTCATGGCTGCATGTTTTGAGCCCAGTACTGATCCTGAAAAGCGTTTCCAAACCCACTTACAAGTAAAACTAGCTAAAATATGCCTGGCTGCTATTCACTGAAAAGCTCATTCTGTGTACATTTTTGGCATACGTTTGCTCCTGCTGGGTCAGCCAAGTAGCAAATTACTACTTAACCAACTGCTATCATGAGAGACCTCAGGGCTGCATCTTTTGAGCGCAGTACTGAGCCTGAAAAGCGTTTCCAACCCCACTTACAAGTCAAACTTGCTTGAATGTGCCTGGCTGCTCTTCACTGAAAAGCTCATTCTGCGTACATTTTTGGAATACATTTGCTCCTGCTGGGTCAGCTGAGCAGCTAAGTTCTACTTAACTACCTCCTATCAGGGGAGACCTCAGAGCTGCATCTTTTGAGCCCAGTACTGAGCCTGAAAAGCATTTCCAACCCCACTTACAAGTAAAACTAGCTAAAATGTGACTGGCTGCTCTTCACTGAAAAGCTCATTCTGCGTACATTTTTGGCATACGTTTGCTCCTACCGGGTCAGCTGAGCAGCGAATTTCTATTTAAACACCTGCTAACATGAGAGACCTCAGGGCTGCATCTTTTGAGTGCAGTACTGAGCCTGAAAAGCATTTTCAACCCCACTTACAAGTAAAACTTGCTAGAATGTGCCTGGCTGCTCTTCACTGAAAAGCTTATTCTACGTACATTTTTGGCATACATTTGCTCCTGCCGGGTCAGCTGTGCATCGAGGTTGTACTTAACTACCTCCTATCAGGAGAGACCTCAGAGCTGCATCTTTTGAGCCCAGTACTGAGCCTGAACCCCACTTACAAGTAAAACTAGCTAAAATGTGCCTGGCTGCTATTCACTGAAAAGCTCATTCTGCTTACATTTTTGGCATACGTTTGCTCCTATCGGGTCAGCTGAGCAGCGAATTTCTAGTTAACCACCTGCTATCATGAGAGACCTCAGAGCTGCATCTTTTGAGCCCATTACTGAGCCTGGAAAGCATTTCCAACCCCACTTACAAGTAAAACTAGCTAAAATGTGCCTGGCTGCTCTTCACTGAAAATCTCATTCTGCGTACATTTTTGGCATACATTTGCTCCTGCCGGGTCAGCTGAGCAGAAAAGTTCTACTTAACTACCTCCTATCAGGAGAGACCTCAGGGCTGCATCTTTTGAGCGCAGTACTGAGCCTCAAAAGCGTTTCCAACCCCACTTACAAGTAAAACTTGCTGGAATGTGCCTGGCTGCTCTTCACTGAAAAGCTCATTCTGCGTACATTTTTGGCATACATTTGCTCCTGCCGGGTCAGCTGAGCAGCGAAGTTCTACTTAACCACCTGCTATCATGAGAGACCTCAGAGATGCATCTTTTGAGCCCAGTACTGAGCCTGAAAAGCGTTTCCAACCCCACTTACAAGTAAAACTTACTAGAATGTGCCTGGCTGCTATTCACTGAAAAGCTCATTCTGTGTACATTTTTGTTATACGTTTGCTCCTGCTGGGTCATCCAAGTGGCAAATTTCTACTTAACCACCTGCTATCATGAGAGACCTCAGGGCTGCATGTTTTGAGCCCAGTACTGATCCTGAAAAGCGTTTCCAACCCCACTTACAAGTAAAACTAGCTAAAATGTGCCTGGCTGCTATTCACTGAAAAGCTCATTCTGTGCACATTTTTGGCATACGTTTGCTCCTGCTGGGTCAGCCAAGTGGCAAATTTCTACTTAACCACCTGCTATCATGAGAGACCTCAGGGCTGCATCTTTTGAGCGCAGTACTGAGCCTGAAAAGCGTTTCCAACCCCGCTTACAAGTAAAACTTGCTAGAATGTTCCTGGCTGCTCTTCACTGAAAAACTCATTCTGCGTACATTTTTGGCATACATTTGCTCCTGCCGGGTCAGCTGAGCAGCGAAGTTCTACTTAACTACCTCCTATCAGGAGAGACCTCAGAGCTGCATCTTTTGAACCCAGTACTGAGCCTGAAAAGCATTTCCAACCCCACTTACAAGTAAAACTAGCTAAAATGTGCCTGGCTGCTCTTCACTGAAAAGCTCATTCTGCGTAGATTTTTGGCATACGTTTGCTCCTACCGGGTCAGCTGAGCAGCGAATTTCTATTTAACCACCTGCTAACATGAGAGACCTCAGGGCTGCATCTTTTGAGCGCAGTACTGAGCCTGAAAAGCGTTTCCTACCCCACTTACAAGTAAAACTTGCTAGAATGTGCCTGGCTGCTCTTCACTGAAAAGCTCATTCTGCGTACATTTTTGGCATACATTTGCTCCTTCCGGGTCAGCTGAGCAGTGAAGTTCTACTTAACTACCTCCTATCAGGAGAGACCTCAGAGCTGCATCTTTTGAGCCCAGTACTGAGCCTGAAAAGCATTTCCAACCCCACTTACAAGTAAAACTAGCTAAAATGTGCCTGGCTGCTCTTCACTGAAAAGCTCATTCTGCGTACATTTTTGGCATACGTTTGCTCCTACCGGGTCAGCTGAGCAGCGAATTTCTATTTAACCACCTGCTAACATGAGAGACCTCAGGGCTGCATCTTTTGAGCGCAGTACTGAGCCTGAAAAGCGTTTCCTACCCCACTTACAAGTAAAACTTGCTAGAATGTGCCTGGCTGCTCTTCACTGAAAAGCTCATTCTGCGTACATTTTTGGCATACATTTGCTCCTTCCGGGTCAGCTGAGCAGCGAAGTTCTACTTAACTACCTCCTATCAGGAGAGACCTCAGAGCTGCATCTTTTGAGCCCAGTACTTAGCCTGAAAAGCATTTCCAACCCCACTTACAAGTAAAACTAGCAAAAATGTGCCTGGCTGCTATTCACTGAAAAGCTCATTCTGCTTACATTTTTGGCATACGTTTGCTCCTATCGGGTCAGCTGAGCAGTGAATTTCTATTTAACCACCTGCTATCATGAGAGACCTCAGACCTGCATCTTTTGAGCCCAGTGCTGAGCCTGAAAAGCGTTTCCAATCCCACTTACAAGTAAAACTAGCTAAAATGTGCCTGGCTGCTCTTCACTGAAAAGCTCATTCTGCGTACATTTTTGGCATACATTTGCTCCTGCCGGGTCAGCTGAGCAGCGAAGTTCTACTTAACCACCTGCTATCATGAGAGACCTCAGAGATGCATCTTTTGAGCCCAGTACTGAGCCTGAAAAGCGTTTCCAACCCCACTTACAAGTAAAACTCACTAGAATGTGCCTGGCTGCTCTTCACTGAAAAGCTCATTCTGTGTACATTTTTGTTATACGTGTGCTCCTGCTGGGTCATCCAAGTGGCAAATTTCTACTTAACCACCTGCTATCACGAGAGACCTCAGGGCTGCATGTTTTGAGCCCAGTACTGATCCTGAAAAGCGTTTCCAACCCCACTTACAAGTAAAACTAGCTAAAATGTGCCTGGCTGCTATTCACTGAAAAGCTCATTCTGTGCACATTTTTGGCATACGTTTGCTCCTGCTGGGTCAGCCAAGTGGCAAATTTCTACTTAACCACCTGCTATCATGAGAGACCTCAGGGCTGCATCTTTTGAGCGCAGTACTGAGCCTGAAAAGCGTTTCCAACCCCACTTACAAGTAAAACTTGCTAGAATGTTCCTGGCTGCTCTTCACTGAAAAACTCATTCTGCGTACATTTTTGGCATACATTTGCTCCTGCCGGGTCAGCTGAGCAGCGAAGTTCTACTTTACTACCTCCTATCAGGAGAGACCTCAGAGCTGCATCTTTTGAGCCCAGTACTGAGCCTGAAAAGCATTTCCAACCCCACTTACAAGTAAAACTAGCTAAAATGTGCCTGGCTGCTCTTCACTGAAAAGCTCATTCTGCGTACATTTTTGGCATACGTTTGCTCCTACCGGGTCAGCTGAGCAGCGAATTTCTATTTAACCACCTGCTAACATGAGAGACCTCAGGGCTGCATCTTTTGAGCTCAGTACTGAGCCTGAAAAGCGTTTCCTACCCCACTTACAAGTAAAACTTGCTAGAATGTGCCTGGCTGCTCTTCACTGAAAAGCTCATTCTGCGTACATTTTTGGCATACATTTGCTCCTTCCGGGTCAGCTGAGCAGTGAAGTTCTACTTAACTACCTCCTATCAGGAGAGACCTCAGAGCTGCATCTTTTGAGCCCAGTACTGAGCCTGAAAAGCATTTCCAACCCCACTTACAAGTAAAACTAGCTAAAATGTGCCTGGCTGCTCTTCACTGAAAAGCTCATTCTGCGTACATTTTTGGCATACGTTTGCTCCTACCGGGTCAGCTGAGCAGCGAATTTCTATTTAACCACCTGCTAACATGAGAGACCTCAGGGCTGCATCTTTTGAGCGCAGTACTGAGCCTGAAAAGCGTTTCCTACCCCACTTACAAGTAAAACTTGCTAGAATG